>NC_053497.1:69467627-69801794 GCF_905171775.1 Rana temporaria
AGTGATTTTTAGCGGGATTGCGGTGGACAAATTTGGACACTAACTTTTTATTTTTTGTGCTATAAACAAAAAAAAGACTGACAATTTTGAATAAATAACAATATGTTTTACTTTCTGCTCTAAAACATTCCCAAAATCTTATTTCTTCGTCAATTTAGGCCAATGTGTATTCTGCTACATATTTCTGGTAAAAAAAATCCCCAATAAGCATATATTGATTGGTTTGCGCAAAAAGGTATAGTGTGTACATACTATGGGATATATTTAGGTACTTTTTTTATTGTTTTTAATAGTAATGGCAGTGATCAGTGATTTTTAGTGGGACTGTGACATTGCGGTGGACAAATTGGACACTAAGTGCTACTTTTTGGGGACCAGTGACACCAATACAGTGATCAGTGCAAACAGAATGCACTGTCACAGTATAAATGACATTGGCAGGGAAGGGGTTAACACCAGGGGCTATCAAAGGGTTAAGTGTGTCCCTGGGAGGTGCTTACTGAGTGGGGAACAGATACACTGGAGCTAAAGCTTAGCTGAAACACAAGATCTCTCTATTGCTCCCTAAGAGATCCATGTGTTGCCTTGTTTACATAGGCAGACCGGTGCTCCGTCTCTCCATCGCAGCCGCCGGATCCGCTGTGTCCAATCATAGCGGGAGCAGCGTACGCACGCCCCCTATACCGCATGCACAAAATCACGTACAGGTATGTGATTTTGCTGCAGTATATATGCGGTGGGCAGCCCGGAAGCGTTTAAAGTTAAGTTAATTAAGTTCACCTTTAAATCAAAAATAATAAAAGCATATCATTTTGCAAGTAAAAAAAAAAAATGTGCATTACTATTTTTCACTCGGGAGCCTGCAAAGTATTGCACCCACAATCAATGAATCACGTGTGCAATGTCAGGCTCCTGCACACTCTCTCTCTCCAACTTTATGTCCACCTCTTTCAAGACATAATGCTAAACAGCTTACATTGAATAGGGGAAGCACTTACGGCCTCATCATGGAAGTTGATGTTTTCCCTGGTTAAGACCCATACAGCTATGAAATGCTAGTGGTCACACATGTTTTTATTTTTTTTATTAGATTTCCTAATCATTTTTTTCCTCCAAAATGTCAAAGACGTTATGTAGCCAATTTAGATGCAAATACAGCTATGATTTGTGGGATGTTAAACAGTTATCTAACATAGAGCTAATGAATGGTGCAACTTGTCAGACTATTACAGACACTATTACCACAAAATTAAGGATTGTTAAACTAACTTTATAAGCAAGCCCAAACAGGTCTGCAAACCTTTTAATACAACAATTTAGTGCAGCCACTGCCAGACCTGTATCCTTGCATGGTAGGCTACACATAGATAATATCGGTGACGATGCCAAGTTCTGCTTTTCACTTTACACCTGAATGCCCCAAGTCCTGACCACCGTCTGTGTTTGTACTGAATGTGTTTGATTGGAAGATTATCTACCTGACTACATGGAACAGAATGTGTGGATTTTTAATAACAGAGACAAACCAAGTCAATAGCAGGTCTACCCACAACATCCTGACAGTAACAGAAGAGGGCCTGCTGGGACATGTGCTACTTTTACAATATAGTCTACTGACGCCATATCTTTGCTTTGGCTTGGTCTGTGTTAAATATGTACAAAGTAAAAAGGCTTCACAAAGCTTATTTCAACAGAAAAATGTATAATAGATTTCAGTGCAACAATGTGAGCTTTCAAAGTGAAAGTCCAACCAACACTTTTTTCCACTGAGGATGCTTAAGAACCTCCTTCAGGTTTTAATTGGTGTCTGTGTCCTTATTGTTGATATTTCCACTTTCTTCCTAACCCTTGATTACACAGAGAGACAGAATATCCCCAGAAAGAGCCGGTTCACACAGGGGCGACACGACTCTTTGTGAGGCTACCTGAAAATGACCTGAGCTTGCACCACAGTGCGACATGAGGCAACTTACAATCAGGGCCGTCTTTAATATGGTTTGGGCCCTGGGCAAACATTTTTTTTGGGCCCCCCTCCAGCTTATTTTGGGCCTGGCTGGTTCACATGTATGTTTGGGCGGTCCTCATTTGTGCAGGCACAGCAGCCCATTGATTTGAATGGGCTGCCATGCCTTTGTTTCCTGCAGAAAAAAGGTGCATTCAGCATTTTAAATACAGTTGCCTTGAAATCCATTCTGCTTTTGCACCATGCTACTTACCTGCAGTTCTTGCACACACAAACGCACTGTGTTTTTAAAAGCGTGACCTAAACGTCTAAAAATGCAGCAAGTTTGACAGTGCGGGAACTGCAGATAAGTCACAGCAGACAGCAGAATGGACAGACAGTGCTGTATTTCAGTGCTTGATGGGCATAGGCGTGCCTATTACATGAGGCATGCGCTTTTCTTTGCAGGAAATGCAGGCATGGCGGCCCATTCAAATGAATGGGCTGCTATGCCTGCGCAAATGTGGGCCGCCAAAACACATACATGTGAACCAGCCAGGCCCAAAATAAGCCCATCAAGCAGTTAAATACAGACAGTAATGCCATGTGCTCTGAGGCCTTACTCAGCCTGGACTGCAGGTCTGGTCTGTGATTTAAAGAGTTCCTCTATTTTACACATGGCATGGCATGGGGTCCCATGGTGCTAAAGCAGAATGGACAGACGGTGCTGTGACCCCATGCCATGCCATGTGTAAAATAGAGGAACTTTTTAAAACACTGACCAGACCTGCAGTGAATCATCAAATATTATAAAGACTTTGGGCACACTCTACAGAAAACTTCTATTTAGAATATAGATTAGCAAACAGTGACATACCTTGAGGAGCAGGACATGAAGAAGTCAGCCTCAGGAAGAGCAAACTGGGGATGTTATAAAATCACATTCTAATTCACTTTTATATACAAGCAGCACCCAGTGGCAGGAAGGGAGAAGTGCACGTCTAAAGGGAAGCCAGGGGTGCTGTACATTTTAAAACACTGGGAAGGTAAGCAGTACTGTCACTGGCTGCGTGCCGCTGATGATTTTCAGCCTGATTTGTGGGCAGCACAGGGGCTTAACGGGCGGCAGGGCCGCCATCATGAATTATGGGGCCACTTACACATCTTCAGGCATGGGCCCCCTGGAGCAGAGAACCGGGATGGGGGGGGGTGCTGCCGCCTGAAATTGAGAAGCAGGGGGGGGGGGCTGCCGCCAATTTAGAAGCGGGGGCCCTTTACAAAAAAAGAAAAAAGAAGTAAACAAAAATATATATAAAAAAAGGGGTGTAGCCATCCTCTGGGCCCTTTAATAAAAAGAAAAAAAGAAATAAAAAATATATATAAAAAATATATTTTAAAAGGGGGTTGCAATCTGGGGCCATGGGGACCTCTGGGCCCTTTAATAATTTTTTTTAATAAAAATAAATTACAAAAAAAGGGGGTTGCCATCTGGGACCTCTGGGCCCTTTAATAAAAAATAATAAAAAAAATATATAAAAAAGAAACATTTATAAAAATAAATAAAAAAAGGGGGGGTTGCCATCCAGGGCCCTGGGGACCTCTGGGCCCTTCAATAAAAAAATATATATAAACAAAAATAAAAAAATAAACATTTATAAAAAAAATAAAGGGTGTTTGCCACATGGGGCCCTGGGGACCTCTGAGCCCTTTAATAATAAAAAAAATATATATATACATATATATATATATATATATATATGTATATATAAAAGAAATAAAAAGAAATACAAATTTAAAAAAAATGTTTTTTATAAAAAAAAAGGGGGGTTGCCATCCGGGGGCCCTGGGGACCACTAGGTCCTTTAATAATAATAACATTTATATTATATTATATTATATAATATATAATATATATATATATATATATATATATATATATATATATATATATATATATATATATATATATATATATATATATATATATAAAAAAGAAATATATAAAAAAATATTTTTTTTATAAAAAAAGGGGGGTTGTCATCCAGGGCCCTGGGGAACTACGGGCCCCTGGGGACCCCCAGACCTCTAAAAAAAAATGGCCCTTTAATTAAAAATAAAATAAAAATATATTAAAAAAATATATTTTTTTTTATTTAAAAATAAATTAAAAAAGGGGCGTTGCCATCTGGGGCCCTGGGGGCCTCCGGGCCCCTGGGCACCCCTAAAAATTGTCCCTTTAATAAAAAATAAAAATATATTAAAATATATATTAAAAATATATAAAAAATATATAAAAAATATTTTTTTTTATTTAAAAATAAATAAAAAATTGGGGGGTTGCCATCGGGGGCCCTGGGGGGCTCCGGGCCCCTAGGGGCCTCCGGACCCCTAAAAAAAAAAAAAAAAAAAAAAATTTTTTTTTTTTTTTTTTTTTTTAAAGGGGGTTGCTTTGGGCCCCCAACAGTGACAGGGCCCAGGGCACCTGCCCCATTTGCCCTGCGGTAAAGACGGCCCTGCTTACAATGCATCTTCAAGTCGCCTCCAGGACAGGAGGCTTTCCAATGGCCAATCAAACAAAAATCATCTCTGTGGGGGGAGGGGTTTGCCTGAGAAATGTATGTCCTCTTCCTGTATTGTTGCTTCTGTTAAGACAGTGATTTGACTTCTGAGGCGACTTCCATTGAAATCAATGGGTACAAGTTGCCTAGAAGTCGGATTGAAGTAGTACAGGAACCTTTTCTGAATTTGGAGTGACTCAGTAGTGTACATTAACACAGCTCCATTCACTTCAATTGCTTTTCTCAACAGCGTGACTTGGGGCGGACTTCAAGTCGGATCCCAAGTCGCCCCTTGAGTGAATGAGCTCTAAGGATGCATACAGCAATAAAAAAATTGATATTTGTAAATACAAAATGTATGTATTGGAGTTCATTGAGGGACAGGGAATTTGGACAATTGAGTTACACTGTCACATACAGGAGGATTTGGACACAAAATCTAGGCAAACAAAAAAAAATTACCAGTTGGTATAACCCTTCCCACTTCCAACATGTCTCAATTCTGTAGAAAAGCAAAACTAGAAGCAAGATCATTGACACCTGTGTCCCTCAATACACTCCAAGAAATAGATTTTAGAGTAAATACAAAAACAAAATGATTTCTCATTTACCAAGAGACACAGGGTTCAGAAACAACTGGGGTGTCCAAAAGAGGGGTTGGCAACAGTAATACAAAATAGACTTAAATAACAAAAAAATCTAAGCTTGGGGCTGTCTGGAGCTTAAAGAACAGACGATCATCGCGGTCAATATAGGTTGTAATGCAGGGCCAGTCATAGAAAACAACGTTTTGGAAAGAATCTTCAAACAGACACATCTACAGGAATTTTTAGCACTTTGTAGGATGGGGTAATGAAATATCCACAGCAAGCTAAATTTTGGGTTCCCACAAACTGGCTTTGCTGGATGCAGGAGGGGTCCAGAAGTGACTAGATTACTGTAGGTGGACAGTAAAGACAAACCAAAGAAGGTCACAGGGTCACTTGCGACAAGTAGCAGGAGGCGTTGTTGCAAGAAGAATGCGTCATCGCTCAGTTCTTTAGCATTGGCCTTTTTTGTGTAAAACAATGCAAATAGGAATATTTAAGGTAACTACCGATGCTCGGCTTACATGGCCTACTGACAGAGTGAGTATTCAAAGACAGGGTCACACCAGAGGCTGTGCCAAGGCTCTGGACCCAGAGAGAATTCCATGGTTAACTTAAGCCTAGTACACATGTGCCGAATATCAGACGGCATCGGCCGGTTCAATAGAAACCAGCCGACATTTAAACCGCGTGTACGGCAGTCGGTCTGACAGAAGCAACCTGTTCAGCAGGCTTCTGTCGAAGGGGCATGACCGAAAAGGGTCTGCTGACTGGCGTGTTCTAGCAGAAGGAGGTTGGGGGAGCATCCCCCTGTCTAAACACAATAGCTCAGTGGGGGAGATCGCTGTATTAACATTGGATTGTTAGTAGAGTGTCTCCTTCTGAAAAGATTTTTTGTTGTTTAGTCTGCTGGGTTGTTTCCCAGTACACTCAGGTCTGGAAAGTGCCACAATGCAGATCCTGATGCCCAAACAACCCATTCCAGGCTATACCTGCAATTGTCCAGTCCAGTGAAGTCCAGGTGTGGCCTCTAATGCTACTGCTAAGGATATACCTATTGGGATAGCTGCGTATAAAAATCAGCCTAAGCAGTTCTTGAGGGAAATAGAAAATGGCTAGGAAAAAAAAGGCATGCTGGGAGTGGCAGGAGTTTTATCGGCTGGTCACTGATTTTTTTTTTTTTTTTTGCCATTGTCTAAATCAATGAACAAGTGAAAAAAACAGACAGGGCTAACCATTACCTGTTGTAATAAAAAAAAACTGCTTCCACTTTAGGATGGTACTGTTGGACTCTGTTCACATCTATTGCTATTCTAGGTGTGTTGTGGGTGTAAGGCTTTCAGCAAACCATGCGTGCATAGGGAGGAATGGTAATGCATATAAGAGGCCAATAACACTCAACAGCAACAACAATGCTCTACATATGATAGAATAGAGCCTGCAGCATATTATTTTACCACTAAAGTATTCTTACCTAAAACATAGGCAGCTACTAATTTCTGATTCACACTTAAGTGGAGGTAGAGAGGCACCACAGATTCCATTTCACCCATAGTGGGCATCATCAGTGCAGCGATGCAAACCATGCCGAGGAAGATCATCAGCAGACTGGGCCCTGAGTTGGAGTTTCTGATATCTGAAACAATGAGAATAAAACTGTTCTATTGCTATGTGCAATATCTGTGGCTAGAGTTTTACAAATTTCACTTATTTACAAAATTCACTAAAAATAAATATCTCTGCTGATATAAAGCTGCCATTTCTGATCCGTTCTTTTAAAATTTCAGTAGCCTGGCCATTATGCTGATGCTTTGGATTCGGGATTTATAACCAGAAACAAGCATACGCATATGGATTCTAAAACTTTTTTCTTATGTTCTTTAAAAGCACGCTTGTTTGAGGTCTGTGCCTGAAAAAGTATTGAAACTAGGCAGCTGGTATTTTTAAAAGAGTGCCAGCAATGTCGGCTCCCATATTTTTTATTGACAAAGTCACTTTAATAAGCCTTTCTAATATTGGAGTGCTTGTGCTACTTCACCTTAAGCACCTAAAGTGTCAATTATTTCATGGAAGAACATGGTAAGCATATTACTGTATATTTCACAGTCATTTGGCAGAGTTTTACCAGAAACAATGGCAGAAAAGAGCCAATTTTTAAAAAAAATACAGCAAGGAGAATGGGACCCCTCATAATGGCTGGTGGGACAACCAAGTAACTAAACCATAGAGGTCTCATAAATAGCATTCCGAGAAGATAAAAAAAAATGCCAGGGGTTTGACACTTCAGTATCTACCAAGAAGTGAAATATTATTTTTCGGTGGACTGACTCTTTAAAAGACACTCAGGTACACAGAAAGTGCCCCAGGACTCGACGTGCTGACGTCGTCGCTTTTTGTGCTTCTGAGCGAACGGGCGTTCGCAAGCGGCTGGCTACCTTTGCAGTTTTTAATACTCTTATTGTAATTTTTTTATATATTTAATGCCTTTTTATCGGATTTACACTATGGAAAGTTCCTTTTCTTGTTTTGGGTAAACATCTGAGCATAATCTGTGATCACTGTACGATTGAGCCAATCCAGCCATCCGCACTGCATTTCCCCTCCATCCTTTGACCATCTTGGAGCTGCCGCCCCGCAATCCCCTGGATAAAGGCCCTGGCTGGGTATATAGCCGCAAGCTCACCTAGCTAGCCTTTTGGTAAGCGTGCAATTTATTTGGTGCTTTGGTGCACTAGGTAGTGGTGGAACAAGCATTAATCCCAAGATTCTTTACCTTGTTATGCACATTTGTGTGATTTATGGACTATATATATAGGGGTAGATCCACATACAACGGCGCATTATTGCGCCGGGCGTAGCATATCTAAGATACACTACGCCGCTGTAACGTACTTTTTTTTGGTTTGAATCCTCAACGAATTTGCGCCGTAAGTTACGGCGGTGTAGTGAATCTGTTGCGGCGTAAGGGTGCAGAATTCAAATGGTAGTGATGGGGGCGTTTTTTATTTAAATACGTCGTGACCCGACGTAAACAAAGTTTTTTTGGAACTGCGCATGCGCCGTCCCTGGGGGTATCCCAGTGCGCATGCTCGAAATTAAACCGGAACCCGCCAATGCTTAAGACGGTGACGTCATTCTACGCAAATTCCTATTCGTGAACGACTTACGCAAACGACGTAAAAAATTCAAAATTGTACGCGGGAACGACGGCCATACTTAACGTTGAGTACGCCTCAGTATAGCAGCTTTAACTATACGCCGGAAAAAGCCGAACGCAGACGACGTTAAAAAATGCGCCGGGCCGACGTACGTTCGTGGATCGCCGTAACTAGCTAATTTGCATACTCAACGCGGATTTCGACGGGAAACGCCTCCTAGCGGCCACTGAAAAATTGCAGCTTAGATCCGACGGCGTACGCCTGTCGGATCGATCACAGATGCAGTCGTATCTTGTTTTGAGGATTCAAAACAAAGATACGACGCAGGAAATTAAAAATTACGCCGGCGTATCAGTAGATACGCCGGCATAATCCTTTTGTGGATCTTTCCCATTCTGACTTGCACTGTACACTGGACGTTTCACTGTGTTTTGTATATTCATATATTTATCTTTCTTGGTATTGGGATAGTAATTTCTCTGGATTTTGTAAAATATTCTTACAGACATTTTTTTATTATTGCGGTTTATTATTTAGTGGTGCTTTACTATAGTTTTAGAGGCAATTTTAACCCTCGCTAGCGGACGATAAAGGGTTAAAAGTGCCTGTGAAGCGCCACTATCGAAGCGCTTTGCAGGCGCTTTGGCAGCGCTGGCCATTGATTTCAATGGCAGGGGCGTTTTAGAAACTGTGTATTCACTGCTCTCGCAAAGCCCCAAAAATGCCGCTTGCAGGTTTTTGTTTCCTGTCCTGCAAGCGCACCGATCCAGTGTGAAAGCATTCAAGGCTTTCACACTGGGGTGGCAGGAGAGGTGTTTTTCAGGCACTTTACATGTGCTATTTTTAGCCCTTTAGCGCCTGAAAAATGCCTCAGTGTGAAATTAGCCTTAAAGTTTCCCTGCAACAGTTAAATATATAAGGTGAATAACTTCACTGACCTGGCTGGCAAGGTGTCTGCTCAAAGAAGACACTTTCTGCTAGATGCTCCTTGAACCTTTTTTCCTCCTCCTCTTTGTGCTGTTGCTCCTTAGCAGATGGAAGCAGCATTGCTATTACCTCTTTACGTCCCAGTGCTTTTCTCTGGCTTTGTTCGGACACTTGAAGGCGAAATTTATCGATAACCCCGAAGTGACTGGCTCGGACATCTTTGTGCCGGATAACACTGAAGCACAGAGGAAGAATTTTTGTGATTTTTTTTAAATAAGGATACAAATATACAAACAAGACATAAAGACAAATACAGTCCAATGTAGCTCCAGGTCATTAAATAAACAGTAAAACGGCTGGGCAGTTCCGTAACCATTATGATAGGCCTATATCACTCATATAATCAGAGTAGAAATCTCAAGGGTGAAAATCATAAGTAAAAAAAACTTGCTTTTTTTCAACTAATCTAATTTTTTAATGAAAGGCAGCACCGGCTCACTTAACGTGGCTGTAAATGGAAAAATGTTTTTGTAAAGAAATAACAAACAAAGTATACTTACCTGTTCTATGCAATGTTTTTTGCACAGAGCAGCCCTGATTATCTTCCTCTTGGGTCCCCTGCTGGCACTCCTGGCTACCCTCCCCTGGTGAGTCTATCTATAGCAAGCTTCTTGCTATAGGGGCAATTCATTTGGGCTCGCTCCTCAGCCGCACTTGGTGTGTCAATTCACCTGCCCCCATACTGGCTCTGATTGACAGCAGCAGGGGCCAATTGTGGCCGATGCTGCTTCTAAACATATGAAGACATTGAGAGAGGGCAGCAATGCTGCTCTCATGCACAACACTGGATCAACACCAGGCTAAGTATAAGGGGAGCTGGGGGTGATCTGTTTATTTTTTTCACCTTAATGCATTAAAGTGGAGTTCCACCCAAAAGTGATTCCACATTTGGCACATTTCGGGGGGCACATTTCACAGGTATCCTGTCCCCACCCCCGGGAGCCTGTGCTGTTGCCCTCGAAGTCATCGCTCAGGCTCCCTCCTCCTTCCCCCGCCGCCGGGCCAATAGGAGAGAGATGCGGAGTCTCGCGCATCCGTAAAGCCATAAGGCTACACTGTCAGGTTACCTTACCCGCAATGGCTGCAGCAGCACCCGACAACTGATGGAAACATCAGCTGTGGGTGTCGACATCGCTGGACTCCAGGACAGGTAAGTGTCCTATTATAAAAAGTCAGCAGCTACAGTATGTGCAGCTTCTGACTTTTAATTTTTTAAGCAGATGGTGGACCTCTGCTTTTAAGTTAAAAACCTTCTGTCTTTGGAATCACTAGGTATGGTGGGCAAGCCTTCACACAACAGTATATTAGGCAGCCTATTTCCTTCTAATAACTGTGGGGGACCCTTAAGATCGACAGTTTCGGGAGTGTCGGTTTCCCAATGAAGTTCAGGGGGCAATTTCTTATGCCGCGTACACACGATCATTTTTCGGGTGGGTGTGTGGGCTTCAGAGCATTTTTCTGAAAAATGACAAAAAAAAATTCGAACATGCTCTATTTTTTCACGACGTTTTAAACAATGTCTTTTTCGGGTTGCAAAACATGATCATGTGTGGGCTTTAACGACGTGAAAAAACAGCGCATGCTCAGAAGCATGAGACGGGAGCGCTCGTTCTGGTAAAACTACCAATAATTATGGAGTAAGCACATTCATCACGCTGTAACAGACAGAAAAGCGCAAATCGTCTTTTACTAACACAAAATCAGCTAAAGCAGCTCAAAGGGTGGTGCCATCCGAATGGAACTTCCCCTTTATAGTACTGTCTATCGGTTTTGTACGTCACTGCGCTTTAGCTTCTTTTTTTCACTATCGTGTGTAGGCAACGTCGTTTTAATGATGAAGTTGTAAAACACGTTTTTTCTAGAGGCTGAAAAACATTGGTTTTTACAACCCGAAAAATGATCGTGTGTACGCGGCATTAGATCAGAGCAGTGTTAAAATGACAGAAGCAAGCAAGGTAAGTATTCTGTTTTTTCTTTTCAAGTATGTGTTTGCTGGAGAGTCTTTCATTATGTGCCAGGGTCACATTCAACTATTTGAGAATAGTACTTACATGTCAACACAACACTGTGGCTTCACTGCACCTGCAGCATCAACAACAGCGTACTTGTTTGGGGACGTACAAAGAACTGGAGAGGAGAAAGAAGTAGCGTTATTTGTTTATTTATTACAAATATTTGCATTAAAAAAAAGTTTAAACCGTATTAATTTGGGGGAAAAAAATTTAAATTTTTATTGAAAAAAAAAGCACCAACAAAAATAAATTACCTCAAAGTTCAATTAAAAACCTCTGAAAAAAAATAATGCCTGAAAAGCCAACATCAGCCAGTTAGTGCATGTGACACAAGCTGATCACACTTGACCTTAATCTATAACCTGCCTTTCTTCCCATGAGGTTCACTCTTTTTTGCCTTGGGCTTAGAAACACAACAACACTGAAGTAAACAATGCGTGCTTGAGTGAGCTAATCCACAGCGTTCTGCCTACTCTGACATCTCTGCATTCCATTAGGACCATGTTCATTAGTCATGTGATGCTCATGCACGTGAATGCAAAAATATTTACTTACTCCGTAAACAAATCTGTTCTTTCAGCCAATGAAATGTGTAATGGTGACCATACACAGCAAGATAGTTGTGACAAATATAAGGTTGTGACTTGTTACTTTCAAGCAGGAAGCCAATCATATAACATTCTACTTATTCAAACCTGCTGTAAATTAATGACAACCTGATTGCTAGGGGACCTACTTAAAGCCTAACAAACCCCAAAGGTACAATTCTTGTGAGTGTCCAGCAAAGTAAAAAATCTGCTACCCACTCATACACCTATTTGGTTCAACAGGCAATTTGAATGAGTATTACAGCGATGGACGTAAGAACTATGGACTAGATTCACATAGAGTTAGGCCGGCGTATCAGTAGATACGCCGACCTAACTCGGAATCTACGCCGACCTAAGTTTAAGTGTATTCTCAAACAGAGATACACTTAAACCTATCTAAGATACGACGGCTTGCGCCGTCCTATCTTAGGGTGCAATATTTAGGCTGACTGCTAGGTGGCGCTTCCATTGCGGTCGGCGTAGAATATATAAATCACTAGATACGCCTATTCACAAACGTATGTTGCCGCAATGCACACTGGGATATGTAGGCGGACGGCGCATGCGCCGTTCCAAAAAAACGTCAATCACGTCAGGTCAAACAAAATTTACATTAAACACGCCTCCTCAGCCTATTTTGAATTAGGTGCCCTTACGCCCGCCCGCTTTAGGCTACGCCGCCATATCTTAGCATGCAAGTACTATGTGAATCATGTACTTGCCTCGCTAACTTACGGCGGCGTAGTGTAAAGACGATACACTACGCCGCCGCAAAGTTAGGGCGGGCTATGTGAATCTAGCCCTATAACTGCCAATCAGCTGCTAGCTTATTTTTAATCTAAAAAGCACAAAAAAATGGAGGTTAAAGTATAGATATCTGGTATAGAAATTAGTAGTAATATAATATAATATTTTATTGATTTTAATACGTTATTTAACTAAAGGTGAACTCTTCCATGGGTTTTGCATTAGTAATACAAATAATACCCTATTAACACCCGTTTTCTTGTTTCTTGTTGAGTGGCATATGTATTCTGGTCAGAAGTTAAAGTTTATCGTGAAATTAAACTGTGATTTAAAAAATCCTATTTCAAGTATGCATTCCTAAAGTGTTGGCTCACCTTTTCAGGAAAAATCATAAGGTGAACAAACACCGGCCATCTTTCCCACCCTCCAGTCCCTGCTAATAGTTGAACACTTTAACCACTTGACCTTCGGAAGATTTACCCCCTTCCATAACCAGGCCATATGGCACTGCATTACTTTAACTGACAATTGCGCAGTCATGCCACACTGTACCCAAATAACATTTATGTAATTATTCCCCACAAATAGAGCTTTATTTTGGTGGTATTTTATCACCTCTGAGGTTTTTATATTTTGTGCTATAAACAAAAAAAGACAGACAATTTTGAAAAATATATATATATATATTTTTAATTTCTGCTATAAAACCTATTAAAAAAATTCAAAGCAAATTACTTCATAAATTTAGGCCAATATGTATTCTACATATCTTTGGCAAAATCCCAAAGCGCGTATATTGATTGGTTTGTGCAAAAGGACACTAACTGACACTTTTTGGGGACCAGTGACACTAATACAGTGATCAGTGCTACAAATATACACTGTGACTGTACTAATGACACTGGATGGAAAGGGGTTAACATCGTGGGTGATCAAAGGGTTAACTGCGTGCCTAGCTTGTGTTTTATTACAGTGTGGGAGGTGCTTTTATGAGGCTTTGCAGCAGGGCCATCTTTTCCATTGGGCACGCTGGGCAGTTGCCCGGGGGCCCCGCTTGCCTGGGGGGCCCCACCGGCTGCCCAGCAACCCCAGTAAAAAATTATGGAGAGTGACGGGTTAGAACTGCCCATGCCCAGTTCGCGGAAATCACAGAGAAGATCCGGTCCTCCACGAGTGCGGGGGTTGCTGATGTAAGGGGGGAGTGAATGCAAAAATGTAAGGGGGCACTGATATAAAGGTTCCCCCTCCTATATTAGTGACCCCCCTTACCTTAGTGTATTTAATCTAAGGAAGGTGGTCTCTGGTCACCAGAGTACCCCCCACATCAGAGTCTGCAGGATTCCCCCTTACAATGCAAGGGGGAACTCAGTCTGCGGACCCTGATGTAAGTGGGAAAGAGAAAGCAGTGGACTCTGATATAAGGTTGTCTCTGGTCACCAGAGCCCCCCTCCACATCGGACTTCCCTCCATAGATCATGATCTGCAGCGTTCCCCTTTACATAAGAGTTCCCTTTCACTGTAAGGGGGAATCCTGCAGACTCTGATGTAAGAGGAAACTCTGTGCTGGCTGGGTTATAGTAACCTGACCTTCATGTCAATGAAGACTTTTTTTTTTTTTTTTACTTTTGTTTAACTTAAACACATTTCTAATAGCACTAGCTATATGTTTATAGTTTAAATACTGACATTTGCATTGTTGGGCACTGAAAACTGTAATTTTAGGTACTTTTTTTGCAGTGGCAGTAAAAAATGTGGTTCTGGCAGTAAATTTTATAATTTTTGTCAGTAATTCTCGTGCGTAATTGTGTAGACAGGGCCCCAGTGCACTGTATTGCCCGGGGGCCTATAATGCTCTTAAGATGACACTGCTTTGCAGAGACGCAAGATCCATGCCTTCCCTCCTGTCGGAACGGTGATCTGCCTTGTTTACATAGGCAGGCCGCCATTCTATCTCTCTGCTGAATCAACGGTGGGTGCTGACAGAGATCGAGTATGCGGTACACATCGCTGGGCTCTCGCTGTGTGTGTGATCACAGTGGGAGCAGGCCGCTGGCAGCGTGCATGCGCACCTCCTGCCTGGATGAGCCAGATCACGTGTATATGTGTGTGATCCAGTGCACAGGTGCCTTCCTGTAGCAGCAAAACTGCTATGGAGTGGACCTGAACTGGTTAAATAAAAAATGTAGCTTCTATTGCTCTCAGCCTTCTCCAAATTCTTTTTTTTGTTGCAGTTTGATCTGACTTCCTGCCAAGACCGGGTTCACATATGTGCGGCTGCGGTTTGCAGCTTGGAGTGGGGTGCATTTCTGTTTACTGAATTTTTCTTAGACTAGCACCGATACCAGTCATACAGTTTGTATGGCTGAATTTGCATCACATTCAAACCAAAATGGTACAGGGCCCTTTTCTTGGTCTGCACTGGAATCGGATCGCATGGGTATTTACACCCATGTGATCAGCTTCCTGTACCATTTCACAGTACACACTGCAATCTGCGAACCGATCTGGGGGTGTCATTAACTTTACATTGACACTCGCAGCGGTTTGCAGATGTCGGTGTGAACCATTGTGTGATTTAGGTGCGATCTGGGAACCCGTGCAGGATTCGCAGGGTTTCCCGCATCGTACCAGTGTGAATCGAGCCTCAGTGTTAATTTAAATCATCCACTGCAAAAACTTTGTAGTAACAGCAAAGGACAAATATTAAGCATTACTTCACACCTGCCTGCCACAGCTACCACCACAATGAGTCATGGGACATGTAGTCCCAAAAGAGCTTTGCAGAGATGCAACTCCTTGCCCACAGAGAGTTCAGATCTGGAGGCCTATAAAATCTTCAAACTGGAGCACAGCTTTAAGGATGAAATACTGACAGTTCATCAGTTTTGTTTTCTTTAGACTCATTTTTGCCTTAAGCAAAATGAAAGGTAAAACGAATATGTTAAATTGAACAGCTGCACTCCAGTGTTTTTTGCGGATCTGATTGCTGTCTTTCTGTAGGCTCTCTCGTCTAACTTTAAACTGGGCAACAAAGTCAAGCTGTATAAACTAATCCCATCTACTATAAAAAAACACACCACTCCTTTAACTCTTTCCATGCTGTGATGTTGAATCTTACAGCCATGATAATATGGAGAGTAATGAAAACATCTGCACAACATATCAGAGACTGCTGATCTCACTTACCTTTAAACTTTAAGGCAAACTCATAGGGGTTGTACAACGTTAACACTTGCTTGTGTGTTGACTGATCATCGGCGTAAAATATTAGTTCGGTCGGAAAGACAAACACAGGAAGGTTTCCTTCCACTAGCTCTGGCTGCCGTTTCTGCTGCTGCATTGGCACAGAATCCGTATTTCCTCTTCAGCTCCTTTTGTCTCCCAGAATTTCAAGTTTTCTTTTTTGGTGCTGGGAAGACCTCTAGTGCATCCTGTCAGTTCTGCAGGAGTAAGAGAAACATCAGGACTGCAATCTCTCTTATTTCACGCAGCAGATGCCATGTCACTCTACCACTGCCAAAATGCTGGAACTCCAGTTACCACGGCTAGGCTGAGCTATTCCAAGCAGTTTAACCCCTTCCTCGCTGCCTTCTCAGTATACTGCTTATTTCCTTTGTGATTTCCCGAAAACACTCAGCTATTCGGATTAACCACTGCCCAGTAAGCTTTAGTGTAAGTAAGTGTAACTAAAGGCAAAACTTCTTTATTTTTTTCATTTTAGATAGAGTAAGGGAGGGTTCTAACCCAATCGCGGCCGCCGGGCATCCGCGCCGTGTCATGAGCGGTGCCGCGGGCGCTCACCCTAGATCGCCGGGAACAAAGGACGTCATATGATGTCCACCCGGATCGAGGGAGGGTTCCTGCCGGCATCATTTTACAATGCGCCGGCAAGGAAGGGGTTAAAATAACAAGCTTAAATTAGAAGCTGATTGTCTACTTCGCACAGCTGCACCAGATTCTGAGTGCACCAGTTTTAGTAAATCTCCCCCTATGTGTTTGTTATGTGTTCCCATTCACACAGCATACCTAAAAATAATGTTTTACAAATATTTATTACCGTTTAGATGTTTTGTAAGAGGTGTCATGGCTGGCTGCAAGCATCTGTCCCAATAGAAAGGCCAAAGACAAGCTCCCTCTGTTTAAAGCTGAAGTTTAGGTACAAATATTTGTGCATAGTTACATTGGTCCAGCTTGTACCAATTTATGTTGCATACCTGTGGGATCCCTGTGGAAGATGGAAGTCACTGTAATGGGCACAGCTACTACAGTGATCTCCACTAGCTTCTAAGTCCTTTTCAAAGAGGTTGTCATGCTGCTTACTAGAGCTGCATGATTCTGGCTAAAAGGAGAATAATGATTTCTTTGCTTAGAATAAAGATCACGATTCTCTCATGATTCTCGTGGTGTAACATCTTCTTTAAAGTGGATGTAAACCCCCAAATTCTTTTTTTCTTTTTGATGTCACAATGTAGAGTATAAGATTCCCTATCATCTGTGCCCAGTCTTCCCACACAGAGTTAATCCAGCGCTGAGCAATCCTCTTTTAATGTTCAGTGAAAATTAACAGAATTCCAGATAAAAACTTGCCAAATTATAAAGTCCGTTTCTCTGTTCTTGCTTTGTGTTACAGGTTATTTACATATCCTGGTAATATACAATGAACTTTGGATCACCTCATATTATGATAAACATAACATAACATATGATAAACATGTCCAAGCTCTAGATATGTAAATAACCTGTAACACAAAGCAAGAATAGAGAAACGGACTTTATAATTTGGCAAGTTTTTATCTGGAATTCTGTTAATTTTCACTGAACATTAAAAGAGGATTGCTCAGCGCTGGATTAACTCTGTGTGGCAAGACTGGACACAGATGATAGGAAATCTTATACTCTACATTGTGACATCAAAAAAAAAAAAATTTTTTTGGGGGGTTTACATCCACTTTAACATTATACCAAAAAAACTGGGCGAACTTTACTGTTTTCTTTTTTTTTTTTTTATTGATTAAAGTGTATTTTTTTTAAATTGCGTTTGAAAAACCTCTAAGCAAATACAGTGTGACATAAAATATTGCAACAACCACCATTTTATTCTCTATGGCACAGGTGTCAAACACATTTCATGTGGCCCTCGCACCTCCTCTGGTCCTACTCTAGACCCTTACTTTCTGCTTTCAAGCTATGCATCCAGCTTCTGCCCAGCAGCAGCATAAGGAAAGGGGGGTGCACTGTGATGTAAGGGAGAGTGGGGGACTCAATTTTTTGATGGTGGGGTGTCTCTTGACATCTAATGTAAAGGGGAGGGGATGCGCTGAACATCTAATCTTACAGATACAACTGGCCCTTTTGAGGGCAATTATAATGCTAATGCGGCCCACGATGAAATTGAGTTGGACACCCCTGCTCTAGGGTCTTTGCTAAAAAAATATATATCATGTTTGGGTGTAAGCAACAAATGTCAGAAAAGGTTTGGTCTTTAAATGGTTAAACTTCCTTCATCTACACTCAGAGTTCTTTCCTTTGATAAAAGAACGAAAAAATACTTTATTCGCATGTTGTAATAAAACTTGGCAGATTGCCTGGGTTTTGTTTTCCAGCTGTGAGAACTCTCTGCACTTGTTAGAAAGATCATGACTAGGGATGAGCCGAACACCCACCAATTTGGTTCGCATCAGAACATGCAAATTTGTTCGAACATCCGAACACCGTTAAAGTCTATGGGACTCGAACATGAAAAATCTAAAGTGCTAATTTTAAAGGCTTATATGCAAGTTATTGTCATATAAAGTGTTTGGGGACCCGGGTCCTGCCCCAGGGGACATGTACCAATGCAAAAAAAGTTTTAAAAACTGCAGTTTCTTCGGGAGCAGTGATTTTAATAATGCTTAAATTGAAACAATAAAAGTGAAATATTTCTTTAAATTTCGTACCTAGGGGGTGTGTATAGTATGCCTGTAAAGTAGCTCTTGTTTCCCGTGCTTAGAACTGTCCCTGCACAAAATGTCATTTCTGAAGGAAAAAAGGTAATTTAACCCCCTTGGCGGTATTTTTTTGCTGCGATCGGTAACCCCGAGTCAGACTCGGGCTCGCCTCGCTGAATCCACAGGCATGGTTTACTTACCTTGTCCCTGGATCCAGCGATGCCACCACGCTGTGTGAGCGAGCAGGTCCTCACTCGATTCACACAGTGCCTCTGTGTGCCGCCGATCTCCGTTCCCTGCGACGTTATGACGCACGGGGGCGGAGAACGGCGCCAAATTCAAAAAGGTAAACAAACACCTTAAATACAGTATACTGTATGTAAAAAATACACACACCCCTTGTCCCTAGTGGTCTGCCCAGTGCCCTACATGTTCTTTTATATAATAAAAACTGTTCTTTCTGCCTGCAAACTGTAGATTGTCCATAGCAACCAAAAGTGTCCCTTTATGTCAAAAATGGATATTAAGGGGAACCCTGCATCAAATAAAAAAAAATGAAGTGGGGTTCCCCAGAAAAAATCCATACCAGACCCTCTATCCGAGCACGCAACCTGGCAGCCAGCAGGAAAAGAGGGGGGTGAAAGAGCGCCCCCCCCTCCTGAACCGTACCAGGCCACATGCCCTCAACATGGGGAGGTATCCTGTCGGTATCCTGCAGGTCCAGGCTCCAGCAATGAGATGTCCAGTGCAGCGCGGAACAGCAATCTGTCTCCACCGGAGACACTCCAGGAATAATGTCGCGGCAGCCTGACAGGTCTCTTATGTAGCTGAGGACGGGGCCACCCATCACGTGACGCCGTCCCCCTCTGATGCAAAGGGAAACCCGGGCTTTCCCAGTGACGTGCGGGTGACCCCGCCCCCTCTGATGTAACACAGGTTTCCCGTGGCATCAGAGGGATACAGGGTGCCCGTTGCAACCTGCAGGATACAGGGTGCCTTGGCAGGGCCTGCAGCTTACGCATGCATTTGCAAATGTGTGCAACTAAACCCCTGTTTTTAACGCATACTGTTAGATGGGTTAATTTGGTTGGTCGCAGACTGGTTGGTAAGTTGAGCTTGGAAATTCTTTGGTTTTATTTGTCATGTGTTTGCCCTTCCAGTGCTCCTTGCTGTGTAGACCAGTTATAGGTGGGGGCAGTGACCTCTTTTTTGTATTTTGTACAGTGTTACCAATGCAATATCAGCATCAACAATAATATAGTTGGTGGGAGGCATAAAGCAGCATATTTTTCAGGTAATCTAAATTTGTTTGATTGTTGTCTCTGTCCCAGTAAAAAGATTAAAGATTTCCCATCACTTTTATTCCGTACGACAGGAAATGAGAGAAAGTCTTCCCAGTGGGAACCTAAGACAGGTTCTAATTCTTACCCATACCATCCAAAACATAAAATTAGAGTTTGGAGTCAAGGTTTAGGGCTCTTTCACACGGAGCGGACCGTTTCTGGGTCCGCTCCGTGTGTCCGCCAAAGCTCAGCGTGGATCCCCGCTGAGCTGTCGGCGGACAGTGCAGGGACCGCCCTGTCTCTGCTCCGCTGTCCCCTATGGGGGACCGGATGCAGACGGACCTCCTGTAAATAGGGTTTCTTCTGTTTGGAAAAGCGGATCCCGACTGACGCGGACGCTAGCGGATGCTCCATCCGCTAACGGACGCGTTCCCATAGGGATTCATTACAAGTCCGTTAACGGACTTGTAATGAACGGACGAACGGTCCGCTCGTGTGAAAGGACCCTAAATGATATGAGCAATCCTGGCCCAGAATCGTATCTGTTTGCAGGCCGTAATCCTATACTCACTAGCAGGTGGTGTACAGAATTCTGTCACTTTAGCACATCATCTCAAACAGACAAATTTCTTTAACCACTTAAGCCCCGGACCAATATGCAGCCTAAAGACCCAAGGTGTTTTTACAGTTCGGGACTGCGTCGCTTTAACAGACAATTGCGCGGTCGTGCGACGTGGCTCCCAAACAAAATTGGCGTCCTTTTTTCCCCACAAATAGAGCTTTCTTTTGGTGGTATTTGATCACATCTGCGGTTTTTAGTTTTTGCGCTATAAACAAAAATAGAGCGACAATTTTGAAAAAAAAGCAATATTTTTTACTTTTTGCTGTAATAAATATCCCCCAAAAACATATATAAAAACATTTTTTTTCCTCAGTTTAGGCCGATACGTATTCTTCTACCTATTTTTAGTAAAAAAAATCGCAATAAGCGTTTATCGATTGGTTTGCGCAAAATTTATAGTGTTTACAAAATAGGGGATAGTTTTATTGCATTTTTATTATTTTTTTTTTTTTTACTACTAATGGCGGCGATCAGCAATTTTTTTCGTTACTGCGACATTATGGCGGACACTTCGGACAATTTTGACACATTTTTGGGACCATTGTCATTTTCACAGCAAAAAATGCATTTAAATTGCATTCTTTATTGTGAAAATGACAGTTGCAGTTTGGGAGTTAACCACAGGTGGCGCTGTAGGAGTTAGGGTGCACCTAGTATGTGTTTACAACTGTTTGGGGGTGTGGCTGTAGGAATGACGTCATCGATCGTGTCTTCCCTATAAAGGGAATGACGCGATCGATGCGCCGCCATAGTGAAGGACGGGGAAGCCGTGTTTACACACGGCTCTCCCCGTTCTTCAGCTCCGGGGAGCGATCGCGACGGAGCGGCTATAAACAAATAGCCGCGCCGTGGTCCCGGATCGCTCCCCGAGCGGACCCGACCTCCGCATGTAGCGGGGGGGGTCCCGATCGGACCCCCCACCCGCTAATAGGCGAGGACGTACGTGTACGCCCATGTGCCTGTACGTGCCATATTGTGGACGTATATGTACATGCGGGGGTCGGGAACTGGTTAAAGATATTTTTTCAATAAAAGTGGAATATCTTTCACCACTTAAGCAGAGCTCCTTGTATGGAAGCACAGAAAGGTCATCACCCCCAACAGCTAGCAAATAGCAGTGCCAGATGCCTAACAGACTGAAACCAAGATTATAATTTTAGATGATTTTTAAAAGGTAATGTATTTTTAAAGTTCTATCCCAGTAAATCCTCAGTGTTAGGTTAGATGTTAGGTACAGGCATACCCCACTTTTAAGTACACAATGGGGTTTATTTACTAAAGCTGGAAAGCGCAAAATCAGGCTCACTTCTGCATAGAAACCAATGAGCTTCCAGGTTTTATTACCAGGCTTAATTGAACAAGCTGGGGTTAGAAGCTCATTGGTTTCTATCCAGAAGTGAGCCTGATTTTGTTCTTTCCAGCTTTAGTAAATGAACCCCATTGTGTACTGAAAAGTGGGTTATGCCCAGTGCTTTAACTGGGCCGGAACGCGGCGGTACTCAGTACCGCCACTTCCAAAATTGGCCCTGGAGAGTACCAGCACCTCTCCGTGCGCCCAGTACGTGGGTTTCCCGTACCGGAACGCACTTCACCCAGGCAGCGTATATCGTGTGCAGGAGGAAGAGCAGGTGAGACGAGCAGGGGCGGACTGGGCCGGGGGAGGGGGAGGAGATTTCCCCCCCAGGCCACCTACCTTTTTTTTTTGTCTTGTCTGTGCAGCGCGGCAGCCCAGCCCTCTACATTGTCGCCCCCTCCTACTATTCTCCTCGCGAATGCTAATACCGCCCCGCCTCTCCAGCCCTCTTCTTTGCCGCTATACTCACGAATGCTGAGCATAGTAAGAGAGAGCGGCAATGTAGAGGGCTGGAGAGGTGGGCGGGGGATAGTACGGAGCGGCCGATGACTGATAGATTACAAACATGACTGGTGGAGGCGGAGCCTAAAGCTCCGCCCACCCCCTCCGTGCGGCTGTTGTTCACTGGGTCCTCTCTTGGGAGGGGGAGGCTGTCTGATGACAGGAGGAGGAAAGAGAGAAGCACGAGGGGAACCCCCTGCTAAGGACAGCAGGTACAATTTAATAAAATACTCTTATCATGATTTACAGATCATGATTTTGCAATAAAGTGATCCATGCTGCAAACTCAACATTCTCCCTTCAGCGAAAGTTTATGTTTTGCAAACTTTGCAGTGCATGAACTTTCACTGAAGGTGTAGACTGTTTAATGAGTTTGCAGCATGGATCACTTTATTGCAAAATCATGATCTGTATATTAATACACTTTCAATGAATGTGGTCTGTTTAATGAGTTTGCATTGATTTCAGCATGTGCAAAGTGTTCCATGCAATGCATGCTGAAATCAATGCAAACTCATTAAGGAGGTTGAGGCTGCACTCATTGCCGCTGATTAGGCGGCACTCTAAGGCTACTTTCACACTGAGGCATCAGCGGTAAAGTGCCGCTATTTTTAGCGATGCTTTACTGTCGTTTTTACGGCGCTATTTGGCCGCTAGCAGCCAAAAAATGGTTAAAACCACCCGCTGCAGTGGCACTTTGCTGGCGGCGCTGCCCATTGATTCCAATGGGCAGGGGCACTGTAGGATCGGTGTATACACCACTCCTACAGACTCAAAGATGCAGCTTGCAGGACTTTTTTTACCATCCTGCCAGCGCACCGCTCCAGTGTGAAAGCCTTCGGGCTTTCACACTGGAGTGAAAGGAGTGGCTCTTTCGGGGCACTTTGCAGGCGCTATTTTTAGCTCTATAGCACCTGCAAAGTGCCTCAGTGTGAAAGTAGCCTTAAGCTGCACTGATAAGGCAGCACTGATATGCTACACTGATGAGGCCGCACTGTTGGCCACTGATAAGCTGCACTGGTGAGGCTGCATTGTCGGGCATTGGTTGGACTGCACTGATGGGCACTAGTGATGCTGCATTGATGGGCACCGGTGAGTCTGCATTGATGGGCACCGGTGAGTCTGCATTGATGGGCGCTGATCAGTCTGCACCGATGGGCACTGTCTGCACTGGCACCATCAATGCAGCCTCACTGGTGCCCATCAATGCAGCCTCACCGAGGCTGCATTGATGGGTTCTGATAAGGCTACACTGATCAGGCTGCACTGGTGAGGTGGTACTGATCAGGCTGCACTGATGGGCGCACTCTGCACTGGTGAGTCTGCATTGATGGGCACTGGTGAGTCTGCATTGATGGGCACTGATCAGGCTGCATTGATGGGCACTGATCAGGCTGCATTGATGGGCACTGATCAGGTTGCACTGATAGGCAATTGAAAAATAATTCTGGACCTCCAGTAGCACCCACACACAGAGGGTGTTTAGTTGTATTGGGCTACATGGGCCAACATTTTCCATTTTAATTTTTCTCTTTAGAAAATATAATTTACCCTCTTAAATGAGAGAGAAGACATGTCTGAGAGCAGCACTGCCTGCTTATCTCACTACTTTGAGTGAGATGAGCAGGCACCTGAGGTTACCTCTCTCCATTACACTCCCAGAGTCTTTGGACAAGAGACAAGCAGAGAGGCAGCTTGGAAGTTGTCATAACCTCCTCGAAGAGGCCGTGCACGGTGCAAGAACCCACCAAGGTGAGATAGACCCTGACACCCCCCAGCTGACCCCCCCACGTCCCATGGGCACTGATCAGGGTGCACTGATGGGCACTGTCTGCACTGGTGGGCACTAATCAGGCTGCGTTAATGGGCAATGATGAGGCTTCACTAATGGGCACTGGTGAGGCGTTAATGGGCACTGATCAGGCTGCATTGATGGTTCAATGGGCCACTTGACTGGACTTGCCCCCCAGGCCTAAGGCTGCCAGCCCTCCCCTGGAGACGAGTCATGTAGCTTGCCCGGTCGGTAGGAGTGTGGCAGTGTCTGGGGGAGAGCAGCCTGGAAGCAGGAGGACTAGTCTATGGCAGGGGTCTCCAAACCCCCGGCCCGCTCGTGTGCTTTATCTGCCCGCCCGCACACAGCTGACAGGTCCTGCAAACAAAGCCGCACACCCGCCCATGCTGCCAGGCCGTGCTTTTGGATTGGCTGCTGGGACCGTCACCGCCGATGTCCCGGCAACCAGTGACATCACTCCCCTCTTCCCGCCCGCTGTTTGAAATAATGATCCTTTGCGTGTGTAGCAGCGGGCGGGAGTCAGGAGTTACAGAAGAGCTGAAGTCGTCTAGTGCGGAGGCAGGAGGTAAATGTGCTGCACAACGCTGATGGGGACATTGATGGCTGATGGGGACATTAATGGCTGATGGGGACATTGATGGCTGATGGGGACATTAATGGCTGATGGGGACATTGATGGCTGATGGGGACATTATTAGCTGATGGGGACATTGATGGCTGATGGGGACATTGATGGACCGTATCCGCGGATAAATCCTCTCGTGTGTACCAGGCCTAAGAGAGGGTTTGTAAAATATATATATTTTCATGTTCAGTATGGGGGGGGGAGCACCGGCGCCTAATAGAGTACCGGCACCTCTTTTGGCCCACTTAAAGCACTGGTTATGCCTGTATTCATTAAAGGGCAGATTATAGGGAGGAACTGGTTAACCAATTCTGTCACTAAAATGTATCTGTGTAATCAACATTAACTTCTGGAAGTGTCAAAAAAATTAGAGCACAATGTGATTCCTTCTGCCAGCCCCATATTCTATACAGGAGACCAAGGATCAGTGGATCAAACCAGTTAATGTAGGGGGGTAGGAGAAGAGGAACCAGATGCTTCCTTAAAGTGTTACTAAACCCAGGACCATGCATTCACTATATCTGGTCTCCCACAGTACACAGAAATGGAATTATTTTAGTAAACTGCTAAATACCCTTTCTCATCAGCAGTATATGGCAGTCTTGTGACTTTTATCAGAGTCTGGTTAAAGCTTGTAGGAGGAGTTTTCATTCTACTCTGACTGCTCTACGAGGCTGCAGAACCCCTGTCCTTCTGTCTGGACAGCGCTGATTGGCCCTGTGCTAATCACATGCCTCCTCCCATGAAAAAAAAAACCTCTAGCAATACACACCAAACTGAGCATGTGCAGAGTGATGGATTGAGGACAGTGGAAGAAGTGAAAAAACAGAGAAGACAGGATCAAACAGTCTTTTTACACAATGCAGAGGATTATCCCCTAAGGTTCCACAGTTGGTATAACAAACATACAGACTAATTTTACTGTTGTGGATTTAGTAACACTTGCGTCAGAGTCTGCAGGATCTCTAGATGGTGGTTTATTTTCACCACTGCAGAGATCGGTGCTGCAGGGAGACCTTTATTGCACAGATTCATGTTAGTGAGAGAGTCACCAAATGTTTGGGTTAGGGTTGTCCCGATACCACTTTATTGAGACCGATACTTTTTTTCCAAATACTTGCCGATACCGATTACCGATACTTTTTTTAAATGTCATGTGACAGTGGCAATATTTTTTTTTATTTTTTTTAACAGTGATTTATTTATTTTTAGGGGGGGGAGTGGATTGTCAGTGTGTTTTTTATTTTTTTTATTTACATTTTTATTATTAAAAAAAAAAAATTATTTATTGCAATTTTTTTTCTTTTTTTTTATCAGCCCTGTTGGGGGTCTTTGGTGAGATATTTTAACAGACCCCTGACATCTCCCCTTTAAGACAGAAAAAGGGACTAGGGACACAGATTCTCCACTTCATTTCTCTGCAGCCTCAGCTAAAATGAATGGAGAGAAGCTCCTCTACATTCATAAACTGAAGCTCAGTTATGTGAATGGACAGAGTCAGTGATCACTGACTCTGTTCATTCGGAAAAGGTAGAAGTCGGATTTAGCGGCTCCTACCTCCGCTCTCCATCCTGACAAATTGAGGGGGGAGAGCAGCACGGAGTGGGGAAAGGAGCACAGAGGGAAGAAGACAGCACGGAGGGGGGGAAGACATCATGGAGGGGGGGAAGACAGCATGGAGGGGGAAGACAGCATGGAGGGGGGAAGACAGCATGGGGGGGGGGAAGACAGTGCAGAGGGGGGAAGACCACACGGAGGGGGGAAGACCGCACGGAGCACGGAAGGGGGAAGACCGCACGGAGCACGGAGGGGGGAAGACAGCACGGAGGGGGAAAGACAGTGCGGAGGGGGGAAGACCGCACGGAGCACGGAGGGGGGAAGACAACACGGAGGGGGGAAGACAGCATGGAGCACGGAGGGGGGAAGACAGCACAGAGCACGGAGGGGGGAAGACAGCACGAATGGGGACCGTCAGCGGAGATCGGTGTGGCTTTGGGTGGAGTTACAAGTACCGATCACTGCTTTATAACTTTAACCAAAACGGCTAAAAAGGGGGCAGATCGGTGCTTGCAACTCCCCTACTGCACCGATCACCCTGACTGCCAAGGTATCGGGTGAAGCATCGGAGCGTTTCCCCGAGTACAAGTACTCGGGGAAATGCTCGGTATCGGTACCAATACTGATACTAGTATCGGTATCGGGAAATCCCTAGTTTGGGTGATAATAAGCTTGGAGCAGAAGGGGGGGGAGGAGGTCACAGGTGCCTACAGTTTAGGTTTGTTCTGGGCATCTAAATGTAACATACTGCAGTACAACACAAAAGGAACCACAGACTACTGAGACTTACAAAAGCAGATGGAAATAAACACATGAATAAGAAATAGACTGGTGACAGAAACAGATGTTTCTAACATTTTGCTTATGTATTATATTCTGATTCTGCTCTGTGCTGGTAGAATGATTGTAAACACAATGAGGGGTGAGGTGATGGAGGATTCTATTATATAAACCTGTCCTTTATTCTGTTGTCACTGCCATATAAATAAGTATATTGTATTCTTTCTAGGTTTACAAGCATGTCCTACTACTCTGCTGCAGCTGTATTGTTCAGAGGCCCTGCGTGTCATGTAATGTCAGCTGTTATCGTCTGAGCTTCTGGAAAATAGTATTTCTATTTAAGCAGATGCCTCCATTGTTTTAGGCACATTCTGAAAATATCCTGGCAGTAAACCTAATTAAAATAATTCTGAGACAGGCTAGCAGTGAATAATTATCACCAGCAGATTACATTGAGTCACTTAATATGAACTTGCATTGTTTTTCATCCATAAAGAAAAAAGAAAGAAGGGATTCTTCTAATTCCAAAACCCAAGAATGCCACCATGTATATGGCAGTATCCCCTGGGAGCCAAACTAATGGCAAAGCAGCAGACATGGCAGACAGCAAAATCCAGTAATACCGCCAACAGACGCTTCAATTTTTTTCCCTCGGGAAAGGGAGTGAATTTTCACTGGAGAAAAGCTCAATATCTGGCCAACAATAACTTGCCTGCACTACCCAATAGGATACTGATGTGGATACTGTGAATTGGAAGACTTACTAAAATGCTTTGTTTTTTTATTAACTTTTAATTCACAAAGCTAACACATCAGGATAAAAGTCCTCATTCTCAAAAAAAGTGACAGGTATTTTCAGATGGGTTAATTGAGATATAAATTGACTAAATAAAAAATCCCTTTATCAGATTTGCAAATTGAGATTTTTTGGTTTGAATAGGGAGATTTTCCTCACTTTCTATCCCAACATCAGTCAAGTTAAATCACATGATTGGTTCATGTGATTCCGAGCATGTGTCAAATTGATTCCGAGCATGCATGTTTTTTTGTGCGTCGGAATTGCATACAGACGATCAGAATTTCCGACAAGAAATTTTGTTGTCGGAAAATTTGAGAACCAACGCTCAAATTTTTGTGCTCGGAAATTCCGACAGCAAATGTCCGATGTAGCCTACACACGGTCGGAAATTGCTCACGTCAAACATTTGTTGTCGGAATTTCCGATCGCGTGTACGCGCCACTATAATCAATACAAAGTACTTCTGGCTAGGCCTGACACAAAGTCTACATATTCCAAAGAAGTAGGTATGTGTTAAGCTGTTGCTCTTCCTGGGCATTGAACAGGAGTCCCCACCCCTCCTGGCACACTGTTCAATGCCCAGAGCCAAGGTAAAAACCCAGTACCTCTGGGTATGGAGGGTCATATGACTCACTTCATGTGCAGGTCCAATCAGTGCTGTTACATGGGAGTCCTCTTAGCCCTGTCTATGCTGCAACCCTGGTGGTTCGTACCTTTCATTCACTCCTGCCAGCTGGATGGAGCAGAACAGGAGTGAAAGTTTTATGGAAAGTTTTTTATAGAAGAATTCCAGGTATAGCTGATTTTGTAGTTACATTGGTCCAGCTAGAACCAATGTATCCCTGCATATAACATACCTGTGGGATTTCCCTGGAAACTGGAAATCACTGTAGCGACACTACTACTACCGAGATCTCCACTAGCTTCTAAATCCTGTGCCAAGCCACTGCAATGCTGCATTGTGAACAAAGGAGGTTGCCCACCCGGCAAAAGCCCCATTCAGTGAATGCTTTGCATTTTCCGAATTAATGTAAAGCTTTCTCCGATTGGATGAGGTGAAGAGTGTGACATCACATCCTGTTACTCCACCTCATCTAATCAGAGAACGCTTTGTATTCACTGAGCAAATACAAAGCAATCTCTGAATGGCACCCATGCTGAGAAGGTGAGTTCCTGTGTTCACAATGCAGCAGGGCTGCTGCTTGGCACAGGGCCTTGAGACTAGTGGAGATCTCTGGAGTAGTGGTGTCTACTACAGTGACTTCCATTTTTTAGAGGAATCCCAGAAGTATGGTGTATGCATAGTTACATTGATCCAAGCTGGACCAATGTAACTATTTAAAAATATCCACACTTGGAGTTCTTCTGTAAGTTTTTTTTTTTGTTGGATAGTTCACAAATGGTAAACAGATGTACAGGGTAGCTCGCCCATTATCTCTGATAATCAAGATTTGCATGTAAAATGCTTTTCTCTGATTTGAAAAGAATACTTAGCTCCTCCTAGGGATCAAATTTGTTTTTAGTTTTGTTTAAAATCAATTAAGGGTTGACGGTAATGCCCTGTACACACGATCGGTTCGTCCGATGAAAACGGTCCATCGGACCGTTTTCATCAGACGAACCGATCGTGTGTGGGCCCCAACGTTTTTTTCCCATCGGTGAAAAAAATAGAACCTGTTTTAAAATTTTCTGATGGTTAAAAAACCGATAGAAAAAAAATGTTCGTCTGTGGGGAAATCCATCGGTCAAAAACCCATGCATGCTCAGAATCAAGTCGACGCATGCTCGGAAGCATTGAACTTAATTTTTCTCTCTCTTTAAAGTTGCGCACACTCATGGAATGGCGCCAAACTTCGGTACTTGAGGAGGTCTAATGCTAGAATTGTTGTACATGCTCTAACGCACGTGGCGATACCTCACATATGTGGTTTGAACGGCTTTTACATATGTGGGCGGGACTTACGTGTGCGTTCGCTTCTGAGCACGAGCTACCGGGGACTGGAGCGTTTAAAATATATATATATATATATATATATATATATATATATATATATATATATATATTTTTATATTTTTTTACTTATTTATTTATACACAGTGGCTGCGTTTGATGGTGTGGCACAGTGGCTGCATTTGATGGCATGGCACAGTGGCTACGTTTGATGGCATGGCACAGTGGTGACAATTGATGGGCACAGTGGCTGCATTTAATGGCATGGCAAAGTGGCTGCGTTTGATGGCATGGCACAGTGGCGACAATTGATGGGCACAGTGGCTGTGTTTGATGGAATGGCACAGTGGCTGCGTTTGACGGCATGGCACAGTGGTGACAATTGATGGCACAGTGGCTGCATTTGATGGCATGGCACAGTGGTGACAATTGATGGCACAGTGGCTGCGTTTGATGGCATGGCACAGTGGTGACAATTGATGGCACAGTGGCTGCATTTGATGGGCCCAGTGGCTGAATTTGATGGGCCCAGTGGCTGCATTTGATGGGCACAGTGGCTGCATTTGATGGGCACAGTGGTTGCATTTGATGGGCACAGTGAGGCTGCAATTTTTTTTTTTTTTTTTTTGAGCACCAGCCGCCACTGGGTTCCACTGTATTAATTTTATAATGCCTTTATTATGACACATTTGTTTTATCCCCCTTGCACATAATGTAAATTAAATGTGCCAAAAGTTAATGAACGTAGATACACAAAGTCTGCTTGATGTGTATTTATGACATGAATACAAGCCAATATATATGCTGATTGTTTTTTATGTAGTGACTGCCATCTCCTGGGTTTAATAGTATAAGCAGCAGATCATAAATATCTGCTGTAAATAAACAAAATGGTCTTTCTTCTATTGAAAACGTAGTTCGTGTCCTTTAGTCAGGGATTTTGCAGCAGGGCCTTGGAATAGATGTTTGATTCAAAGATTGTAGTGCTAAACCCTTTATTGGGAGTATTAAATCAGTGACTGCATAGTATACAAATTATATGGCTCCCTTGTCACCAGCTCTTGCAACAGACTGATAAAATGCTCATTGGATAGCTGCTCTGACCCGATCTTTAGATAATGAATGACTAGCTGTGCAGAAGCAAAATAAATAACTTCCATTAAGAAGTGGAAACACAAAGTTCTTTCAGGACGAGTCTCTATGAAGCAAACAGTGTATTCATGACAGTACGTTGTTCTCTTTATACCACATGTCGTGCTCAGAACATCCCCAACCGCTGTGAAACATTCAAGCGCTTAAAGCTCTAATTCAACATTTCTGCCACCCGCTTCATTATCTATCTACATGTGACATAACCCTTCTTTCCCACAATTCTCCATTTTGCTGGCCTTGCTTGTTTTTTTTTAAGACTTACAGTAAATGTAGATCCTAACAATGAACGATTCTTATTTGCTCCTTTTTTGGTCTGTTAAATATGCAATCGAAATCTTTTGGTTACATCTGTTCGAGAAGTGCAAAAAATACATTCCAGAAATACAATGCTGTCCTGTGCCTTGTACACCCTGCACTGTTATATATTAGGAAGTGTACAGTTGAACCTCGGATTACGAGCATAATCTTTTCCAGGAGAATGCTCGCAATCCAAAGTACTCGCATATCAAAGCGAGTTTTCCCATTGAAGTCAATGGAAATGAAAATAATTTGTTCCACATTGACTTTAATGTGATGCAATACTGCATGTGGCCAGGGGTGGAGGCCCCGGAAATGGCCAGAGGACACGTCAGCTGACTTCGGAAAACGGCGGAAAGGCTCAGAAACTGAGTATTTCCGTGTATTACCGCGTCTTTCCGAGCATTGCCCAACGGCGGCGATCTTCGCTGTTCGGCTCTGGCGCCCCCACACGTCAGGCCAAATGCGGTACTGCAGGCCATATTAGGTTGGATTCTGCTCGTCTTGTGAGACAACACTCGCAAACCGAGTCATCATTTTTTTTTTTAAATAAGTTGCTCGCAAATCAAAATATTCTCAAACCAAGTTACTCTTAAACCGAGGTTCCACTGTATTAGGATTACAGAACACCTCCTCCTCAAGTTATGGAGAAGAGGAGGGGATATTTTCTAGTCCTAACACACTTCCTGTCCTAGCGTTACAATGTCGAGTGAGCTCTGTCACACTAGGACAGGTTTCCTGGCAATATCACCTGAAAATGAAAAAAAGGTCTGGAAAGTTAAAACAAATTCAGCCCAGCAATGTATAACCTACGGTGGCACAGAACTGCTTTCATCTGACCAGCTCAGTAAGTTTTGCATCGCTGGTATAACATCTTCTGCTATAAGCTCATGGTCAAGTGACCATGAATTTATAGTAAAACAGTTCAGCAGACTCTGCTGAATAAATAAATATCTGAGATGAGCAGCTGACCAGCCGCTGATCACAGCCATTCGCCTAAAATGTGGCCTCTCAACAATCCAACCACCTTCCCCGCTGCTCTACTCTATCTCCTCTTCTTTTGCAGCTTCAGATTCTCCTGCCACTGTGTCTTCCCCTAGCACCACCTCTGCCACTCTTATCTGCCCCACGGCTCCAATTTCCCACCCGCAGCGTCGATCCCTCTATGCCCCTGCTGCAGCACTCCCGACTTCTCCTCCTCTCCCTCCCGCCAGCTTCATCTACTGTAGGGGAGCCTCAGGGGAATCAAATTCTCCAAATAGATCCCCCTGCTGGAATGCCCCCCCATGCAGCACCAATTCCCTGGCAGCAAGTCCTGTGTGGATAAAAACAGCCCTAAATGGGCGTATGCTTTAGTACGCCCCATGTGAACAAGGCCTTGGTAGAAATTTAGCAGGAATTGTGTAAGTTATGTTGTGCTTGTGTGTGCTAATAATGATTTTAGTGTATTTTTAGAGAAAATTATCGTTTTGATAAACATCTGTGCAACTAAAAAATCAGTAGTACCTTCTTTTTATTGTACAGGTCAGAAAATGTATGGTTTGGGGGGTATTTTACACATTTTAAAAGCTGTACGTGAAAAAAAAAGTGGAGCGCAGGGCCTGGAATTAAAAGGGTTAACTGGAAACTTCACCCTTATCTTATCTAACATTTTAGACATACCTAGTACATTAAAAATTTGAACATATTGAACCATGCTCATGGCTGCAGTAGCAGCTGTGAGCTTGTGTCTGTTTTGTACAGCTACCTCCCAGCATTTGTTCAAAGTGATATAGCGCTATAGAATTGCATGATTGCTAACGGCAATGCTCTGAGTGTTTCTGGATTCACAGCTGTCAGAATCACGGCTTGAAAGCTGGGTGCACAGCCGATCAAGCACAAACTGTGCTTGATTAACTGCATCAGTGGGCAGGGGAGACATCAGGGGTCCAATATGCCCCTGATGTCTCTAGAAAGAGTACAGGTCACCTGTCCAATGCTGTTATATAGGTGGATTGTTAGCCCCCTTATGATAGCAATGAAATTATGTGGAAAAAAAAAATTAAAAGCAGCCATGGACCTGCACACACACACACACACACACATACGAAAGCAAATGATTGCGCTACACATGTGGAAGATCACCGCGCATGCCAAAGTGAGGGCAATAATTCTAGGTCCCTCATTTACGCTCCACTCTAAACTGTTGAGCTGTAAAGGCATTTAAAGTCTCACCTACTGATAATTTAAAGTATTGTATTTTTTGCCATTTTCGCGCACATGCAGTATTGAGGATTAACATATTTGGTATTGCTCAACACAACCTCATATTTTAGTTTGCACAAAACAATGGAGACTAAATTCTGTTTCTGGGCTCTAAAATTTATTTTAGTGCATGTTTATCTGAAAATTTCGATTTAATAAACATATGCAAATATGCAACATAAAAAAATGCAAGTGCCATCTTTTCATTCTCTAATGCCGCGTACACACGACCGTTTTTAATGTCATGGACAAAAAAAGATGTTTTTCTCAACGTGATTCTTGTCCAGCCTGCCTTGCATACACACGATCGTGAAAAAAAATTTAAGGCAACCTTTTTAAGGATTTCGTGGAAGTGCGGCCGTCCAATCTTTTCTTCAAGTTTTTAACCTTGCTTTAAACTCTCCACAACTATATCCCTGACCTGTCTGGTGTGTTGCTTGGCCTTTGTGATGCTGTTTGTTTACTAAGGTTCTCTAACAAACATCTAAGGGTTTCACAGGACAGCTGTGTGTATACGGAGATTAATTTCTATTTTCTACACAGGTGGACTCAATTTACAAATTAGGTGACTTCTGAAGGCAATTGGTTCCACTAAATTTTAGTTAGGGGTATCAGAGTAAAAGGGGCTTAATACAAATGCACTTTTGAGATATTTATTTTGTACAAAAAATTGAAAACCGTTTATTACTTTCCATCCACTGCACAATTACCGTATTTATCGGGGGAATTGCGCGCTCCGGCGTATAGCGCGCACCCCTAGAGTGGACCCGCATTCCTGTAAAAAAAAGATTTTAGTACTTCCAGTTTTGGTGTCTTGCGCGGCGCCCATCGGCGGCCTTGTCGGGTCCGGCGTCCGTCTGCGGCTTTGGTGGTGTCCTCCTCGTCGGGTCCGGCGACCTTCTGTGGTGTCCTCCCCGCTCGATCTCCGCTTCCCGCGCTGAGTTTGAACCACTCGGGTATAGTCGGGCAGGCTCGGCTCCTCTCGCGGTCACGTCCTGTACGTCCAGGACGTGACCGCGAGAGGAGCCGATCCTGCCCGACTCTACCCGAGTGTACTGCGCTCGGTATGTGCCGGCGCAGTGGTTCAAACTCTGCGCGGGAAGCAGGTATCGGCGTATATCGCGCACCCGCGATTTTGCCCTGATATTGAGGGCAAAAAAGTGCGCGGTATACGCCGATAAATACCACTTTGTGTTGATTTATCACCTAAAGTACCAATAAAAATACATTTACGTTTTTGGTTGTAACATGACAAAATGTGGGAAATACTTTTTCAAGCCACTGTATAGGATTCTGACAATGCTGAGCAAGTAGATTAGCAATGTTGCTCCTACCTGAATCTAATCACCTTTTCTTTGTGTATGGCACACAGAGTGTTGGCAATAGCAAGCTTGGCTGGTCCCTGCCTAACTGGCCGAGGTGCAAACCAGCTATGGCCAGCATTACTAAAACTGGAACAGACAGAATCTGGTGTCGCTGTGCATGGTAACCAATCAGCTTCTAACTTCCAAAGTTCTGTCACCGCCTTAGCACTAGTGACCGATTTCCTTTTCTGTACAGCTTACAACTTCAGTCTGTTCATTTAAGCTTAAACCTGGAGGCTGATTGTTTTTTGTGCGGAGCTTCAACAGGTCTTGCATGCTACAGTTTTAGTAACTAAACCCCAAATGTTCCTCTCTGCCTTGTGGATGTGGTGGTATCAGTGCAACACAGAGGAGCAGTTGGCCGACACATATGAGCAGGCTGCAGTGATTGGTCGACTAGTGAGGAAAAAGATACCTTCTGACTGTTAGAAGGTAACCTACTGATCTTATTTATAGCTTGCACTGGAGAGAACAGAAGGGAATATTTTCAAAAAGGTATATCTAAAGCAGGGGTCTCCAAACTGCGGCCCGAGGGCCAGATGTGGCCCTTTGCTAGCCTTAATCCGGGCCCTTGGGACACAATTCCTTCCACTGATATGAAGCACTATTTCTCCCACTGACACCAACAATGGGACACTATATCTTCCACGAATACCAATGATGGGATACTATTCCCCCTACTAATAGGGGGAATACTCCTCCTATTGACCACCAACCATGAGGTCATATTTATTCTCACTGATGCTGGGCCCGTGACATTTTCTGCCCCTGCTGGCCACAATCCGGCCCTCCTAAAGTCTGAAGGACAATAAAGTGGCCCTTTGTTTGAAAAGTTTGAAGACCCCTGATCTAAAGGTTTAAGGCTCATTCACATGTGTCATCCTTTGCTGCCCCTCTGAAAATGATCCACGGTGGAACATTTTACAGGTGGCGAGGAGGTGACCTATCTGCCTGATTTAACCCTGTAAACGCTGCATCACCACAGTGAAACCTTGTGCACTGCATGCAGCTGCGGGGTGGCGGCAGTGTGGCCCCCAAAGAATGCATGGGTAGAATTCGGTAACGCCTGCCGAAAGCAACATCCTGCTTAATTTTTGCTGTGGCCAGCGCATGTGTTTAGCCTTAAGCGACTGCACGTCTGTTTGCAGACATAGGCAGTCAGGGGTGGAAAAAAAAAATCTCAACCACCTGGTTTTACCACCTCCTGGTCGCACATGTGAACGAGCCCTTAACAAAATGTTGCTGTGCCGGGAGTTCAGCTTTAAAGTCAATGGAATTCTGCTGAACCATGTTTGAAGTGCACATCAAAAGCAGGAAAACAACACCCATTAGCAGGAAAGCTTTCAGTTTTGAAAAAAACAACAACACATAGAGCCACAGTTCCTAAAGCAAACAGAGGAGGAGAGGATCTTACCTGCTAATACACTGTATTCCATTCCATGATTCAGCCTAAAATTATCAGTGGAATTTAGTGTAATTATCAGCAGCATTCTGGCTATTAAAATCCCTGTCTACATGAATCATTCTGCAGATATCAGGAAGAGCTTACATTCCTGATGGCAGACAATATTCAAACAAGTCATTCCTAGTGTAACCAGTCACTCTAGTCCATAAAGATGTTTGATTTATGCTAAATAGGAGCAAGAGGCAGAATTATTAGAGGAATCATTTTTATCCTAGTCAAATTCCCAATCAGGCTTAAAGTGACCATGTTGTTATACCTCATTTTTTAAACCAATTTATGGCCATACAGAGAAATCTCCTAAAATCTACAGGGAAAATCTCCTGGATCCCCCCACAGCTCCAACTGCTGACCTTTACATATACTATATCCTGTAATGGGTGGAGGTCAACAGTAATAACAAATGGGAGCTGCAGGGGACCCAGGAAATCGACAGTTCCGTGTCTGTTTCATTGCAGGCTTTAAAAGAAGATTTCTCAGGATTGGAAATAGTCCCAGAAATATCTGTTTCCCTGCAGACTTTAGAGGACTTATGCCGCGTACACACGCTTTTTGTTGGAAATTCCGACTGTGTGTAGGCTTCATTTGCTGTCAGAATTTCCGACAAGAAAAATTTGAGAGCTGTTTTTTCTTCTAAATTTTTCTCGGCTCGTCGTAGTGTTGTACGTCACCCCGTTCTTGACGTTCTGAATTTCCAACAACATTTGTGTGACCGTGTGTATGCAAGACAAGTTTAAACTAAACAAAATTCCGTCTGGGAAAAAAATCCACGGTTTTGTTGTCGGAATTTCCGATCGTGTGTACGCGGGATCAGGCCTCATGTACACTGCTGCTGGTAAATGGATGTTTAGGAGCAGTTGGGCATTTTTTTTAACTGCTCCTGAACTCTCCTCTGTTATCTTATGAGTACACGTACACAAGGTCGTTTATAGTCGTTTCTAGGCAGTTGAGTTTAGAAGCTTTTTCTGGAACCAAAAAAAATGCATTTAGAAGCTGTGTAAGACATTTCAAGCGCTAAACGCGGCTAAACACAGTAACTCACGTTTAGCAGCGTTTAGTTTATAGAAGTTTTTCATTTTAACTAAAAAAGCTTCTAGACACAAACGCAGCATGTAAACACGGCTAAACGTGGCACGTAAACACGGCTAAACGCCCGTTTTTAGATGCCGGTTTCTAGCTGTCAAGTTAAATCATTCAGGAGAGGTTGAACAACATCCCGTGTACATGAAGCCTGAGGCCTGGTACACACGATAGGATTGATCCGCGGATACGGTCCGCCGGACCGTATCCGCGGATAAATCCTCTGAGGATTTTTATCCGATGGAGTGTACACACCATCGGATCAAAATCCACGCCGAATTCCCATCGCGGTGACGTGTCGCGCCGTCGCCGCGATGATGTTGCGGCGACGTGCGCGACGCTGTCATATAAGGATATCCACGCATGCGTCGAATCATTACGACGCATGCGAGGGATGGGTTCGGACGGATCGATCCGGTGAGTCTGTACAGACCACCGGATCGATCCGCTGGAGCCGATTCCAGCAGATAGATTTGTTAGCATGTCTACAAATTTTTATCTGCTGGAAATCGGAAATATCCGCGGATAAATATCCGCTGGAACGTACACACCAGGGGATCTATCCGCTGAAACCGATCCGCTGAGATTTTTCAGCGGATGGATCCTCTCGTGTGTATGGGGCCTTAAGATTTGTCTCTAATGCCGCGTACACATGACCTTTTTTTTTGGGATTCTAAAAAATTAAGTTTTTTTTTAATGTCATTAACCACTTAAAGCGGAGGTTCACCGGTAAATTGCTATTTTTACCCTTAGATGGATGCTCATTTAGTCTAGGGGAATCGGCTAGTTGTTTTAAAATCAAAGCTGTACTTACCTTTTTAGAGAGCGATCTTCTCCGCCACTTCCGGGTATGGGCTGCGGGACTGGGCGTTCCTTCTTGATTGACAGTCTTCCGACAGGCTTCCGACGGTCGCATCCATCGCGTCACGATTTTCCAGAAAGTAGCCGAACGTCGGTGCGCAGGCGCAGTACAGAGCCGCACCGACGTTCGGCTTCTTTCGGCTACTCGTGACGCGATGGATGCGACCGTCGGAAGCCTGTCGGAAGACTGTCAATCAAGAAGGAATGCCCAGTCCCGAAGACCCATACCCGGAAGTGGCGGAGAAGATTGCCCTCTACAACGGTAAGTACTGCTCGGATTTTAAAACAACTAGCCCATTCCCCTAGACTAAATGAGCATCCATCTAAGGGTAAAAAAACATTTATGGGAGAACTCCCGCTTTAAGCCACGGACCATATTGCTGGTCAAAGACCAGGCCACTTTTTGCGATTCGGCACTGCGTCGCTTTAACTGACAATTGAGCGGTCGTGCAACGTGGCTCCCAAACAAAATTGGCGTCCTTTTTTCCCACAAATAGAGCTTTCTTTTGATGGTATTTGATCACCTCTGCGGTTTTTAGTTTTTGCGCTATAAACAAAAATAGAGTGACAATTTTGAAAAAAATGAAATTTTTTTACTTTTTGCTATAATAAATATCCCCCAAAAATATATTAAAAAACAATTGTTTTACTCAATTTAGGCCGATACGTATTCTTCTACATATTTTTCGTAAAAAAATTGCAATAAGCGTTTATTGATTGGTTTGCGCAAAAGTTATAGCGTTTACAAAATAGGGGATAGTTTTATGGCATTTTTATAAAAAAAACATTTTTACTAGTAATGGCGGCGATCAGCGATTTTTATCGGTACTGCGACATTATGGCAGACACTTCGGACACTTTTGACACATTTTTGGGACCATTGGCATTTTTATAGTGATCAGTGCTATAAAAATGCATTGATTACTATAAAAATGCCACTTGCAGGGAAGGGGTTAACACTAGGGGGCGAGGAAGGGGTTAAGTATGTTCCCTGGGTGTGTTCTAACTGAAGGGGGGAGTGGACTGACTTGGGGAAATGACTGATTGTTGTTCATACATTGTATGAACAGACAATCAGGCATTTCTCCCCCTGACAGGACCGGGAGCTATGTGCTTACACACACAGCTCCCGGTTCTCGCTCTGTAACGAGCGATCGCGGGTGCCCGGTGGTGATCGCGCCCCTATTGGCTGCTCGGCAAGATGACATATAGCTACGTCCAGCAGAGCCGACCTGCCGCCGTATAACTGCAGCGGCTGGTCGGCAAGCAGTTAAAAACGATCGTGTGTGGGCTCCAGAGCATTTTTCACGATCTAAAAATTGGCCATTAAGAATTTCGAACATGCTCTATTTTTTCACGACGTTTTTTAACGTTGTAGTTTTTAAGGTTGTAAAAAATGGTTGTGTGTGGGCTTTGACGAAGGGAAAAAAATGTGCATGCTCAGAAGCAAGTTATGAGACGGGAGCGCTCGTTCTGGTAAAACTAGCGTTCATAATGGAGTAAGCACATTCATCACGCAGTAACAGACTGAAAAGCGCGAATCGTCTTTTACTAACACGATATCAGCAAAAGCAGCCCCAAGGGTGGTGCCATCCGAATGGAACTTCCCCTCTATAGTGCCGTCGTACGTGTTGTATGTCACTTTGCTAGAGCATTTTTTTTTCACGATCGTGTGTAGGCAAGGCCGTTTTAGTGATCGGGTTGAAAAAAACTTTGTTTTTTCTAGACCCTTAAAAACAAAAATTTTTAGAACTCGAAAAACGGGTGTGTACGCGCCATTTGACGTAGACATGCTATGGAGACAATCAGTAGGGTATCGTGGGTTGTCGGCTCCCGAGGCAAGGCAAGTAATTTGTGCCCCCTTACCGGTGGGCTATGTAATGTACAACCAAAATGTATAGAGTACAATGGTCAAAACAACATATAGCGAGCAGCAATCAGGATGAACCCTCTGTGGTCACCAGAGCTCCCCTTTGCATCAGAATTTCCAGAGTCCCCCACAGTGCCCTCTGCCACTTGTGGGGGACTGACAATTACTCAGTCCCCCACAGTCTAGGTCCCAGTATAGCAGATTGTCATACCTCAGTCTCCACAGAGGGTATTGTACGTCCCAGTATATTGGGCTGCCATTCCTCACTGACTGAGGAATGGAAGCCTGCTATGCTGGGACTTGTAGTGCCCTCTGTAGGGGACTGAGGAAAGACAGCCCGCTATGTTGGGACTTGTACTGCCCTCTGTGGGGACTGAGGCATGGCAGGCTGTTATGCTGGGACTTGTAGTGCCCCTTGTGGGGAACTGAGCATAGTGGGCTGTCATTCCCCAGTCTTCCACATCTGGGGGAAAAACAACACAGGGTTAAACATCTAAAGGGAAACGCCAACCAAAACTACTAATATTGTCCAGAGAGTCCATATGCTATATAATGTCAGACCCGCTCTCCCTCACCTTATCCCGGGCACAGCTGACACTCCTTCATGGCCCCAAAGATGGGGAGAAGAGCCTTCCCAAGCAGGCTGCCATAGGCCAGAATGGTGCCCTTCTGGAAGCTGAGCACTTTGGCCACGCCATTCCCTGCACCTTGGTGCTATATTGTGTAGGGCAAAGAAATCCAGCTCCACCATGTCCGGCTCTGAAGTCAGATATGCGGGACTGGCTCCTCCTAATACTGTTCCCTGGCAACCGGCTCTGGCTTCACTAGAGGGGCGGGCCGCATCTCTAGCAAGTGGAGGCTGAGTGGGTACATCAGTGTGCCCACTTTTATGGGGTATCAGAGTGGCCCAAGGGGCCATTGCCTCCCTGCCAGTTTTCCCCTGCCTCTTCCAATAACCACCTGGGGACCCTCTCCTCCTCCAACAACCACCTTGGAGACCCTCCTACTCCACCAACCACCCCAAGGCCCTCTTCTACTAACCTGGGTCTACCCAGAGGCTACTCCAACCACCCAAGGGCCCGATACTGCACTGCTGACCAACCCAAGGCCCTTTATTTCTCCACCAATTATCCTGGGTGTCTATTGAAATCGCCCCCGAAGTCGCTAAAAGTAGTGCAGGAACTACTTTTGGAAATGGGTGCGGCACCGCAAAGTCGGCATTGCACCGATTGGGAAGCTCCTATTGCCAGCAATAGGCTCTGATTTGACCTGTCAAAACGCACAAAGTGAACAGGGGCTTAGTGTTCTCTGCCACAAGAACACAGTGATTATTGGTAACGGCTATAGAAGCTGGCAATAATCCGATCTTAAAAATCTGACTTGATGGTTGTACCCAATTTGATAGATGGATTGATTTGGGTACTGTTTGCCTGCAGTTACACTTCAAGGATTACAAATAAATGAATGACAAACTTTAACAGCTTCTAATGCCCTGTACACACAAGCGGAATTCTCGTCAGGAAAAAGGTTGGATGGTTTTTCCGACAAAATTTTGCTCAAGCTTGGCTTGCATACACACGGTCACAGAAAAGTTATCTGAACTTTCGAGCGTTAAGAACGCGGTGATGTACAACACTACGACGAGGCCAGAAAAAGAAGTTCAATGCTTCCGAGCATGCGTCGAATTGTTTCTGAGCATGCGTGTTATTTTTGCCTGTCGGAAAAGCATACAGACGATCGGATTTCCCAATAGGAATCTTTTCCGTCGGGAAAATTGAGAACCTGCTCTCAATCTTTTACTGGCGGGAATTCCGACAGCGAAAGTCCGATGGAGCATACACACGGTCGGAATTTCCGATGAAAAGCTTCCATCGGACTATTTCTGTCGGGAATTCCGCTCATGTGTACAGGGCATAAGGCTTCATGTACACTGCTGCTGGTAAACGGACGTTTAGGAGCAGTTGGGCGTTTTGTTTTTTATTAGCTGCCCCTGAACTTAGCCACGTTTTGTTTGCAGGCGTTAACATTTTTGGACTATTTGGAGAGAAAAAAACACGCTTCTAAACGCAAACATGGCTAAACGTGGCATGTAAACACTGCAAAAATGACGTTTTTAAACGTTGGTTACTATCTGTCAAGTTAAATTGTTCAGGAGAGGTTGTAAAACATCCCGTGTACATTAAGCCTAAAAAGTTTTCCTTCTATTAGCTGCATAAAATGTTCCAGTCATTTGATACATGAAATCAGCTGCAAAATATTTTAAAATCTATATAAGGTACTGACTGAAGTAATGTAGTATACTGTCGTATTTATGCATGCCCCAGCAAGACTACGCAGCCCAATACAGATTTGGACATGCCTGTACTTGACCAGAAAGGATAACATGAGATAAAAATTAGTGGAAGGACAAGGGACCTGTATATATTCCTGCCATGTCATAATTCCTTTACTGTGCACCCTGGGGGGCCCTGATCCCTCATATCACAGAAGCAATTTAAATGCCTTACTATAGACAGAAGCTTTTAAGGCCTGTTCACACCAGATGTGTTGTTGGGCTAGGCAATAATCCATGTTCCCTATCATGGCAGCGTGAGCTGAAAAACGCATAGCATGCAGTACTTTTTTTAGACCCAGAGTGGTGCAACACATTTTACTGCATTGCACTGTGCTGCAGCTAACAGAACAGAATAAAATGTAACTTTGTGCCATTGAAATAAAGTTCTAAGGGATGTTGAACCTGGGCGATTGCTGGGACCTATGTCACTGCTCTGACGTCTATGGCGGAGGCTGGCCCGTGACTACAAACTCAAATCCGAGAGCTCACTGATGACCTCTTTCCTCTGTAATCCCAAGGTGCCAACGAGTCTCACCCACCAGATGTCGTGGCCTTGGGCCTTGCGGAACCTCTTCCACTTTGGGCACCTGGTGGACCCCAGATCACGTAAACTGTTATCTTTTGCTGAGCTCCAAACCAAGTACAACCTTCCTCGACAGGTGTTCTTTAGCTACTTACAGATACGTCACTACGCCCAAACGGTAGCTCCAGACTTGCAATTCTCAACGCCCTCCCCGTTTGAACATATTATACTCGAAGGTAGCGCATGCAAAGGCCTGATTTCGGATATCTACCGAATCTTAAACAGTTTCCATCCAGGACCGGGGCAAGCATGCATATATGCTTTGCTGGGAGAGGGAGCTGGGGGAGGAGATCCCGGAGGAGGCATGGAGGGCGGTCTGGAGTCAGGCGGCCCAGAGCTCCCTATGTACCCTCTACAAATAAAACGCCTATAAGGCCCCGTACACACGACCGAACATGTCTGCTGAAACTGGTCCGCGGACAGGTTTCCAGCAGGCATTTGTCCAGCCGACCGTTTTCCAGCGGACAAAAATTTCTTAGCATGCTAAGAAACATGTCCGCTGGAAGCCTGTCCGTCGGACATGTTCGGTCGTCTGTACAAACTCACCGTACATGTCCGCTCGGTCGCCATCCCTCGCATGCGTCAAAGTGATTCGACGCATTGACCTTCCAGGGCCGCGCACGTCGCCGCGTAATAGTCATGGCGACGGCGTGGCCACGTCACCGCGTATCGTGTACGCGTGGATTTCTGTCTGATGGTGTGTACAACCATCAGACAGAAATCTCCGGGCGGACATGTCCACTGAAAACGGTCCGGCGGACCTTTTTCAGCGGACAGTCCGTCCGTGTGTACGAGGCCTAAGATTCTCTTTGTTTGGTACCTGACTCCGGACGTACTCCACAGAGTTTATCCCTCAACTACTGACCGCTGCTGTCGTTGCCAGCAAGCCAGGGGCACCCTTTTCCATAATTATTGGACCTGCCCTGTGATAATCCCATTCTGGACTTCGACGCAGAGCCTCCTGGCTCGCTTCTTTGACATACCTATACCCATGACCCCGAAACTCTTCCTCCTGGGCCTCTCTCAGCCAAAACTAGCCAAACCCTATAAAAAAGTACTCCGCCATATCCTTACAGCAGCGAGGTGCCTAATAGCCCTCCATTGGAAAAAGACCATGCCCCCATCCCAAGAGGCTCTTTACGCTAGGGTCAAAGACGTAGAATTAATGGAAAAAATGACGGCCAGGATACGGGACAAACTAGAGGATCACAACGAGGTCTGGGAGCGCTGGCACTCTCAGGAGGACCCGCCGTGAGCCGATAGCGAAGCCATCGAGGTACCTTGGTATTCTACCCTATCCAACCTAACCTTTCTCTTTTCCTCCTTCTCTTCTTTCCTCTCTTTATTTCTCGTTTATCCTTGGTTATTTTGTGTGCACAGTTTATTGAGATGTTACTGTCGTATTGTTGCATACCACATGGGCTCCTTGACATACTTTTACTGCTGCCGGAGGGTGCGGCGCCGATGACCGGGGGGATGTCCCTCCCCTCGCCTGCGCCGGGCACGTTTTGGCTAAGTTCTTGTAACTGATTATATTTTATGTCTCTTTACTACGACTGTACATCTGTAATACCGCTTTGTTTTTATTGCTGTACAAAATAAAAAATTGTTATTTAAAAAAAATAAAAAATAAAGTTCTAACAACAAAAAAAACTTACAGTGCAATACGGTGTTTGGAGCTCTTTGGCGCTGTTGTCTTTACATTGCACACCAGCTGCTATGCAGTACTACATCTTACTGTTGTGAGCAAGTCCTTAGTCACCCGCAGATGTTTGTATTTTCTATGTCTAAGCTGTCTATCAAGCTGTGATGTTTTTGTTAGGTTGCAGTTCTATTTTCTCAACAGACATGTAAAAGCCGGTATTACAGTGCATTGCACAACAGTTGCCTGGCCTGCCCTCCCCCTGCCATTTACAGGCTCTGCTCCACGTGGCTAGTCACGTGAGCATGTTTACAGAACAGGGCCGCAGTCAGGCACAGGGTTATAATGTCACAGCCTCAGCACTTACCCTGATGTTTGTCTGACAAGCCAATCACTGAGCTGACTTGGCTGCAAACTGAGCTGACGTCTGTGAAATCTTAGGCCTACAAGCAAGCCTTGCAAGATGGGGCCCGCCCAGCTACAGGGAGACAAAGGGGTCTTGTCCCAGATAGAAGAACAAAGGCACAGCAGATGCTGCCATATTTCTATCTCTATAATCCTTTCAAAATGGCTGTGCAGCTGCTCTCCTTGTGTCATACATACACCAAAGGCTGCATTGTGTTAGATAACTGCAAATGTTTGCCAAATATACTTCTTGATCACACTAATACATATAGCAAAATATACACAGTAATATATTACAAAGAAATGTATTATAAAATATACAATATAGTTTTCATACTAAAATAAACTTTGTCTCTAGTTCTACAGACATTGACGGCCTCATTATTATTTCCATATGTGTCTGAAAAATATTTTTTTTTTCGTTTATTGATTTGAAGAGGACCTTCACACAAAGAAATGCCCTTTGTATCCTTGTAAGCCTCCCCTCAATACCCCCAAACTAAACAGGCACCTTTTTATTGTGTGTTTATATACCTTTTTCTTTAAAATTCTTACTCCAGCATGCTCCCCTGCCTCCATTATCACCTAAACGAGAATGACATTAACTTTCCTCCTGAAGCCTCCTGGGATATGCACATAACATGTCCCTGGAGGCATCGGCTTCCACACTACAGCTGGAGTAGGATGGACCCTGCGGCGGGTCATCTGAGGCCAGCACAAGAACTTGGAAGAGACCCAGCCGGCTCCTGGTGACACAATGACTGGTACACACAATGGGCCAGATTCTTAACCGAGATACGACGGCGTATCTCCAGATACGCCGTCGTATCTCTAAGTTGCGCGGTCGTATCTATGCGCCTGATTCTTAGAATCAGTTACGCATAGATTTCCCGTAGATCCGACTGGCGTAACTGTGTTACACCGTCGCATCGTAAATGCATATTTACGCTGGCCGCTAGGTGGCGCTTCCGTCGAATTCCGCGTTGAGTATGCAAATTAGCTAGATACGCGAATTTCCGAACGTACGCCCGGCCGACGCAGTAAAGTTACGCCGTTTTCGTTAGGCTTTTCCCGGCGTATAGTTACCCCTGCTATATGGCGGCGTAAGTGCGGCGTACCAATGTTAAGTATGGCTGTCGTTCCCGCGTCGAAATTTGAAAAAGTTACGTCGTTTGCGCAAGTCGTCCGTGAATGGGGCTGGACGTCATTTACGTTAACGTCAAAACCAATGACATCCTTGCGGCGTACTTTGGAGCAATGCACACTGGGAAATTCCACGGACGGCGCATGCGCCGTTCGGGAAAAACGTCAATCACGTCGGGTCACAGTACATTTACATAAAACACGCCCCCTGATCCAAATTTGAATTAGGCGGGCTTACGCCGGCCGATTTACGCTACGCCGCCGCAACTTACGGAGCAAGTGCTTTGAGAATACAGCACTTGCCGGTCTAAGTTGCGTAGGCATAACGTAAATCGGATACGTTGCGCCGCCGCAAAGATACGCGCTCCTACGAGAATCTGGCCCAATGAGATTATCAGAGGAATGATCGTCCGTTTTTTTTTTGTATACTAATCTCATATCGAAAATTAAAAGTTTACTAAAGTTATGAAAATTCTCGTACGACAAAATAAAAATTCAGAAGTGTTGTATTTGTATTGCATTTTCGAATGGCAACTGTACTGATTAGACGAAAATCGGACGATCTGGTGTCGTACGCGAACATTTTTCTTGCTTGTCCAATCAGATAATATTGAATGAATTGTAGTGATTGGCTATCGAAAGCTGTGCAATTAGATTATAGTACGATCACTTAGAAAGCGGTATTTTTCCTACTATTTTCTGATCGTGTCAACGGGCCATACGGAAGATGGTGGTGTGGGTATTGGTGTGTGTCGAACTACAGCGAGACACTGCTGAATTGGCTGGGAATGTGGAGTATGTTTATTGTGCGTAATCCCAGCAAAAAAGATAAATAGGGATCTAAAAATAAAAATCATCAAATTTTTCAAACAAAAAAAAACAGGTTTGTATTAAGTTTTGTATTGTTACACATTACCCACACACAGGAATCGCTAAGTGGCTTGTATACCCAATTTTACACAGATATATATATATATATATATATATATATATATATATATATATATATATATATATCTCAGGCCCCGTACACACGAGAGGATCGATCTGCTGAAATTGATCCGCGGATCGGTTTCAGCAATAAAAATTTCTTAGCATGCTAAGAAATCTATCCGCTGGAATCGGCTCCAGCGGATCGATCCGGTGGTCTGTACAGACTCACCGGATCGATCTGTCCGAACCCATCCCTCGCATGCGTCGTAATGATTCGACGCATGCGTGGATATCCTTATATGACAGCGTCGTGCACGTCATCATCGCGGCGACGGCGCGACACGTCATCGCGGTGTGAATTCGGCGCGGATTTCGATCCGATGGTGAGTACAATCCAGCGAATCGAAATCCTCAGAGCATTTATCCGCGGAAACGGTCCGGAGGACCGTAACCGCGGATAAATCCTCTCGTGTGTACCCGGCATTAGGGTCCCAACACATTATTTATTTACATGTTAAAGTGGTTGTAAACCCGAAAAAGGCATAAGTCGCCGGTCACCGCACACTGCTGAGGAAACATAACGAGCAAACCGTTTCTTCAGTGCACATGCGCCAATGATGTCAGCACAAGTGTATATGGTAAATATCTCTTAAACCCTGCAGGTTTAGGAAATATTTACAGTACCTACAGATAAGCCTTATTATAGGCTTACCTGTAGGTACAAATGGTGTAACAAAGTTTACAACCACTTTAACATGGGCTGGCCCGAAATAATTGCTGGAAAATTATATTGAATTGGCCAACTTCTCTGGGCCTGCAATATACATACATATATATATATCTATAACATTTATTTTTGATATACTTCACATCCAAAACAGTGAACCTACTATATGAATACAAATGAATGATGTACACCAACTGAGATAAGTCCAACACTCAAGCTTAACATGTAGGGTTGATTGAATCTGCATGCACCTTTGTTCTGTGTGCATGGGACAACGTTGAATGTTATCAGGCTATTTTCTCTTCAGGTTGAATGTTTTTTATATTCATACAGAACAGCATGAGTCAGGAAATACCACATTATGGCTACTAGACGGAGCTGATGATCATAATAATAAGTATTTCCTGTAATCATCATCATCATTATTATACATGATTTATATAGCGCCAACAATTTGTGCAGCGCTCCTTCTAATGGCCATATTGCAGTATTTTCCCTATTCACTCAGTTTTATATGACTGAATACCATTTAACCCTGACAGAAAACAGTCTAGTAACATTCATCTTTGCCTACCATTCATACAGAATAAATGTACATATACTGCACGTCCATACATGTTCTGCAATCTTCTGATAAATAAACCACTGATAGTTTCTGAGGTGTTTTTCTAGTATTTAGACAGTACAATGCTTTGCATATAACACATACCAATGGCTTATATGCAGTATGGAACTGTAGACTAAAACAGCATTCAGTGGTGTGATGACCTACAACCCACTCTATATATTCCCAAATATGCATAGCCCTTTTACCTTGTGATATGCAGTAATGCTGGTTACCTATGTACTACACCAGAATATGCTGTCAGCAGGACCTCACTGACAACCAGCAAGGATTAATTGTCTTAGATTATGTAAATTAGCTTTTTTTGGGGGGGGTAGATCCACAAAGAAATTACGCCGGCGTATCTATTGATACGCCGGCGTAATTTCAAAATTCCTGTGTCGTATCTTTGTTTTGAATCCTCAAAACAAGATACGACGGCATCTCGGCTAGATCCGACAGGCGTAAGTCTTCGTACGCCGTCGGATCTTAGATGCAAATTTTCGGCGGCCGCTAGGTGGCGTTTCCTTTGAAATCCGCGTCGAGTATGCAAATTAGCTATTTCCGATGATCCACGAACGTACGACGGGCCGTCGCATTTTTTTACATCGTTTCCGTTCGGCTTTTTCCGGCGTATAGTTAAAGCTGCTATATGGTGGCGTACTCAATGTTAAGTATGGCCATCGTTCCCGCCTCGCATTTTGAATTTTTTACGTCGTTTGCGTAAGTCGTTCGTGAATGGGGGTGGACGCCATTTACGTTCACGTCGAAAACAATGACGTCCTTGCGACGTCATTTGGAGCAATGCACCCTGGCATATTTTAGGGACGGCGCATGCGCAGTTAGTTCGGCATGGGGACGCGCTTCATTTAAATTAAACACGCCCCCTACCTGCCGAATTTGAATTCCGCGCCCTTACGCTGCGAGAGATACACTACGCCGTCGTAACTTACGGCGCAAATTCTTTCAGGATTCAAACCAACAAAAAGTAAGTTACATCAGCGTAGCGTATCTTAGATACGCTGCGCCCGGCGCAGATGTATGTGGATCTGCCCCATGGTGTATACAGTGACTGCTTTCTTGCATACAAATTGTTGGACAGGACCCTAAAAGATCAAAATACAGTCTGCAGTAGCTCATAACGACCAATCAAAAATGATCTCTCAGTAATCTAAGCACAGAGTGCATTTATCTTTACATTGTCTTTCTGCATTCCTTGGTATATGTCTGTATTATTTGAGGTGCATATAGATAAATAATGTGTTTCCCTGTAAATTACATCTGTACAAAACATAGTAAATTACTTCAACTACAGAAGGAATATTGCTTCTTTTCTTAGCCTTAAAGGGGTTGTAAAGGTTTGTTTTTTATTTTCTAAATAGGTTCCTTTAGGCTAGTGCATTGTTGGTTCACTTACCTTTTCCTTTGATTTCCCTTCTAAATGTTTTTTTTCTTTGTCTGAATTTCTCACTTCCTGTTCCTCCTCAGTAAGCTGTTCTGGCTGACTAACCCCCAGCCAGAATGGCTCGGATGATGGGGCTAAGCTTAGGCCCCTTTCACAATGCCTGAAATAATCCTGCCTCAGCATTCTCAATGTGAAAGCCTGAGGGCTTTCACACTGAGGCGATGCACTGGCAGGAGGAAAAAAAATCTCCTGCAAGCAGCATCTTTGGAGCGGTATAGGAGCGGGGTGTTTACCGCTCCTATACAGCTCCTTCCCATTCAAATCAATGGGAAACCGCGGTAATACCGCCGGCAATGCGCCTCTGCAGAGGCGCATTGTGGGCAGTATTAACCCTTTTTCGGCCGCTAGCGGGGGTTTAAACCGCACCGCTAGCGGGCGAATATTGCGTTAAATACGATGGTATAGCAGCGCCAAAAATCACGCCGCTATACCGCCACTGCACCTCCCGCGCCCAGTGTGAAAGGGGCCTTACTGAGGAGAAAAATAAAGTGAGAAATTCAGACAGAGAAAAAAAACATTTAGAAGGGAAATGGAAGGAAAGGGTAAGTAAACCAACAATGCACTAGCTTAAAGGAACCTATTTAGAAAATAAAAAATGAACCTTTACAACGCCTTGAATAGATGCATTATTAAAAAACAGAAATTATATATAAATAGTAAGCCCCAGCACAGTAATAATAAATAAATTAAAATTGGACTCATCCTTATTTGACTTCAGTGATGAAAAGGTTGCTTCCTGTGTTACATAATATTGTTATTCTTTTCCTTAGAGACGATTCATCCATGGGGATTAATGGTCACATGTTGTTTTAAATGTATTAATATCTTCCAGGCAATGACGTCATTAACATGAATAACTGCTACATTGTTATGATTTATCCTCGCACTCTTTTTTACTCTATTCCTATTTTTACATATGAATTTATTATTTTTATTTTCAATGTGTGTTAGGCCTCATTTACACTTGAGCTGTGTATATTCGGTTGCTTACCAGGCACCCCCTTTTTTTTTACAGGCGTTTTTTAAACACATTTCAGGCTTTAGCATTTCTTAAATCTTATATTTAGCCAATAAAAGCTTGTTACTAGGAAAAAAACAGAGGCCCATATTCTCTGTAAATGTCCGCGGGCGCGCCGTAAGGCATTTACAATCCGCCGCCCCAAACTACAGGAGCAAGTGCTGTATTCCCCAAACACTTGCTCCGTAGTTTGGGGCGGCGGAGTGTAAATGGACCGGCGTAGCCACGCGTATCTTCAAGGGGGCGGCTTCTATTCAAATTAAGCGCGCCCCCGATTCTAAGTAACTGCGCATGCGCCGGGCTTAAAAAAGCCCAGTGCGCATGCTCCAGTTCTCGGCGGAAAACATCAATGACGCCGACGTGTGCGTCATTGACGTAAAGTCGTATTCAAGAACGACTTAGGGAAACGACGTAGCTGACGGAAAAACACGACGCGGACCCGACGCTATCCGTAACATGGCCTACGTGGGACATGCGGAAACTTACTCCTCATATAGCAGGAGTAAGTTTCCGCTTACGCAAACGACGTTAGCGACGGGTACGCGATGCAAAATAGTTCGGGAATTGGTGTAGCAGGCTCATTTGCATAAACAAATGAGACCTTCACGTAAATGCCATCTAGCAGCTGGCGGCGTAATTACATTTAAGATCCGACAGTGTAAGTGACTTACACATGGCGGATCTTAAGTGTATCTATGCGAAAATTATTCTAAGAATCAGTCGCATAGATACACGGGCCAAAAAAGGGAGATACGATGGAGTATCCTGAGATACTCCATCGTAACTTCTCTCAGAATATGGCCCAATGTGCATAGGCGCTCCTATTGAGGTCTTTTGGGGACTAAAGCATGCGACTTTGCCCCAAACGAGGCTCGTGTATTTTTTTTAAACGACATGTTTCCAGCTACAAGCGACACAATGCTTAGGTGTGATCGGACACCACTGGATTCAATGGAAATCCCAGTATCGAGTGTTTAAAGGGGAGTTCCAGGCTTTTTTCAGTTTATTCAAAGTCAGCAGCTACAAAAAGTATAGCTGCTGACTTTTAATAAACAGAAACTCACCTGTCCCACGATCCAGCGATGCAGCCGCCCCAAGCCTCGCTCCTCTCCCCTCCTCTCTGCTGCGCCGCCATAGCAACTGTGGGCACACGGCCGTGACAGCTTGCGGCTTCACGGCCAGGCACGCACTGCACATGCGCGAGTCACGCTGCTCTCTCCAAGTGGGCAGGCAATCTTCTGAGACCTGTGACATTTCAAAACTAGGTACACCCCCCCAAAAAAAATGACATGCCAAATGTAGCATGGAAGGAGGCGAGGTGTGCTTAAATCGGAAGTTCCACTTTTGGGTGGAGCTCCGCTTTCAGTACTTCTAGTGAAGCTAGAATTGCCCTTCACGTCGCTTAGGTGTGATTGTGGCCTTAGTGTGCGTTTTATTATTGTTACTACAAATATCAAATGCCGTTCCACATTGGTCCACATCAAACACTGGGTGCACATCTAATACATTGCTGAATATTTAATTTTCAAATAAAATAGATAGCTTAAAGCTGTAGCTTCACAAATCCGCACAAGAGCAGTGAGCGTTCTAACATGTTTTAACTCCAGTAAAATCAACTTCTTTATTTATGTAGCTTTGCAAATCCACACAACAGCCAAACAACAAGAGGACTTCTAATGCACTTTATGCTAGAAAGTGCTTAATCATGGAGTCATTCTATGATTAAGCGATTTTTAGAGCGAAATGCATTAAAGTCGTAATCACTAAGTCACACTGTGATTAAAGGGGTTGTAATGGTTAAAAAATTGTTTTTTTAAATAACAAACATACCATACTTACCTCCACTGTGCAGTTCGTTTTGCACAGAGTGGCCCCGATCCTCATCTTCTGGGGTCCCTCGGCGGCTGTCTTGGCTCCTCCCCGCAAGAGCTAACCCCCTTCTGGGAAGCACTCTCGCAAGTAGGTTATCTTGCGCCTGTGTGATACAGTGGCGGCCATAGCCGCCAAGTGTATCACTCGGCCCTGCCTCCCGGCACGCTGCATCATTTATTTGATTGACAGCAGCGGGAGCCAATGGCTGCACTGCTATCAATCTCCAATGAAGAACCTCCTTAAGCTAGGGGAAAGCATTGTGGGATGGCGCCCACGGAGTTTCGTGGCTCAGATAAGTAAAACTGGGTGTCTTCCCCTGAGTACCCTGTGTCTTCTACTGAGAGCCCAATGTCTTCTACTGAATCCCCCATGTCTTATACCGAGTGGCTTGGGTCAAATTGAGATATTGGAAATTATACATTCCGTGCATATTAAAGTTTTGGAACACTGTATATTTTGACATCATAATGTAACATTACAGCTTTTAGACAAATACATTTTTGTTCACTTAGATTTGATCCAAAGTGGTCATCAAGATATCCTACCATCCCCTGGTCTATTAGGACCCTACAAAGGCCCCATTCCAAGGATGTGTTTTTAGTAAATAGGATCATCACACTTGTGACCCCACTTGGCCCATGTCTGCTTTGTTGTACTATAGTGTTATTGTAGTAAATGGGGGCCCATAGAGTCCCTGTAGGTGAGATGTATCTGGCTCTGGCAGCATTGTGGCTTGGTGTAGGTAGGACAATGCTCGGTGTAGCTAGAACAGTGGTCGGTGTAGGTAGGATAGTGCTTGTGTAGGTAAGCCAGTGCTCAATTTAGGTAGGTGCTTGTTGTAGGTAGAACAGTGCTCGGTGTAAGTAGAACAGTGCTCGGTGTAAGTAGAACAGTGCTCGGTGTAAGTAGAACAGTGTTCGGTGTAGGTAGGACAGTGTTCGGTGTAGGTAGGACAGTGTTCGGTGTAGGTAGGACAGTGTTTGGTGTAGGTAGAACAGTGTACGGTGTAGGTAGGACAGTGCTCAGTGTAGGTAGGACAGTGCTCGGTGTAGGTAGGACAGTGTTTGGTGTACGTTGGACAATGCTTGGTGTAGGTAGGACAGTGCTCGGTGTAGGTAGGTAAATGGTGTAGGAGGTAGGACAATTCTCTGTGTAGGTAGGTGCAGAGTGTAGGTAGGACAATGCTTGGTGTAGGTAGGACAATGTTTGGTGAAGGTAGGACAATGCTTGGTCTAGGTTGGACAGTTCTCGGTGTAGGTAGATGCTTGGTGTACGAGGTAGGACAATGCTTAGTGTAGGTAGGTGCAGGGTGTACGTAGGACAATGCTTGGTGTAGGTAGGACAATGTTTGGTATGGGTAGGTGCTTGGTGAAGGTAGGACAGTGCTTGGTGTAGGTTGGACAGTTCTCGGTGTAGGTAGGTGCTTGGTGTACGAGGTAGGAAAATGCTCGGTGTAGGTAGGACAATGCTTGGTGTAGGTGGTCAGTGCTTGGTGTAGGTTGGACAGTTCTCGGTGTAGATAAGTGCTTGGTGTACGAGGTAGGACAATGCTTGTTGTAGGTTGGACAGTTCTCGGTGTAGATAAGTGCTCGGTGTAGGTAGGACAATGCTCGGTGTAGGTAGGACAATGCTCGGTGTAGGTGGTCAGACAGTGCTTGGTGTAGGTAGAACAATGCTCGGTGAAGGTAGGACAATGCTCGGTGAAGGTAAGTGCTTGGTGTAGGTAGGACAATGCTTGGTGTAGGTAGAACAATGCTCGGTGAAGGTAGGACAATGCTCGGTGTGCCTGTCCTCCATACACATGTGATCAGCTGGTGGAGGATGTCTGGACACACACACTGATAATCTGGGGCTGTGCAGTGTCAGGACACCATGTCAGTACGGATCACACACTGTGTACTCTGCTCGGTATTCGGGTCAGTGGCGGTGATCGTGTCCCCCTCCCCCGGACTGCTGTGTCGTCCCGCTTCTGCCTCCTCCCCCCGTTCCCTCCATGTACCTTCTCTCCGCCGCCTCAGTCTCCGTCCCTTTGTCAGCTGCCTCTGGCCGCAGTGCCGCCCCGGAGCCACAGCGCTGACGTCACAGCTCCTGCTGCGGATGCTGAGCTTCTGCTGCCGCCTCTGTCAGCGGAGCACACAGTCCACCCGGCGCCGTCCTTATCGTACGGATCGCAGAAGCGAGGATATGAGGCCTCCACTTCACCGAACTACAGAGCAGGCCCGGGGAGTCGGACATGAAGGCCCCTAGTTCAGCAATGTTTTCCCGGCTGCCAGATACAAACATATTCCGCACCCCTTTGCCGCACAGGGCTCTCTATCCTCCTGACCCACCTTCACCGACCACCTGCCTATACCTCCTCACCTGCCCGGCACAAACCACCCACACAACTTGTTATCGCCAGGAGGGCATTGGCATTTCTCCCTTTCCCTATAGGCCAGCCTTCCTCCACCTGCATTCCAATAGAACTCCAAATGTTTCTTCCAGAAGATAAAGGGGTTCATTTTAACTTAACAGGGTTCCTCCAGAGGATGAGGGGGTTTCTTGGAACTCCTTGAGGGTTCCTCCAGAGGATGAGGGGGTTCCATGGAACTCCAGAGGGTTCCTTCACAGGATGAGTGATTTCCTTAAAACTCCAGAAGATGAGGGGGAATGTTCCATGGAGCTCCAGAGGATAATGGGGTTCCATGGAACTCCCGAGGGTTCCTCCAGAAGATAAGGGGGTTCCATGGAACTCTGAAAGGTTCCTCTCTACAGCATGAGGGGGTTCCATGGAATTCCAGAATATTTTTGCAAGGATGAGCTGTTTCCTTGGAACTCCAGAGGGTTCCTCCAGAAAATAAGGGGGTTCCATGGAACTCCAGATTGTTCTTACAGAGGATGAGAGAGTTTCATGGCACTCCAGAGGATGAGGGTGTTCCAGGGAGCTTAAGAGGGTTCCTCCCTCGGATGAGGGGGTTCGGTGGAACTCCATAGGGTTCCTCCACAGGATGAGGGGGTTCCATTGAACTCCAGAGGACTGGATGAGTGATTTCCTTGGAACTCCAGAGGGTTCCACCAAAAGATGAGGGGTTTCCATTTAACTCCAGAGGATGAAAGGGTTCCATGGAACTCCAGAGGGTTCCTTCACATGGGGGTGTTTCAAAGAACTCTAGAGGATTTCTCCACAGGATGAGGGGGTCCATTGAACTCCAGAGGATTCCTCCACAGGATGAGGGGTTCCATTGAACTCCAGAGGATTCATCCACAGGATGAGCGGTTTCCTTGGAACTCCAGAAGATGAGAGGGTTCCATGGAACCCCCTCATTCTGTGGAGGAATCCTCTAAAGTTGCCTGGAACACCCTCATCATGTGAAGGAACCCTCTGGATTCCATTCTCAACCAGGGTTCCATTAAACCCTAGGGTTCCTCCAGAGACGAAAATAAATAATAATTTCTTGCGCTACTCTGAGTAAATGGTGAATGATCAAAAGTGTGTATTGATGTCTAAGCCGCGATATCTAAATAGTGTTCACTGTGCACCAATAATATATGAATATGTGGAAAGTGATACCGCGCTCAAGAAAAATACATCAAACATAAAAACACAAATATCCAAACATGACTGTGTTGTCAAAAAGGAGTAACCAGTGGAGATGGATAAAAAAGGTAAGTAATCACTTAAAAGTAAAACAGTGCCTGCAAATCGGTCACTTAAAAGACAGTGCCTAAAACAAGTGACAAAAAATAAATAAATGAAAGCAGACTGGGGATAGAGCGGTCTGTCCGGGATTTATTTACAGGCGCAACCGCCCTCTAGCCTGGCGGCTGGCGCCATACGGCATGTATTTAAAAAAATGTCGGTCCTGGTGCTATTTTAATAATCTGAATCCCCAGCGAGTGGCTGGGGATCCGGATTTTGCCGTCCCCCTACTCTGGCGCCCTAGGCAGCCGCCTGACTCGCCTATTGCTAGCGCTGGCCCTGTGTATTGTACATTTATTATTCCACACTGCATCATTCTGTGTCCTGTATTTTACATTCCGTATTCCACACCGCATCATTCTGTATTCTGTACTGCACATTCCCTATTCCATACCACCCAATTCTGTACTCTGTACTGTACATTTCCTATCATACACCGCCTCATTCTGTACTCTGTATTGCACATTCCCTATTCCACACTGCTCATTCTGTACTCTGTATTGCACATTCCCTATTCCACACTGCTCATTCTGTACTCTGTACTGTACATTCCCTATTCCACACTGCCTCATTCTGTGGTCTGTACTGTACATTCCCTATTTCAAACCACCCCATTCTGTACTCTGTACTGTAGATTCCCTGTCCTACACTGCCTCATTCTGTACTCTGTACTGTACATTTCCTATTCCACACTGCATCATTCTGTGCTCTGTACTGTACATTTCCTATTCCACACCACCTCATTCTATACTCAGTACTGTACATTCCCTATTCCAGATTTCCCCATTCTGTACTCTGTACTGTACATTCCCTTTTCCACATCACTTCATTTTGTGCCCTGTACTGTACATTCCCTATTCCATATAGCCTCATTCTGTGCTCTGTACTGTACATTCTCTATTCAACATTGCCCTATTCTGTACTCTGTACTGTACATTTCCTATTCCGCACCGCTTCATTCTGTACTCTGTACTGTACATTCCCTATTCCACACTACCCTATTCTGTGTCCTGTACACTCCCTATTCCACACCACCTCATTCTGTGCTCTGTACTGTACATTTTCTATTCCACAATACCCCATTCTGTACGCTGTACTGTACATTCCCTATTCCACACTGCCCCATTCTGTACTCTGTACTGTACATTCCCTATTCCACACCATTTCATTCTGTGCTCTGTACTGTACATTTTCTATTCCACACGGCCTCATTCTGTATTCTGTACTGTACATTCCCTATTCCACACCACCCTATTCTGTATCCTGTACACTTTCTATTCCACACCATCCCATTCTGTGCTCTGTACTGTACATTCCCTATTCCATATTGCATCATTCTGCACTGTGTACTGTTCATTCCCTATTCCACACTGCCCCATTCTGTACTCTGTACTGTACATTCCCTATTCCACACCACTTCATTTTGTGCTCTGTACTGTACATTCCCTATTCCACACTGCCCTATTCTGTGCTCTGTACTGTACATTCCCTATTCCATATTGCATCATTCTGCACTGTGTACTGTTCATTCCCTATTCCACACTGCCCCATTCTGTACTCTGTACTGTACATTCCCTATTCCACATAGTCTCATCCTGTACTCTGTATTGTACATTCCCTATTCCACACCCTCTCATTCTGTATCCTGTACTGTACACTCCCTATTCCACACAACCTCATTCTGTGCGCTGTACTGTACATTCCCTTTTCCACACTGCCCCAGTCTTTACTCTGTACTGTACATTCCCTATTTCACACCACTTCATTTTGTGCTCTGTACTGTACAATCCCTATTCCATACCGCCCCATTCTGTAGTCTGTACTGTACAATCCCTATTCCATACCGCCCCATTCTGTACTCTGTACTGTACATTCCCTTTTCCACACTGCTTCACTGTGTACTGCACAGTATGGCCCAGATCCACGTAGCGCGGCGGCGTAGTGTAAATGTGTCGGCGTAAGGGCGCGCAATTCAAATCACTAAGTTGTGGGCGTGTTTTATGTTAATACGTCTTGACCCCACGTAAATGACGTTTTTTTTAAACGGCGCATGCGCCATCCGTGGGGGTATCCCAGTGCGCATGCTCCAAATTAACCCGCAACAAGCCAATGCTTTCGACGTGAGTGTTATTCTACGCAAAGCCCTATTCGCGAACGTTTTACGCAAACGACGCAAAATTCGACGCTGGCCCGACGTCCATACTTAACATTGGCTACGCCTCATATAGCAGGGGTAACTTTATGCCGGAAAAAGCCTTACGGAAACAACGTAAAAAAATGCGCCGGACGGACGTATGTTTGTGGATTGGCGTATCTAGCTAATTTGCATACTCGACGCGGAAATCGACGGAAGCGCCACCTAGCGGCCAGCGTAAATATGCACCTTAGATCCGACGGCGTACTAAGACGTACGCCAGTTGGATCTAGCCCAGCTTCAGGCGTATCTTGTTTTGTGGATACAAAACAAAGATACGCCGGAGCAACCTAGAAGTTATGCGGCGTATCAATAGATACGCCAGCGTAACTGCTTCGTGGATCTGGCCCCAAATGTTCTTTTCCATACCACATCATTCTGTATGCTATGCTAGACATTGTCTTATCAATGAAGAGATGACTTTACTGCTGCAGATAGAGGGATTACTTTTAGCGCAGGTGCATTGGAGTGCTATGCAATACTGTATAGCACTAACATACCATGTGTACTACTATCTGTTGCGGTAACACACGCTGGTGAACGCGGGCCCTTATAATTTATTCACGTTGCCAGAACTCTCATTGCATTGTACAGAACATTCACCTGCCACAACAGTTTTTTTTTCTTTTTTTATGAGATCCCATTGCACTGTACACATCATTCATCTGTCACCAGAAATCACATGGCACTGTACAGATAATACATTTGTCACTAGGGAGATCACTTTATTTTACAGTTCAATCATATGTTAATGGAGAGCTTACTGCACTAAACAGATTATATATCAGTTTCTAGACAAATCACTGCACTGTACAGTTCATTCCTCTCTCTATTGGAGAACTCACTGCACTACAGGTCTTGTATCTTTTTACAAAGATCATTGTGCTGTGTAGATCATTCAGCTGTCACCAGAAAGCTCACCACAAGAACATTTCATTCATCTATCACCAGAGAGCCTATTTCATTGTACAGTTCATTACTCTGTCACCAATGAGCTTAAGGCGCAGTACCAGTCATTCATCTGTCACTGCAGAGCTCAGTGCTTTATACAGTATATGTAAGTAATCTTTTACTAGATAGCTCAGTGCACTATGTATCCAAATAAAGTCCCAGTGCAGAGCTCAGTTTACTATATAGCTCAATAAACTGTCTCAGCAAAGCTCAGTGCACTGTACATCTCAATCATCTGTCATTGCAGAACTCAGTTCACTATATATCTCAGTAATGTGCCACTGCAGAGCTCAGTGCACTGTACATCTCAATCATCTGTCACTGCAGAACTCAGTTCACTATATATCTCAGTAATGTGCCACTGCAGAGCTCAGTGCACTGTACATCTCAATCATCTGTCACTGCAGAGCTCAGTTCACTATATATCTCAGTAATCTGTCACTGTACATCTCAGTCATCTGTCATTGCAGAACTCAGTTCACTATATATCTCAGTAATGTGCCACTGCAGAGCTCAGTTCACTATATATCTCAGTAATCTGTCACTGTACATCTCAATCATCTGTCATTGCAGAACTCAGTTCACTATATATCTCAGTAATCTGTCACTGTACATCTCAGTCATCTGTCACTGCAGAGCTCAGTTCACTATATATCTCAGTAATCTGTCACTGTACATCTCAATCATCTGTCATTGCAGAACTCAGTTCACTATATATCTCAGTAATCTGTCACTGTACATCTCAGTCATCTGTCACTGCAGAGCTCAGTTCACTATATATCTCAGTAATCTGTCACTGCAAAGCTTAGTGCACTATATATCTCAATCATTTATCACTGCAGAGCTCAATGCATTATATACAGAGGCGGCTTTATAATTTGGCAAATTAGGCGGTCGCCTAAGGCCTCGTACTCACAAGGGCCTCGCGGCTGCCTTACTTCCCCAATGAATTACCCCAGTTTTGAGGGACAGGAGACCTTAACGCTGCTGTGCTCAGGCATCGTTTAGAGCCCTGACTCAGGAGCAGAGCCGCCAGCATCCCTAACAACCAGTGAATATCGGTGACCCCACCCCTTGTGACGTCAATGACCCAGCATGCCCTCAGTCAATGATGTCACAAGGGGATGGGTTCACCTGATGACATCATCGGGTGGCCCCTGCCCCTTCGTTATTAAAGAGCAGGATCTGGAGGCCGCCTTGTTAAAGGGGGCTTTTGGATTCCGATAAGCCCCCTGCCCACAGTGCCTCACATCCACCGGCCAGGGTTGTGGGGAAAAGTGCTCTTGTCCTTGAATTATTTTTCCCATCATGGGCATGAGTGGGGCCCCATGTCAAGTTTTGCCTAAGGCCTCACAAAGCCTAGAGCTGCCTCTGATTTTATATCTCAATAAACTGTAACTCAGTGCACCATATATCTCAGTAATCTGTCACTGCAAAGCCCAGTGCACTATATATCTCAGTAATCTGTCAGCGCAAAGCTTAGTGCACTATATACATATACAGGGCTGTCTTTAATATTGATTGGAACCGGGCAAACATTTTCTTGTGACCCCCCCCCCCCCCATCATGCAATTTCTTCTACACCTGCTCTGAGACATACAATAAATAGCAGCTAGACTCAAAATCAGTTTACTGAATCAGATCAGGCAGAAATTGGTATCCAGAGGTTGCAGTGTATCATTATCACTCACTGACTGGCAGCTAGAGGTTACAGCACATGACTTCTGGTTGTTGATTAATTGCTAGAGATTACTGTACATCAATACTGCTCACTGATTGGTTGCTAGAGGTTACTGAACATCCTTATCACTCACTAATTGGTTGCTAGAGGTTACTGCACATTATTACTGCTCATTGATTTGTTGCTAGAGGTTACTACATATCCTTACCGCTCAATGATTGGTTGCAAGAGGTTAGTGCACATCATTACTGCTCACTCATTGGTTGCTAAAGGCTACAGCACATCATCTCCTCACTGCCTGCACACCATGGACTCCTTGGAACAGTGGCAATGCTGGGGGAGGGGGTGTGATCAGTGGCAATGCTGGGGCATCGATGGGATCAGTGGCAGGGGTGGGGGGATGGGATCAGTTAGGAGGCAGTACGCTGTGGCAAATTCTGAATCATGTACAGCAAAGCTGGACATTTTTGGCAAGTATATAGTGCAGGGTTCTTTTTTTAACATAAAGATATAGTGGGGTTTAATGCCTTCCTTCAAGACACCTCTGGTCCCAGGGATATGCAGCGCTCCTTTATTACTGCGATCCCTAAGGCGGATAAGGACCCCTCCCTCTGTGCTAACTACAGACCTACTGCCCTCCTGAATTCGGACTTGAAGATCTTCACTAAATTGCTTTCCATTCGCCTGAGCACTGTCCTCCCCTCCCTTATCCATAAAGACCAGGTGGGCTTTGTCTCGCTCCGCCAAGCGGGGGACAATACTAGGAAATTAATTGACCTGGTGGAGGTGGCGAACAGAGAGGGCCTGCAGTCCCTGCCACTTAGCTTGGATGCCAAGAAGGCCTTTGATCGCCTTGGGCGGCCCTTCCTGTTCGTCACACTATGACACGTTGGGTTCTCAAGGGCCTTTCCTCCGAGCAGTCATACACCTATACTCTAGCCCCTCCTCTCAAGTTATAACCCCTTTGCTCTTTCCTCCTCGTTTCCGGTGACTAACGGCACTAGGCAGGGCTGCCCGCTATCCCCCCTGCTCTTCGTTCTTTGTGTAGATCCCCTGGCTGCCACTATTCGCAGAAACCTGGACATCAGGGGCATACTAGTTGGAGATAGGGAGTTCAAACTCTCACTAGTCGCTGACGACATAATCCTCACACTGACCCAACCTAGAACTTGACCGATATGAAGCTCTGTCGGGATACAAAATAAACAAGCCCAACTCGGAGGCACTCCCGGTTAACATTCCCGAAGCAGAGACAGCTCACCTACAGGCCAATTTCCCCTATAGCTGGAAAACCACCACCCTGAAATATTTGGGGATCTACATCACCCCAAAATTAACCACCCTTTAACAGGAAAATCCCCCCCCCTCTTTCGCTCCATCGGGGGCCCTTCTCCTGCAATGAAAAAAACACTACTAGGGCGGGTGGCTTCAGTAATGATGACAATTCTCCCCAAAATACGGTACCTGTTCCAAACCATGCCTATCCCGGTACCCTATTCCCACTTGAGAAAACTCCAGACTGATCTGCTCCAATATATTTGGAACCACAAACGGCATAGGATTCCTCGCTTAGTACTACTGGCGGCGCGATCTGACGGGGGCTTGGCCTACCCCAACCTTTTTAAATATTATCAAGCGGCCCAGCTGAGGGCTATAGCCTCCTGGTTTAACTTGCGCTTATATAACACATGGACGAAAATTAAAAAGCTATGGCTCGCCCCGGTATACCTGAACAATTTACTTTGGAGTGCAAATGCAGAGGTAGATTCCAAACGTATGTTGGGCCCTATGACCCAGCTCTGGCGGATGGGGCACAAGCTGGCACACCAACATAAGCTGACTTCAGACAGCTCACTCCTGACCTCCTTTGCCTGCAATTCCAAGGTGCCAGACAGCCTTACCCACTGAATGTCCTCACCATGAACTATACTGAATCTTTTTCACTTTAGAAACCTGGTGAATCCCCGGGCTCGCAAACTCTATAACTGTAAGTTACTATATTTAGCGACTGTTACATTCCATGCAATTACAAGGTTCTAATAGTATAAAATGAGAAATCACTGTCGTTTCTCCGTAAGAAATTGCATGATCGGAAAGATAGTGTACCAGATTGTGTTATATGTTAAGGTTGCTACCTTCTCGTTTCAATAAACGTGTACTGTTTTGCATGTATACCTGTCAAAAATGTATAAATAAAACAGTTTTTTACATGTAAACACAGGGTCTGCAGGTGAGTCATCTGTACATGGCAATAGGGCAGAGCTGGGCAACATTAGTAACAGGACTTCACACTGAGATATCGGGACAGAGCATGGGATTAAAACTTCAAGGGACAAGATCATTTAAACTGGGATAGTTGGCAAGTATGAGGCAGCAATTTTGAGCCCCACAACAATGATGGGGCCCAGGGCAGCTTCCCCTTTTCCCCTGCCTTAAAGACGGCCCTAACTATATATCTCAATCATTTATCACTGCAGAGCTCAATGCATTATATATCTCAATAAACTGTCACTGTAAAGCTCAGTGCCTTATATATCTAAGTAATCTGTCAGTGCAGAGCTCAGTGCACTATATATCTCAAAAATGTATCACTGCAGAGCTCAGGGCACTATATATCTCAATAATCTGTCACTGTAGAGCTCAGTGCACTATATATCTCAATCATTTATCACTGCAGTGCTCAGTGCACTATATATATCAATAATCTGTCACTGCAAAGCTCAGTACACTATATATATCTCTCAGTAATCTGTCACTGCAAAGCTCAGTGCACCTTATATCTCAATCATTTCTAGCTGCAGAGCTCAATGCATTATATATATATATATATCTCAATAAACTGTCGCTGCAAAGCTCAATGCACTATATATAGCTCAGATATCTGTCACTGCAGAGCTCAGTTCACTATATATCTCTATTGTCTGTCACTGCAGAGATCAATGCATTATATATCTCAGTCATCTGTCACTGGAATGCTTGGTATATGGATGGTACAGTTATGTCATCTGCCACTGGAGAATTGATTTAATAGTATAGTTTATTCATCTGTCACTGTAGAGCTAAGTGCACTTTATAGTTCATTCATCTATTACCAGATAACACATTTGACTGTACAATGAATTTGACAATAGATGAATTGCCTTTACGGTGTGCTGTACTTTTAATTTGTCTGTAAGCAGACACTCTTTTGTTCATTTATATGTTACCAGAGATCTTATGCCGCGTACACACGACCGTTTTTCATGACGAGAAAAATGCAATTTTTTTAATTGGTCATTAAAAACGATTGTGTGTAGGCTCCAGAGAATTTTTCTCGACGAGAAAAAAGCCATAAAAAATTTAGAACCTGCTCTATTTTTTCTCAACGTTTTTCACGTTGTCGTTTTTCTCGTTGTGAAAAATGGTTGTGTGTTGGCTTTAACGACAGGGAAAAAAACGTGCATGCTCAGAAGCAAGTTATGAGAAGGGAAATTTGCATAATCAAGCCAAAACTGTGGCGCCATCCAAATGGAACTTCCCCTTTATAGTGCCGTCATACATGTTGTACGTCACCGCGATTTGCTCGAGCATTTTTTTTCACGATCGTGTGTGTGCAAGGCAGGCTTGACAAGAATTATGTCGAGAAAAACTTCGTTTTTTTCGATGACATTAAAAACGGTCGTGTGTACGCGGCAACAGTGTTTTTTACTGTTCATTTATTTGTGACCAGATTGATGATTGTACTGTCCTGTTCATTGGTTAGATGGTGTAGTAAACCAAGCAGATCTGGGTTTATCTATCACCAGACAGCATAAGCCCATGGACTAAACGAAAAAAAAAAAAGAATCTAACAGATTCCTCCATTCATATTAATCGCTGTGGATGACGAAATCTCTGCCAAGAAAAGTAAATACAAATATATGCCAGAGCATAGGGGTAAGCTGCCCCTAATATCCACCCCTGCCCCTATGCTTTGGCATATATGGTCTTTTTTTAACTGTGGTGGCAAAATCACCTCCTACAGCGCTGGAGTCGCTGATTTATGTGTTGTGAGAGCAAACCCTGTTGCTGTCAAAATAAATAAATCCTGAAGGGCGTACCTGCAAAGCAAACAATGGTAACAATAAATCACAATACCAATAAAATGTTAACTCAATAAAAAAACTTTTTTTTATTGCAATCTGTGCCAAAAAAAGAGTAAAAAATATATGTCGAAAGAATAGGGGCAATCTGCCCCTAATGTCCACTCCTGCCCCCATGCTTCGGCATATATGCTCTTATTTTTAACTGTGGTGGTGAAATCACCTCCTACAGCTCTGGAGTCTCAGGTTTATGTATCGTGAGAGCAAACCCTGTTGCTGTCAAAATAAATAAACCCATGCTGCAGCTGAATGACGTACCTGCAAAGCAAATGCGATAAAACATTACAGTTAAGCATAAAATAAAGTAAAACAGAGCAGAACAATAAAGAGAGAAGAACAATATTTTATTTACATTTTTTTATGTTTTATTTTTCATTTTTTTTACACTTTTATTGTGACTATAACCATTCCAGCTTAGGGTCTCTCAAAATGCGATGGTCATCTAACATCTTTCAAGAGTGTGCCCAAGGACTGTGCCCAAGGACTGTACCCTAATCTTAAACTCAACTAGTGTATGGTAGCGACTGAAACAGTCACCGGTGCAGAGACCAGGTTGGTCAGGACAGGAAGGACAATAAAAGCGAGTGTCATGCCTATTTCCCCTTTTTTTTACAGACACTTCTTTGGGGTGTTCTTTGGGTAGAGGTACCATAGAGGACATCCGGAAAATGCCACTGATGCAGCCGGCTGACTACATTTTGATTGGGAAGTTGGGCCACAGCACCGTTTGGAAAAAAGAAGGTTGTGATTATCTCTTCCTGGTATTTTAGGAAGGATCCAGTTCTTCCTGATGCCTTGTAGAGCACATAAGTGTCCAGCAGAGCCAATTGGAATAAGTATACAGACACTTTTTTATACCAGCGTCTGACCGTCATGCGGTCGTTGAAGTACACCAATCCCATGTTAAGGTTGTATTCATGGACACAGAGGGGCTTCTTAACAACACCAGTCACCATTGTAATTTGGACTGTCGTATCTGTGTGAATGGAGGACAGAACTCCAAGCAGGCTCTCTCCGCCTGTCTTAAGTCAGGAATCTACAAGCCTTTAGGGAAAGCCCCAGTGATTAGATCGCACAGTGCCACATGCTCCAATTCCAGAATCAAAAAGGTGACTAAAAAGTGTCCACTTGTGTAATAATTGTTCAAGTACAAGTGGTACCTCTTTCCAAAGTCCTAAACAATCTTACCGCTGCTCCCTATATAGTCTGGGCAGTCATGTGGTTCCAAGCTGCTATCTTTTCTCTTGGAAACCAGAAAGCTATATGTATAGCCTGTGGCACTGTCACAGAGATTATACATCTTGACCCCATATCTGGCACGCTTGCTGGGGAGAAACAGTTTGAAAGCAAGGCGGCCAGAAAACTTAATCAGGGACTACCTTTTTAGTAATGCCCATGAGAAGGTCTTAAATTCAGGAACCATTACAGGTTTCCAGACAAATTTTCTGGCAAGGGAAAAACTTGGATCTTCAGCGATAAATTGACCAGTGTATAAATTGCTTTGGTCCACAATAGATCTGTACAGATCTTCTGTGAAAAACAGCTCGTAAGATTCAAGGGTACTAAAAGACGATGTTTCCACCTGAATTCCAGGTTGGCCAGTGAATGGGGGAAGTACGGGCGCTGCAGAAGTGGTGGGCTGCCAATTAGGATTTGCAAACGCATTAGGAAGGGCACTATGAGCTCTACGTCTTTGAATTCTAGGTGGCTGCGGGGCACTACTTGTGCTAGCCACTGCACCAGCTAGAACTGCACTGATGGGACTCGCCACGTCACTAAGTGATACTGCAGCCCTGTTTTGTCTACGACCAGGACGTACTAAGCCACTGGTGCTTTTCCCAGAATGTTGAGCGGCACTAGTACTGACTCTCTGCTCCACACGAGAACCATGCGTCGTTGCACCCCAGCAACAAAAGAACGGGGTCAGGTACGCCTGACCTTAGCAGGGACATCTACTCCGTCGCCAGAGCAATATTTCAGGGTGCCGCTGCTCTCTACAGGTTCGTATACTGAGCCTGACTCTGACATTGAGGCTTCCCCTTTGCTCTCATCTGTCATGCTCAGCATCTTGTAAGCCTCTTCACTAGTGTACCTCTGTTTGGACATTTTGGCCACTAAATTTATAGGTACAGCTAGTGCGACTCACAGGTAAAAGAGCACCTAGTTGTCAGCGACTGCTTGAATCGCTACAAAAAAATAACTGTTGGTGCTAGCAGGAAGCAGGCGTGACCCTGCTAACGCTGCAGTTTTGTGTGCTGTGTTTTGTAAGTGACAGTAATCTATTGATACTGCACTTGGGTGGAGGGGCTAAACGCAGGGGCTGTCAGGTGTCTGGGCTGATCCTGCTAATGCTGAATTTTGGCAACACTATACTATTGGGGACGTTAGTATAGATCTGATCAGATCAAAGATAGTGATCTCGTCAAACACTATTTTAGTAAGGGAAGTGTATTGTGTGTGCGTGTGTTAGTGCTACTGGCAATCAAAGGGTTCAAATCTGACACTGTCTGGGTTTGACTTTAATGCCACGTACACACGATCGGAACTTGGATTTTTTTCTGACGGAATGTTGGCTCAAACTTGTGTTGCTTACACACAGTCACACAAATGTTGTCAGAAATTCCGAACGTCAAGAACGCAGTGAAGTACAACACTATGACGAGCCGAGAAAAATGAAGTTCAATGGTTCCGAGCATTCGTAGGTTTTTTGTGCGTCGGAATTGCATACAGACGATCAGAATTTCCGACAAGAACTTTTCCCGTCGTAAAATTTGAGAACCAGCTCTCAAATTTTTGCTGTCGGAAATTCCGACAGAATATGTCGCATGGGGCCTACACACGGTCGGAATTTCCAACCAAAAGCTCACATCGAACTTTTCTTGTCGGATGCTGACACCTAACTGACGCTAACTACTATCAAGTAATCGTGCATTGTGGCTGCCAAGATCAGCAAAGTCTTCAGGGGCATATTCTTAAAGATCTGAGGCGGCAGAACGTATGTCCTTTACGTTACGCCGCCGCAAGTTTAAGTGGCAAGTGCCTGATTCCCAAACCACTTACCTGTAAACTTGCGGCGGCGTCGCGTAAAGTCCACCAGCGCAAGCCCTCCTAATTCAAATGATCCTGGTAGGGGGCGTGGATCATTTAAATTAGGCGCGCTCCCGCGCCGATCGTAATGTGCATGCTCCGTCGGGTAAATTACCCGACGTGCATTGCGCTAAATGACGTCTCACGGACGTCATTTGTTTTGACTGTAACGTAAATGGCGTCCAGCGCCATTCACGGACGACTTACGCAAACGACGTTAAATTTTCAAATTTCGACGCGGGATCGACGGCCATACTTAACATTGAGTACGCCACCTAGATATAGACCTAAATATTGCAGCCTAAGATACAACGGCGCAGGCCGTCGTATCTTAGGCATGTTTAAGTGTATCTCAGTTTGAGAATACACTTAAACATAGGATCGGACTTACGTCGGCGTATCTGCTGATACGCCGGCGTAAATTATTTGAGAATATGGCCCTCATTCTCTTTCATTGAAGATTCAATATCAGCACCTTATTGCAGACTGCTGCAGCTTCAGGACACTAAACCAGGACTAGAGTGCTGCAAGACCTGCTGTTTGCATCTCAGAGATAAGTGTATGATGATTGTATTTGCCCCTAGTTCTAGTACTTCCTGCAGCCTACTATATCTATTAAAACAGACCTAACGTAACAGTTTAGCAATTTTTAGTGAAGCAGAGCCACATTTGTTCCTCCACTACATTTTTTTGCTGTTTTAAAACAGAAAACTCATGTGAAAATGAAAAACCTGCGCTAAGGCCCCATACTCACGAGCAAACATGTCTGCTGAAACTGGCCCGCAGGCCAGTTTCAGCAGACATGTTTGGTCGTGTGTGGGCGCGAGCGGGCCGAATTCCAGCAAACATTTGCCCGCCGGGCCTTTTCCCAGCAGACAAATATTCCTGGACTTGTTTTAAAACAGTCCGCTGGAATTCTGCCCGCTCGGACATGTACGGTCGTCAGTACAGACCTACCGTACATGTCCAGGCGCCCGCCGTCCCTCGCATGCGTCGAATGACTTCGACGCATGCGTGGAAGCATTTTAAAGGCGGGCCGCCCACGTCGCCGCGTCATTGTCGCGGCGACACCGCGTCATCGACGCGGCGACACCGCGGACATGCCCCGCGTATTGTTTACGCGCGGACTTCTGTACGATGGTGTGTACAACCATCGTACAGAAGCCCTCTGGCAGACATGTATGGTGAAAACGGTCCGACGGACCGCTTTCACCATACATGTTTGGTCGTGAGTACCCGGCCTTAGAGTTCCAAAAAATTATCATTAATTCAATAAAGTGTGATCACTTACTGGTATTTAAATGCAATAATGGTAAAAACATATAAAATAATAAAATTGTTGCACTGTCCCTTTAACACAGTGTCAATAGAAATAAATACTACTAAATTTAAAAAAAAAGTGCATATTAAAGTGCATACAAGATCAAAGAGCAGGTAAAAAATATCATAAGTTTGCAATAAAAGTAATAATAAATATGTATAGGTAGATTCACAAAGAGTTAGGCCGGCTTATCTACAGATAAGCCGACCTAACTCTGAATCTAAGCCAACCTATGTTTAAGTGTATTCTCTAACAGAGATACACTTAAACATATCTAAGATAGGACGGCTTGCGCCGTCCTATCTTAGATTGCAATGTTCTGGCTTACCGCTAGGTGGTGCTTACATTGCGGCCGGCCTAGATTATGTAAATGAGGGGATACGCCGATTCCCGACGATTTACGAGCGTACGCCGGGCCTACACCGTCGAGTTACGTCGTTTCCGTAAGGGATAGGCCGCCTAAATTTAGAGCTATGCTCTAGTGGACTAACTATTGTTAAGTATGGCCGCCGTTCCCGCCGCGAGGTTCGAATTTTTAGCGTCGTTTGCGTAAGTCGTCCGTGAATCGGGAGTTACGTCGTTTACGTCCACGTCGAAATCAATAGGGCCGTACGGCGTACTTAGCCGCAATGCGCCCTGGGAAATGTAGTCGCCCGGCGCATGCGTAGTACGCAAAAACGTTGAAAAACGTGAGGTCAAGCCTCATTTCCATAGTACACGCCCCCAAACAAGTCATTTGAATTAGGCGCGCTTACGCCCGCTCGTTTTAGGCTACGCCGCCGAAAATTAACAGGTAAGTGGTTTGAGAATCACTAATAGCCTAAATAATTTACGGTGTAGCCTAAAAAGTCTAGGCTAGGCCGTCCTAATTTTAGGCCATTGTGTGTGAATCTACCCAATAGTGCTTCAACTGTTTAAAAGTAAAGCGTGATGAAAAAGTGTCCATCAAATAAGCATTTCATCACATGCTGTATGCGTCTTCAGTTTCACAACCTCTGTGCCTGAGCACCGAGCACAACGGATGTGACTCTGAAGACACATTCAGATTGTGATGACAGCTTATTTGATGGACTTTAAAATGTCTGTTTATTTAAAGTCAGCAGCTATGCTTTTTGTAGCTGCTGACTTTTAATAAACTAAAAAAAACGGGTAGAACTCTGCTTTAAGAATCTTTATCTGATTTGCTTGCAGCCTTAACTACTTCCTACCTGGCCACTGCATATATATACGGCCGGGTGGGTGCTCTCTCCTTCTGAGTGGACGTTCAGGAACGTCCCTCAGAAGGAGGGGGATCACGCGCGTTCCCGTGCAGCGGCGCAATACCGATGCACTCGTGTCACCCGGACACAGCTAGATTGGCAGGAGGGCTCTGTGATTGGCCCTCCTGATCACATGCCGGTCATGTCAAATCACAGTCGTCATGTGATGTAAACAAAGAGCCAGTTGCTAGGTGATTGGCTCTCCTCTCCTCACGTAGAAGTTGTCGGTGAGGATAGGAGGGTGGATCGCTTCAGCTAGCTGGTGATCAGGGCGTATGAGCTGTTTTTTCCCGCTTTTTACTCACTGATCACCAGCCTAGTGTCCCACACAGTGTAAAACACAGAAAGTAAACACACATGTCCCAAAACACATGTCACCACACATGTCCCCACATAGTAAAAACACCTGCCCCTCACATATGTAACAGTAAAATCACATATCCCAATGATCATTTGCACACATATGTCTGTGATCACCTGCGCACATCTGTACATGATCATTTGCATACATATGTCCGTGATCACACAAACCAATTATTATACACTTAAAGGATTTTTTTTTTTTACCAAAAACATGTAGTAAAATACATTTTGGCTTACATTTATGACAAAATTAGATTTTATTGGATTTTTTTAAAAATAGAAAGACAAAATATATTTTTTTTTTCCAAATTTTCGCTCTTTTTTTCGCTTATATCGCAAAAAATAAAAAAAACAAAGTCATGAATAAATACCACCAAAAGAAAGCTCTATTTGTGCAAACAAAATGATAAAAATTTCATTTGGGTACAGTGTAGCATGACTGCGCAATTGTCAACGAAAATGCAAGAGCGCTGAAAGCTGAAAATTGGTCTGGGAAGGAAGGGGGCAAAAGTGCCCAGTATTCATGTGGTTAAAGGTCTCTGAGCTTGTGGCTGCAGAGAATTTGTAGACCCTAATGCCGCGTACACACGATCGTTTTTCAGGATGTCCAAAAAACAAAGTTTTTCCAACTTCATCATTAAAAACTATGTTGCCCACACACCATCGTTTTTGAAAAATGATGAACAAAGTGCGGTGACGTACAACACGTACGACGGCACTCTGAAGGGGAAGTTCTATTCGCCTTTGGGCTACTTTTAGCTGATTATGTGTTAGTAAAAGACGATTCGCGCTTTTTTTTTTTCATGCCGAAAAACGATCGTGTGTACGCGGCATTAGTCACTATTCTTTGACAACCATGATTTTAAGGAGTCACAATCTTCTAGAATCACTCTATAATTCAAGAAGAGGGTTTGGCTTTTATTGGTGCATGTTACAACCAAAAACATAAATGTATTTTATTGGTATTTTATGTGATAGACCAACACAAAGTGGCACACAATTGTGAAGTGCAAGGAAAATGATAAATGGTTTTCCAAGCTTTTAACAAATAAATATGTGAAACGTTTGGTATACTTTTGTATTCAGCCCCCTGAGTAAATACTTTGTAATACCACTTTTCGCTGCAATTACAACTGCATGTCTTTTTGGGGATGTCTCTACCAGCTTTGTACATCTAGAGAGTGACATTTTTGCCCATTCTTGCTTTGATCTAAACCATTCCATTGAAGCTCTGGCTGTATGTTTAACTTTGTTGTCCTGCTGGAAGGTGAACCTCTGCCCCAGTCTCAAGTGTTTTGGAGACTTTAACAGGTTTTCTTGCTTGATACTTGGCTTCATCCATCTTCCCATCAACTCTGAGCAGCTTCCCTGTCCCTGCTGAAGAAAAGCATCCCCACAACATGATGCTGCCACCACTATGTTTCACAGTGGGGATAGTGTTAGATTTCCGCCACACATAGTATTTTGCTTTTAAGCCAAAAAGTTACATTTTGTTCTCATCTGACCAGAGCATCTTCTTCCACATGTTTGTTGTGTCCCCCACAAGGCTTCTCGCAAACTGCAAATGGGGCTTCTTATGGCTTACTTTCAACAATGGCTTTCTTCTTGCCACTCTTCCATGAAGGCCAGATTTGTGGAGTGCACAACTAATATTTGTCCTGTGGACAGATTCTCCCATCTGAGCTGTGGATCTCTGCAGCTCTTCCAGAGTTCCCATGGGCCCCTTTGGCTACTTTGGCTGATTAATGCTCTCCTTGCCCAGCCTGTTAGTTTAGGTGGACGACCATGTCTTGGTAGGTTTGCAGTTGTGCCATACTCTTTCTATAATGGATTAAACAATGCTCCCTGAGATGTTTAAAGCTTGGGATATTTTTTTATAAGCTAACTCTGCTTTAAACTTCTCCACAACTTTATCCCTGACCTGTCTGGTGTGTTCCTTGGCTTTCATGATGCTGTTTGTTCACTGAGGCCTCGTACACACGACCGAACATGTCTGCTGAAACTGGTCCGCAGACCAGTTTCCGCGGACATGTCCGACCGTGTGTAGGGCCTAGCGGACCGGATTCCTGGCCGAGCGGACAGGTTTCCAGCGGACAAAAGTTTCTTAGCATGCTAAGAAACATGTCTGTTGGAAAGCTGTCCGTCGGACATGTCCGATGGTCAGTACGACTCATCGGACATGTCCGCTGGCCCGAAATCCCGTGCATGCGTCAAAGTGATTTGACGCATGCGTGGAAGCATTGAACTTCCGGGTTCGCGCACGTCGCTGCGTCATCGTCGCCGCTACGTCGCCGCCACGTCACCGCGTTTTCTGTCCGCGGGGAATTTGGTCTGATGGTGTGTACACACATCAGACCAAATTCTGCCAGCAGACATGTCCGATGAAAACGGTCCGTTGATGAGGCCTAAGGTTCTCTAAGAAACCTATGAGGGCTTCACAGAACAGCTGAATTCATACTGAGATTAAATTACACACAGGTGGACAATTTATTAATCAGATGACTTCTAAAGGCAATTAGTTCCACTAGATTTTAGCCAGGTATCAGAGTAAAGGGGCTGAATACAAATGCATGCCACACTTTTCACATATTTATTTGTAAAAAAAAAAATTAAAACCATTTATCATTTTCCTTCCACTTCACAATTATGCCACTTTGTGTTATCTATCACATAAAATCCCAATAAACAACATTTTCATTTTTGGTTGTAACATGACAAAATGTGGAAAATTTCAAGGGGTATGAATACTTTTTCAAGGCACTGTATATGCACCATCTTGAAGCTGTCTGTGTATTATGGCCACTTGCTGACTTGGTAGAATCTACAGGCAGCTTAAATACAGAAGATTTTTTCCAGTCTTTTAACATTTAAGAAGACAATGACAAATCCTATATCTTTTCCCTGCAGTGACTTATGCTAACTGAGGAAACATGGAAGAAGCAGGGAGGGTCTAGCTAGGACTAATTCTAAGTCTAATTGCAGGTTTTGTGTTACTTTAAATAGAATGTTTGGGCCAAGCGCCACTAAGAAATGCAGCTGCTGTTAGTGCTTTATAAACTGTATGTCACATCAGCGACATACTGGGCCCTTTTATTTTCATAAATCAATACAGGGCCTTCTTTGATTGGCTGAGGTGGTAATCATGACATCATCTCACCTCAGCCAATCGGAGGAAGCCTTGCAAGAGAAAAAAGTGCTCAGGTCAACGTGATTTTGTTCCAAGAACAGGAAGGGAAGTCCCTGTAACGCTGCTAGAACAAAGCACTGTATATTGTACGTAGCTGATGCTACTTACCATTTATATAGCGCTGCAGTAGCTGCATTTCTTCGTAATGGAAATACTATTGTTTGTTTGGGCCAGCTGGGGCCAAATGAACTATTTGAAGTAGCACAACACTTGGAGTTACGATTTAACCACTTTAGCCCCGGACCATTTGGTTGCCCAAAGACCGGAGCACTTTTTGCGATTCGGCACTGCGTCGCTTTAACTGACAATTGCGCGGTCGGGCGACGTGGCTCCCAAACAAAATTGACGTCCTTTTTTCCATCACAAATAGAGCTTTCTTTTGTTTCTGCAGTTTTAAATTTTTGCGCTATAAACAAAAAGAAGAGCGTCAATTTTGAAAAAAAGCAATATTTTTTACTTTTTGCTATAATAAATATTCCCCAACATATTTTTGGTAAAAAAAACGCAATTAGCGTTTATTGATTGGTTTGCGCAAAAGTTATAGGGCCAGATTCTCAGAAGAGATACGACGGTGTATCTCAAGATACACCGTCGTATCTCTGTTTTTGGCCCCGGGTATCTATGCGTCTGATTCCTAGAATCATTTACGCATAGATACGGCGTAGATCCGTCAGGTGTAAGTCACTTACACCGTCGGATCTTAGATGTAATTCCACGCTGGCCGCTAGATGGCGTTTACGTGCATTTCTCATTTGACTATGCAAATGAGCGTGATACGCCGATTCCCGAACGATTTTGCGCCGCCTCGTCGTCGTTTACGTCGTTTCCGTAAGCGTAAGGTTACCCCTGCTATATGAGGGGTAACCTTACGCCAGTCCGCCGTATACCATGTTAAGTATGGCGTCGGGTCAGCGTCGTCTTTTTCCGTCGGTTACGTCATTTTACTAAGTCGTTTGCGAATACGACTTGACGTCAATGACGCTCACGTCAGCGCCATTGACGTTTTCCGTCGTGAGCTGGAGCATGCGCACTGGGCTATTTTTACGCCCGGCGCATGCGCAGTTCGATCAGCGCGGGGGCGCGCTTAATTTGAATACAAGCCGCCCCCTTTGAATTACGCGGCCATACGCCGGGCCATTTACACTACGCCGCCGCAAATTACGGAGCAAGTGCTTTGCGAATACGGCACTTGCTCCAGTAATTTGCGGCGGCGTGGTGTAAATGGCTTACACTACGCTGCCGCCGATTCTATGAGAATGGCCCATAGTGTCTACAAAATAGGGGATAGTTTTATGGCATTTTTATTAATATTATTTTTACTAGTAATGGCAGCGATCAGTGATTTTTATCGTGACTGCGACATTATGGCGGATACATGGGACACTTTTGGCGCTATTTTGGGACCATTCACATTTATACAGTGATCGGTGCTATAAAAATGCACTGATTACTGTGTAAATGTGACTGGCAGTGAAGGAGTTAACCAGTAGGGGGCGCTGAAGGGGTTATGTGTGTCCTAGGGATGTGTTCTAACTGTGTGGGGGCTGGGCTACGTGTGACATGACATTGATCACTGCTCCCGATCACAGTGATCAGCATAGGCGTGCGCAGGGGGTGTGCCAGGTGTGCCTGGGCACACCCTAATCAATCTGTGTGCTGCCAATTTCCTCTACTGCCCAGGCTTCCCCCCATGTTGTGCGGCAGAGGATGTCTCAGGATGGAGAGTGGGGGAAGGGGCTAATCAATACATCATTTAACGGCCCCTTCCTTTTCGAAATGAACACACTCACTGTGTTAAATCATAACTAAACTGTGCTTACTATGCTTCGGTTTGTGAATGAACAGGAAGCCGCTCAGCACAGAGCACTTCCCATTCATTCACTGTCCAGTGCAAAGAAAGGCATGTGTGTTTGAGCTTTGGGGTGCACACCCTAATACAATGGACTGTGCACACCTATGGTGATCAGTGTCCTGTCACTAGGCAGAACGGGGAAATGCTTGTTTACATCAGCATTTCCCCGTTCTTCCTCTCCGAGAGGCGTTTGCGGGACTCCCGGCAGACATCGAGTCCACGTGACCCTTGGTCACACTCACGGAGCTTGCGGCAGGGCGAGCATCCACAATGCCGCGTCTTAAAGGGGACGTACCCATACGTCCATATGCACAGCCGTGCCATTCTACGATGTATATGGTCGTGCAGCGGTCGGCAAGTGGTTAACTAACTAGCATTAAGGGAAGGGAATACAGAGGGAAATACCAAATACACAGATAAACAACCTGTAGTAGCAATGAATCACTGCTAGATGTCAGCATACACCAGAGCAACAGAAATATAATGCATTTCAATGCAAAAACAGAAAAAAACATCAGGGTATTATTGCTCAAATCCCTGTGGCAGGAGTGTTTCAGGATTTCTACTCCAGCCTGTTAATGACTTGGACCTTGAAATTCAAGGTCCTAAATGTTTTAAATTGGGCCCATAAATTCTGTATGCCATGGGTATGTCATAGCCTCCTTCCATCAGGAAGACCTCCTGTCCTCTGTTGACATTAGTGACTCATGCTTGCATGTCTCAATCTTTTCAGTGCATCAGCAAATCTTGCACCAAACACCAAAATACACATTTGAAATACATATTGTGACACTGTAAGACAGTGCCACTGTAAAAATGTAGGAGAAAATGACACAGGATTCACATTGAGGGTTCATGCAAAATTCCAGACTATCGTTTCGGAGCAGAGAAAGCTGTGTTATTCTCCGGATTCTGTTGTCCCGGATAGGGGGCCTGGAGCTTGAAGGTTCAACCCTGTTTCTGGACTTTACTGGCCGCCTGCAGGCTGTGTGGTGTGAGTACACAGGTGTACATGGTCGTTATATACTCAAGGCTGAGGATAGCTACTGGCTCCCAAGTTTGGAGATAGTTCACATTATGGAGACATTTCCTATATTGGAGACAGAGGGTCTCAACCAGAGGTCAGGAGCCCCAGCCAGGAGTTGGGAGACAGAAGGTCTCAGCCAGGGGGTCAGAGACGCCCCAATCAAGAAACAGGAGGTCTTGTCCCAGAAGTCAGGTGGGCTCCTATCGGGGTGTCACTGTGTCAGGATAACCCCTATCTAGAGACCAGGAGTGGGCCATGCAGCAGAGCGCAGCGATTAAGGGCTAAGTGAGCCAAGAGAACCAGAAAATCTGGGCAACACAAGAGGGACTGGTAAGGAGAGTAGCTGTGTTGCTGACAAGCGAGCCAGGTAGCTCAGCATTTTTAGTTGACTATGCATGTGGATGTGGAAGAACTGATGTTTATGTGAACATTCTGTTTTATTCAATAAAAGTGGGCTGCTATGCCCTAAAATACAATTTGGACTGGGGCAACTCATTGGAAAAGCACCTTCCACGTGGTTACAGTATATTCACCCTGCTACCACAATGGGAGCTGTTCTACCTGGCTATGGATTTGTATTTATGTGCATCTAGTCCTGAAACATACATAGCCCTGTCAGACTGTACAGGCAAGTTAGCTACTTGACTATGCTACAGGTAATCAATAGAGCTACATCCCTCCTTGCCTTCAGACTGTAAATGGATAGTGAAGTAGCAGCAGCAGTTCACTCTTATGCCCCATACACACAAGCGGAATTTCGGCCAGCAAAAGTCTGATGTGAGCTTTTCATCGGGAATTCCGACCGTGTGTATGCTCCATCTGACTTTTGAGAGCAGGTTCTCAATTTTTCCAACGTAAAAAATTTATATTGGAAAATCCATTCGTCTGTATGGAATTCTGACAGGAAAAAAACATGCATGCTCGGAAACAATTCGACACATGCTCGGAAGCAATGAACTTCTTTTTCCCCCCTTGTCGTAGAGTTGCATGTCACCGCATTCTTAACGCTCGAAAGTTTAGAGAACTTTTGTGTGACCGTGTGTGAGCAAGCCAAGCTTGAGCGGAATTCCGTTGGAAAAACCATCCAACTTTTTTCCGACTAAAATTCTGCTTGTGTGTACAGGGCATAATGCTCACACTGCTTTCTCCTCCTGTTTGCGTATTTTTAGTACATGTGCATGCAGAATACCTAGTTAGTTCCCAGTGCTGCTCCTCCATTTCCCAGTCTGAGAGCTGCTGTACAGGGGATCACAGGAGGCTGATACCAAGTGAAATTCAGGTCCCTAAATTAGCTGCATTGTAAAATTAAATTTTATTGATTTTTAATAAATATATAAATGTGCTAATGGGTATTTTTATTTATTTTTTAATAACTGACTGAAGTTCAGTTTTAACACATTCCTGCCTGGCCTATAGAAAAATGATGGCCGGGTGGGACATTCGTCTTTCTGAGTGGATGTCAGAAAGTCATTCTGTCCTCCCAGAATGCGGTCCTTGCGCAGCCGCGCGATCTATCACCGGCTGCGTTTACTGGACACAGCCAATGACTGATCGCTATACCAGCCTGCTACCAGTACCATGTGACTGTGGTGACCGATCACAGCAGGTCACATGACAATTGTAAACAAGTACATTGGGACAGATCAATTTATAGATACAGTATACAGAGGGTCTCAACCAGAGGTCAGGAGCCCCAGCCAGGAGTTGGGAGACAGAAGGTCTCAACCAGGGGGTCAGAGACGCCCCAATCAAGAAACAGGAGGTCTTGTCCCAGAAGTCAGGTGGGCTCATAGTCATAGTTTGTGGACTGATTTGGGTTATTTTCACCAAGGAAATGTAGCAGAAGACATTTTGACCTACATTTATAAAGAAAATGATGTATGCATTTTATACCAGAAACAAAGAAAAACACTTTTTTTCCCCCCTTACATTTCAAAAAATGTGGGGTATTTTTGTGTTTATTTAGCAAAAAAATTAAAACCCAGTGGTGAGTGAATACCACCAAAAGAAAGCTCTATTTCTGTAAAAAAAAAAATCATAAAAATTTCTTATGGGTAAAGTGTTACATGACCGCACAATTGTCATTCAAAGTGTGACAGCGCTGAAATCTGAAAATTGGCCTGGGCAGGAAGGGAGTAAAAGTGCCCGGTATTGAAGGGGTTAACAATATACAATAAATAAATAGTAGGGCTGGAGTGATATATATTTGACTTTTGAGTGGATCGATAAAGACTTTACACATGAGTGGATCATCTCCATGAATTTATCTTGTTCATTATTTTTATAGTTCTTTTATGTGAACTCTAGCTTTACTGTGGTGCCCCTTTAACATTGCATTCCATATCCTGAACAAACAGATTGTTCTCAACCAACCCTGTACTTTGGCAAGTTCAGAATCTGTCAGTGAAAAACACGTAAATGTTTATAAGAGTTATCAACCCTGCAGTTTTGACCTGAGAATAGATCATATGTGTTGTTCAGGGCCTCTGCTTCTGACTAGCAGGGATATTTGCAATGTAAAATAACATTCACTATCGCCAACCATAGCATCTTCTTCCCAGGCACAAGTTTTTCCGGTTTCCTGAAATGAACACACTTATAACAACATAGGCCCGGATTCACATACATTGGCGCATATTTATGCCGGCGTAGCGTATCGAATATACACTACGCTGACGCAGCACACAGAGGCAAGCACAGTATTCACAAAGCACTCGCCCCCAGTCGCTGTTAAAGATACGCTGGGTTTCCTCAGCGTAAGCCAGCGTAGGTGGAAGTGGGCGTGAGCCATGCTAATGAGGCGTGACCCCATGTAAATGAAGGACTAAGCGTCATAAAGTTACGAATAACGTACGGCGCATGCGCCGTCCCGTGGACGCATCCCAGTGCGCATGCTCGGAATTACGTCTAAACAACTGCCTAAGATACGTCGAATCACTGCCTACGACGTGAACGTAACCTACGCCTAGCCCTATTCACGTACTACTTAAACGACGTAAAATACGACGGCTGTGTTCCCTGGTCCATACCTTTGCATGACTTGCGCCTCCTATATGGGGAATAACTTTACGCCGGACGTACGACTTACGCAAACCGTGTATATTATGCGCCGGGCGCAACTACGTTCGTGAATCGGCGTATCTCCCTCATTTGCATATGTGAATAGAAAATCAATGGGTGCGCCAAATACGTCCAGCGTAAATATGCGCCCACTCTACCCCGGTGTAGGCAAGTTACGTCGGTCGGATGAAGCCTATTTCCAGGCGTATTTAGTTTTGTGGGCACGGCGCACAGATACGACGGCGCATATTTGCACTTACGCGGCGTATCTCGAGATACGTCAACGCAAGTGCTTTGTGAATCCGGGCCATAACTTTTTTCTATAACTTTTAGGGCACATGCACATGCAGCTCAATAAACAAAGCTGCTTTTACATGCATTTGAGTTTTTATTTCAGCTTGAAGAAGCTTGTGCTTTTAGTGCTCTTTTTCATGTTTTTATGTAGCTTCTTTGAACTTTTTTCAGCATAAGCATTTTTTTTTTACAAACTCTCCCCTCAGCTAATTTCCATTTTTTTTGTGTGAGTTTTTGACCTTCTTTGAGCTTTTTCATGCTTTTTCGCGCACTAAAGCGATCTTTTCTGCTCGAAAGCTCCTCTCAAAAACGAGAGTTTTGTGGGGGGTTTTACATTTTTTTAAAATATACATTTTATTGTTTTTAGAAACAGGTACAGTCCATTGGCAATCATAACAGAAAACGTACATGAGTAATTGCCTTGATAACTATTTTGTTGAGCATAACTCAAAATCAGAATACTTCTATTTCCTTAAAGTGAAAAATCTGTACATCTTACATTGGACGCCCTACTTATCTTTCCCGATCCCGCTGACCTAGAGTCCCATGATCACCCACTGTGAGACATTGGGGGTTATTTACTGAAGGCAAATCCACTTTGCACTACAAGTGCAAAGTGCACTTGAAATTGCACTAAAAGTGCACTTGGAAGTGCAGTCGCTGTAGATCCGAGGGGGACATGCAAGGAAAATAAAAAACAGCATTTTAGCTTGCACATGATTGGATGATAAAATCAACAGAGCTTCCCCTCATTTCAGACCTACCCTTTAGATTTACAGCGACTGCACTTCTAAGTAAACTTTCAATGCAATTTCAAGTGCACTTTGCACTTGTAGTTTGCACTTGTAGTGCAAAGTGGATTTGCCTTTCGTAAATAACCCCCATTGTGTCGCCGCTTTACCGGTCTGGGGATTTTTCTCCTCTTCTCCAGCGTTGACAGGACAGGCTAGGCGGGTTCCCAAAATAACACAGGTGAGAGTATCCACGTGTGTAAAAAAGGAATCCAGAAGTGCAGATGTACAGTGACAGTCCCTCCACCTCCAACAAACTTGCTTCGCTCACCTGATTTAACCACTTGACAACCGGGCCTATTTTGGCACTTCTCTCCTTCATGTAAAAATCACAATTTGTTTGCTAGAAAATTAATCAGAACCCACAAACATTATATATTTTTTTTTAGCAGACACCCTAGGGAAAAAAATGGCGGTCATTGCAACTTTTTTTCTCGCACGGAATTTGCGCAATAATTTTTAAAACGCCTTTTTTGGGGAAAAAAACAGTTTTATGAATAAAAAAATAACAAAACAGTAAAGTTAGCCCAATTTTTTTGTATAATGTGAAAAATAGACACCTAACATGTCACGCTTTAAAATTGCGCACACTCATGGAATGGCGCCAAACTTCGGTACTTAAAAATCTCCATAGGCGACGCTTTCACATTTTTTACAGGTTACTATTTTCGAGTTACAGAGGAGGTCTACTGCTAGAATTGTTGCACATGCTCTCACATGTGGGGTTTGAATGGCGTTTACATATGTGGGCGGGACTTGCATGCGTGTTCGCTTCTGCGCGCGAGATAACAGGGACAGGGGCGTTTAAAAAAAAAATGGTTTCATTTTATTTTTATTTTACTTATTTTTTTTTATTTTTACACTTTTTTTTACATTTTTTTTTTGATCACTTTTATTCATATTACAAGGAATGTAAACATCCCTTGTAATAGGAATCACTGTGACAGGTCCTCTTTATGGAGAGATGTGAGGTCAATAAGACCCCACATCTCTCCTCCAGGCTTACAAGCATGAAATTTGTGAAGAAAAAATCACAATCACGATGCCGACATCGGGTACCAGGCGTGACGTCATAACGTCGCGCCCGGGCCTCCGACGGTCATAGAGATGACTGGTGACCATCTGGTCACCAGTCATCTCTATGCTTTCCAGGCAGTGCCGACTGATTCGCTCTCCGGGCCCGCGATGGCGCGGGAGAGCCCGGAGAAGCACCGGATGGCGGCGGGAGGGGGACGACGTCCCCTCCTGCTGCCTATAAGAGCGATCAAGCGGCGGAACTGCCTCACCAGTGCCCATCAATGCAGCCTGATCAGTGCCCATCAATGCAGCGTCACCAGTGCCCATCAATGCAGTGTCACCACTGCCCATCAGTGCAGCCTGATTGCAGTTACGGAGACAATCCTCCTTAGGTGAATTACGCCTGGATCTCCTTCTTAACGTCACCCAGGTACCGACTGACAGGCGATCAATCCTTCGGTGTCCGGCTACCTTGATCCCCAGTGGTTTGTCGAAATCCTCATTGGTGCTCATCAGACGGACTCCCCACCGAACAGCTCTACCGCTTGGGATCCTCAAAAGTGGGAACCCAGTCGATCACTGGGTCCCCGTCGCTGCTCAAATGTTCCTGACCAACATGGTCCCGGAACCAGGAACACTGCGTGGCACACACGCCCCGGCCAGGTAGGCCATAACGCCGGGGCGCTGTGGTGCAGACACCCTAAAGGTGGATGGCGCACTTGAAGAAGAAGACCCAGACTCAATGGCATCTGTTCCATAAGTACCCTCTCCCAGCATGCCCAGCGAGGACACTCCCTCCTGATTGGCAGCTGGTAAAGGACACCCAAGCCTTAACTCCAGTGCTGCCATCTGTCGCCCCGGGGTGGGATAACACCCCAGTAACAACAGAATGAGCACACAGTACAGCCAAGCTGAAACAGAGACCCTACTCGAACATTGTAATGGAATCAGAGTCATTAGCACTCTGATCACCCTCTAAATTTCAATAGCACCGGTACTTGGAAGTAACCAGGCGCTACACATGTTTGGATGAGAAAGCCCTTCCTCCTCTCCTGGAGACTCTTGGATGTATGACACCTGTTTAAATTGGCCATACTATGGGGTTTATTTACTAAAACTGGAAAGTGCAAAATCTGGTGCAGCGGTGCATATTAGCCAATCAGCTTCTTACTTCAAATTCTTCAACCACTCGACCTCAGGAAGATTTACCCCCCTTCATGACCTGGCCACTATTTGCGATACAACACAGCGTTATTTAAACTAACAATTGCGTGGTCATGCAACACTGTACACAAATACAAATTCGGTCCTGTTTTCCCCACAAAAAGTCAAAAACAAAGCCTTCTCCGCTCATAACATACACACCTGAGAATCTTAAACTGGAACCTTGAGAATTCTTTTTTATTGTTATGCATATTTAGGAAACTCAAATTGTGGCAGGGCCTCACACTGTCACAGAAGTAAAGCACATTTTTTACACCTTTGAGAATACGTAGAAACAAAAATGCATTATTCACTGTGCTACCCCTTACTAAGACCAGACTATTCGAAATCTCTTTTTGTGTTGCAGTTGAACACTGCTGTGTTCCCACATCCAACTTATACAAATGGCTAATTAAAGCGGTTGTATAGTCCCCAAACGTGTTTTTTCACCTGTAAGGCAAAAGGCATAATGAGCTAGTATGCACCGCATACTAGCTCATTATGAAATACTTACCCTAGAACGAGGCATCAGTAACTTACCTGGTCCAAGCCGAGGGAGATGACATCTTGCCTCGCGTGTCTTCCGGGTATCAGGGCTCTAGCGCTGTAAGCGGCTGGAGCCACAATGTCGTCATTCCCGCGCATGCGCGTGGGAGACTTCTTTTCAGCAAAGTCCAGCGTCTGCTGGGCCTTAAGCCGAGAATCCCCTGTGCGCATGCGCCGCTGCAGTCAGCGTCTCATTGCGAGGGGAAAAACTTGCTGAGCTGCAGTTAGGGTTGCCACCTCATCCCTTTAAAACAGAACACATAGGGCCATATTCTCGTAGATCGGCGCATATTTACTCAGGTGTAGCGCATCATAGTTGCGCTACGCCGGCTTAACTTGGAGAGAGCTCTCCCATATTCCCGTACCACATGCGTCCTACGTTGCGCTCGCGGAGCTGAAATGTGTCGGCGTAAGTAGGCGCAAGTGACGGTAGGAGGGATGTGGGCGTGAAGAATGCTAATGAACCGTGACCCCATGCAAATGATGTGCAGACCGAACGGAGCATGCGCCGGACGTGCCCCGCCCTCTGCGCATGCGCAAAACAACAGTAGGCGTAAATCCCTGCTGAGTTGGGCCGGCCCAGTGTATAAAAGCGTCACCACATGCGCCCAACGAGTGCAAAGTGACTCCATTTATTCTGTTGGTGGTGTCCGTGAGATTTTGCTCTTTAGCTTTGCAATGCCTGGACCCAGGAAGGAAAGGAGAAAAAAAAATTTCAGCCAAGATGAGAGGGCCATCGTAGTCTCTGCCATGGAGAGATACGATTCAAGACTCCATGGTGCTGACAGTGGCAGCACAAGTAAAACCAAAAAGGAGGAGATCCTTAGGAAAGTGACTGCCCAGGTCAATGCCTTAGGCCATGAGGCAAGGACCCCCCAGGAAATTCAGAAAAAAATGAATGACCTGCGTGGTGTGGTCAGGAACAAGATGGCCATCATTGCAAAGCATGCCAGGGGCACAGGAGGGGGGCCACCCTGTTCTACCCGGCTCACTGAAGAGGAGGAAGTGATTGCCCGCTGCCTTCGGAGGGAGCAGGTGGAGGGCCTGGAGGGCCATGACTCAAGTGAGCCACCCATGAGGACAGGTAAGTGTGTTTTATCTTCTGGTGTGTTGCATGTGTGGTGGGGGTGGTGGGTTATGTGACAAGTGTGTGGGTCCACCAACATGTGAATGTTTTGTGTCATCCACAGGTGAGCAGGATGAAGCGGGGCCATCCAATGCTGCCAGTGGCCGTCACAGACCATCATCCACTGAGCAGTCTGCTTCTGTGACTGACCTCCTGGGAAGCCAACAGGCCTTGGTGGAGGGGAGTGGTCAGTCCTCCGCGCAGGAGGTTGTTGAGGAGGAGGTCCATGAAGAGGAGGTCCAGGAAGAGGTGGTCCAGGAAGAGGTGGTCCACAGCGAGCAGGAGGTCTTCCTTTTTTTGGAGGAGTCGCATGTGGTGGCAGGACCATCACAAAGCCCCCGCATCTCCAGCCCCTCAGGGTCCTCCAACACCCTCTCCAGTCCCTCCCGTCCCATCCCCCTCATCTCCAGCCCCTCCAGGTCCTCACTCTATGCAAGGGGCCCAGCCACTCCTGTCCCCAGGAGGGCTACCCACAGGACAAGGGGTGCGGCAGAAATGCTTCATGAGAATCTGGCCAGGCAGCAGGACCAGCAAACCCGTCATATGGGGGAAATCTTGGTGGAGTTGAGGCGCCTGTCCGACAGCTTGGCCTCCTCGGGAGCAGTACCAGATGCTCTCCAAGATGTGGCTGGAAACTGCGCAGCCACAATCACCAGCCTGGGTGAGCTGCAGACTACAACTGCCGAACTTGTGGGGGAGGTCAGGTGCCTGCGAAGGGCTGTTCAGGCCCAGACAGCTACCCAGGAGTCATTGCTCACCCGCATAGCACTAGCTTTGGAGGGCAGACAGGCAGGCAGGGAGGCACCTGGGAATGTTCCTCCACCTGGAGATGTTCCTCCACCTGATGCCCCAGCTCCCCCCAGGCAAGTGAGGGCCAGGAACCTGGGCACCAGGCGTAGCCCGCGCCGGGGCAAGTGATTATTTATTGTTCATTTGCTCTGGTTAAGAGCTTATTTTATTATTTGCTCTGGTTAAGAGCTTATTTTATTATTTGCTCTGGTTAAGAGCTTTTTTTTAATTTTGGGTGCTGCACACAGGCAGTGTTGCAGAGTACAGTGTGAATGGTGTGTGAATGTGGGGTGGTGACATTCCTGCCAGTAAGGGGTGTCACCCTCGGGCGCTGGTGATAAGTTCTCCCCAGGTCCGTATGAATGACGTATGAATGGACAGCAACATCATTGGGGCCTTGACGCGGCGTTGCTGCTCCTTAGTACCGTGCGGTGTACTTCGGTCTAATCCAATGTTCTGTGCATGTGGGGTGTGTGTTAGGGACCACAGTGGTGTGCATGCGTGCATTTTCTGTGTGCCATGTTTAATGTTTGTGTTTAACGTTCAAAGATTCGCTCCACGAGACATCTCCTGACTGCTGTACCATCAGCAGACGGGGTAGCCTCGGTTAGGGGGGGACATGGTGGTTGGGGGGTCAGGTCATCACGTAGGTCAATCTGCAGGCCCTTTCTCACTGCGAAGTTGTGCAGCACGCAACATGCAGCGATGATTTGGCACACGAAGTTGGGGGAATACAGCAGGGTACCCCCAGTCTTATCCAGGCATCGAAATCGTGACTTAAGGAGGCCAAATGTTCGCTCAACCACTGCACGGGTGCGTGCGTGTGCTTCGTTATATCTTCTCTCTCCTGGTGTTTGCGGATTGCGGAATGGAGTCATGAGATGAGGTCCCAGGGCATATGCAGAGTCACCTGGAAGGGAAAAGACAGGAGGATGTTAGTCATGCATGTGCCCCTCGTGATGTCTGCATCATGGGGGGGACAGTCATACCTGACACCCATGTCACTCACCAACCAGCCAACTGTCCCCATACACATTCTGCTCAAATTGTCTTGGGATGTCACTTTGCCTGAATATAAAGCTGTCATGGCTGGATCCGGGGTGTTTTGCACGGACGTGCCATATGAGGCCATGTGCATCCACGATCACTTGGACATTGATAGAATGCCAATGTTTTCTGTTGCGGTATATGTGCTCGGTCTCGTGGGGGGGCTGTATTGCCACATGGGTACAATCAATTGCACCCACAGTGCGTGGGAAACCATCAATTAGGCAGAAATCTGTCATTGCCTTCAGCCGCATGTCCTCCTGGGTGGGTCTGATTATGTGGTGCGACATGCGTCGGAGTATTGTGGGGACAACTTGGTGCACGCATCTACTCATGCTGGTTTGGGATATCCCAACCACGTCTCCACTGGTTCTTTGAAAAGAGCCTGTGGCAAGAAAATGCAATGTTGCCAGGACCTTCACCAGTGGCTGCACTGCATGGGATCGTTGTGTTGGGCTGCTGATGTCATTCTTCAGGGCTCTAGTAATTTCAAGGATGGCATCAGGGCTGAATCTATAACGGTGATACACATCCACATCAGCCATGCCAAAGAGGCTAATGCGCTGTGGGTAGATCCTCTCACGTGCCCTCCTCCGTGCCCTCCTCCTTCTAAGTGCCTCTTCCTCCTCACACACTAGCAGTGCTAAGACCACGCCTGCCCCTGGCATGTTGGCATACGAATGTGTTGTCCACAAAATTTGGTTGCTCTGCTCGTCCGGGATGGTGCTGCTGTATTTGCTTTTTTCAAGCTAACTTACTCAGGTCTGGAGCAAAGTTAACCGAGCTTTATAAGGGGTAACTTTCAGCCGGACAATCGTCTTACGCGCACAGCGCGTAGCCTAAGCCGATCGCGCGTAGGTTCGGGAATCAGCGCATCTACATCATTTGCATATTTGAATACTAATTCTATGGCAGCCTAGGATGCCATCAGCTGAAATATACGCCTACGCTGCGTAAACTTAAACTAGTTAAGACGGACAGGAGTAGCCTGATTTCTGGCGGATCTGGTTCTGTGACTATGGCGCATAGATAGGACGGCGCATCTTTACACGCACGCCGCGCATCTCCATATACGCCGGTGTAACTTGTTTGAGAATATGGCCCATAGTAATTACACAGGATCTGGGGCTAATTTAATGCAGATAAGGCACAAAGTGAGTTTGATTACCACCTTAATCAGCCACAGAACCTGTGTAATTACTATGGGCCATATTCACGTAGTTTTTGGGCGGGCGTCGCGTAAGCCATTTACACTCCGCCGCCCCAACCTACAGGAGCAAGTGCTGTATTCCCCAAACACTTGCTCCGTAGTTTGGGGCGGCGTGGTGTAAATGGCCCGGCGTATGGCCGCGTAAATCCAAGGGGGCGGCTTGTATTTAAATTAAGCGCGCCCCCGATTCTAACGAACTGCGCATGCGCCGGGCTTAAAATAGCCCAGTGCGCATGCTCCAGTTCTCGGTGTAAAACGTCAATGACGCCGACGTGTGCATCATTGACGTAAAGTCGTATTCGCGGACGACTTAGTAAAACGACGTACCCGACGGGAAAACACGACGCGGACCCGACGCCATACTTAACATGGCCTACGTGGGACTGGCGTAAGGTTACCCCTCATATAGCAGGGGTAACCTTACGCCTACGCAAACGACGTTAGCGACGGTTACGCGACGCGATTTCGTACGTGAAACGGCGTATCAGGCTCATTTGCATGAACAAATGAGACCTGAAGGTAAACGCCACCTAGCGGCTGGCGGAGTAATTACATTTAGGATCCGAAAAGTGTCTTACACTAGTCGGATCCTAGCCTAAATCCGGCATATATTGTTTTGTGAATACAAAACAATGATACGCCGGCGGGAATTTCGAATGATACACCGGCGTAACTTGTTTAAGAATATGGCCCAATGTGTTCTGTTTTAAAGGGATGAGGTGGGAACCCTAGCTGCAGTGCATGAATGTAAGCTGGCCAAATATTGTAGGCTATGACATGTCATGCATTTGGACCGCCTAGCCACTGTTACCTGAAAAAATTGTCTCTGGACCGCCGCACTTTGAACAAATTGTAGCCTTTATTAAAAGAAGGACAGCACTACAAGTTACAGCAAAGTAAAAAAAAAAACAACTGCTGACGCGTTTTGCACTGAAACTAATGCTTAGTCATAGCACTAGTCATGACTAAGCACTAGTTTCAGTGCGAAACGCGTCAGGAGTTGGGTTTTATTTTACTTTGCTGTGACTTGTAGTGCTGTCCTTCTTTTAATAAAGGCTACAATTTGTTCAGAGTGCGGCTGTCCACAGACAATTTTTGTTGCTAAAAGCACACAATGCTTTCCTATGGCCCCATTCACACACATCGTTTAGCTGTGATTTCATTACATGCGGTTTGGTGCGAATAGAAAAAATAGAATTGAATGTGTCCAGGTGCGATTTAGCACAGCTATATGCACATAACCGTAGGTAATCGCAGTCTTTTGTGTCAACTGCGGATAGCAGCGTGAGAAAAAAATGCATCATGGGTAGATTCAAGGAACCAAAAAATAAAAATAAAAAGAGTTGCTATGGGAATGACTACCGCAGCTAAACGTGGCCGCATGTAACCGCACGTAAACGCAGGTAATCGCAATGTACAAATGCAGCTAATCGCAGTGCCTGGAGCCTTGAATTTCACAGAACATTTACACACGCTTTAACTGCGGCAAAACAGCCGTCCGTGTGAAAGGGGTCTAATATGTGCATTATTACTGTTATTGTTCACCTCACCTGTTATCTCTGCCTGCGTTTACCAACTTTATATTATGACAATATACTAAGGTTGTTTTGCTAACTGACTTGGTTGGTGCTTGCGTTTTTTCAATTTAGCATTATATTTAAGCACTGATGGTATTGTCAGGAAATTCACTGAGATACTGTGTGTTTTAGTTCTGTCTGGTGTGTCAGAGGGGCTCTTTCTTTGAGAAGGTGGAGACCAGAAACAGAGGACCCATCCTTTCCAGCGGCTCCTTCGGGGGTGCACACATATGAATGTGAAGAGGTCTGTAATGCCTTATGAATTTAGAAGCCCTATGAACTGCGGTAAGGATATCCCTCTTCTGTAACCCTTGTGAGATGTAAGAATTAAGCATAACATTTAACATGTCGGCATTGATGTGGCAAAATTGGTTGTATGCAGAGCACACCGCCATTCTGCCTTGTGCTACAGTATAAGCACACACTTCATCTTAGTGAAATAATCCATCTTTAAGCTAAAAGTTTCACTCGCCATTCATCCGATCTGCCACAACAGCATACACACAACACTGAAATAATTGGGTGGTTTTGACCTTTAAAAGCAGCATTTATGTTTGCCATAGGCGTGCGCACAGGGTGTGCTGGGTGTGCCCAGGCACACCCTAATCCCCCTGTGCAGCACAAATTCCCCCTACTGCCCTGGCTCCCCACTCCTTCCCTCTGCAGCACTTCTGGCTTCCCCCTCTCCTACCAGCTGTTGCTGCGGAGATGTTTTAAGATGATTGAGGGAAGGGGCTGGAAAATATGTATTTATCAGCCCCTTCCCTTTCTGAATGAACATTGTGAGTAGTGTGTGTTTTGAGCTTTGGGGTGCACACCCTAATGCCATAGGCTGTGCACACCTATGATGTTTGCCATAGGGAAGATGTTAATATCACTGGAATGCATTGTGTATACACACACAGAACAGAACACAATCTATTCCCTATCAGTACTTGCACTTCCAGTGTGTAAATGGCAAAAACCTGCCAACACGGATGCTGACGTGCACTCTGAATTCTGATACAGGTCATGAACAAAGCAGCAGCAGGACGGCGTGACCTCAGCAGTCTACTATAATTCTGACAGAAACAGAATTAATAGGCAGCTACAGATTGTTATTACTCTTCTTATTCTGTGTATGTAATCAGTTGAAGTTACATAAAATTGCCACACACCTAACATTATTCTAATAACTACTGTACACAGACGTAACAGATACTTCTACAGCTATTATGTATTTAAAGCGGAACTTCACCCAAAAGGTGCGGCAAACCTGCATTACATCAAAGGGGGCAGGGTCACCCGCACGTCACTGGGAAAGCCTGTGTTTTCCCTTGCGTCAGAGGGGGACGGGGTCACGTGACGGGTGGCCCCGCTCTCACCTACATAAGAGCTGTCACTAGCCGCGTCACTCCCGGGGTGTCTCCGGTGGAGACAGGTGATGTGCTGCGCTGGATGGACATCTCATCGTTGGATCCTGGACCTGGATGAAGAGGAGATCTTCTCATTGCTGGACCCCGGAGAGGAAATCACCCATCGCAGGATACCGACAGCATTGGAGCGGAGACCGAGAGTGGATTACCACCGCTGGATTTATTTATTTATTTTCAAATAAAGGACTTTCCCAACGGTGTCTGTGTTTTTTTTTTACAATTGTTACACTTTCTTTTTAAATGGTAGGGGTACGTTTTTTAATAGAAACATTACACTATTCTGTCTGTCTACCTTGCAGACATTAATTTTAGGCAAAAAATATTTTTCCTTTAGTGACCCTTTAAAGCTGTTGTTATGAGGCGTACTCAATGTTAAGTATGGCCGTCGTTCCCGCGTACAATTTTTTATTTTTTACGTTGTTTGCGTAAGTCGTTTGCGAATAGGAATTTGCGTAGAATGACGTCACCGTCGTAAGCATTGGCTTGTTCCGGTTAAATTTCGAGCATGCGCACTGGAATACCCCCAGGGACGGCGCATGCGCAGTTAAAAAAAAACTTTGTTTACGTCGGGTCACGACGTATTAACATAAAACACGCCCCCATTACATCCATTTGAATTCCGCGCCCTTACGCCGCAAGAGATACACTACGCCGCCGTAACTTACGGCGCAAATTCGTTGAGGATTCAAAACAAAACAAAGTAAGTAACAGCGGCGTAGTGTATCTTAGATACGCTACGCCCGGCGCAATAATGCGCTGTTGTACGAGGATCTACCCCCCCATGTTTAGTGCAGTCCAGTAAAAGTTTATTATAAGTGCTAATCTAAGATTTGTTCAAAAAGTTCATACTGTACATTGACCCAGCTTCATAGACTGATACTTCCTAAAGTCAAAAAAATTAATATAGGTTTGAAATAGTCAGTTCTTCCAACACCTGTGGGATTTTTACGCTCACTTGCGATCGTTACTTTTTTTTCTGTAACGTTCACCTCTGAACCTCAAGTACAATATACTTTCCATCTTGTAAGTGATGACTCAAATTATCCTTGCAGGTTTATAAAAAGTACTTCTCTCTGCCCTAGTTATATTCAAAAGATTACGTATCCTTTTTCTGTACTCTCCTACCAGAGCCTCTGTGAAAACTGAAAGCCAGACGCCATCATCGGCCTGATGAATTATGTACATGTTTTGCAACAGAAAGCAAGTTGCACAACCTTTACAGTTTGTTTCTATTCTCAGTGCTGCAAGTGTGTTTCAGAATGGCTTGCTTTGACAAGGAATACCTGCAAAGAATGTGCCACACAGCAAGATGTGGTCTGTTACTAGTACAATACATACAGTATGTACATTAGTCTGGCCCTTATATCATGGTCATTTTAAAAAATATACCACATTTTGTTTTTGCTTTCTCCCTTGTGCTATTACTTCCCTTGAATCTGTGATTTCACTATAAACTAATTGCATGCTAAAATTATGCCAAAACTCAGGGGCGGACTGATAACTCATGGGGCCCCTGGGCAATAGAAGATTATGAGGCCCCTGTGTTTACAGATGGCCACCTCGCCAGGAGGCAGTGCAGAGGCGGGGCAGCTAAAATCTCGGGTTTTTCACATCAAAAGCATGTCGGTTTCGGACATATCAGGGACAGATGTAAAAAAACATAGATTTTTACATACTGTCCCTGGTTTTACTGAGCCTGGCAACCCTGATAGGGCCCCCTAGTGGCATGGGGCCCTTGGGCAGTGCCTGAGTGACTCAATGGTCCGTCCGCCCCTGCCAACATTCCTTCTAGATCAGTGGCACATATGGATGTCTTCAGGGCCGTCTTTAATGTTGATTGGACCCTGGGGAAAAAAAATTCTTGCCCCCCCCCATGCAATTTTGCTCTTCACCTGCTATGAGACATACAATAAATATCAGCTAGACTTAAAATCAGTTTACTGTATCAGATCAGGCAGTGATTGTGATTGGTTGCCAGAGGTTACAGCATATCATTACCACTTACTGACTAGTTGCTAGAGGTTACAGCACACATTACCGATCGCCGATTCGTTGCTAGAAGTTACAGCACATAATTTCTTCTTGTTGATTGGTTGCTAGAGATTACTGTACAGTAATACTACATACTGATTGGTTGGTAGACATCATCTCTTTACTGCAGAGGGGCATGATATAAATATGAATGCCGCCTTTATTTACATATGAATGCCGCGTTTATTTACATATGAATGCCGGCGTTCTCAGCTATTTACATATGAATTCACTCACTATTTACATAAGAATGCAGTCACTATTTACATATGAATGCTCCCGTTATTAACAAACACAGGGTCTGCAGGTGAGTCATCTGTACACAACAATAGGGCAGAGCTGGGCAGCATTAGTAGCAGCACTTCACACTTCACACTGAGATATCAGGACATAGCAAAGAACTAAAACTTCAAGGGAATTTAAACTGGGATAGTTGGCAAGTATGAGGCAGCTGCTTTGGGCCCCACAACAATTACAGGGCCCAAGCCAGCTGCCATTTTTGCCCTGCTTTAAAGATGGCCCTGGATGTTTATAGAAAATATGGTCACTCTGTGCAGCTTTTTGTATACAGTGCCTTGAAAAATTATGAATTCCCCTTGAAATTTTCTACACTTTGTCATGTTACAACCCAAAACTTGCATCATTTATTTTATTGGGATTTTAAGTGATAGACCAACACAAAGTGGCACATAATTGTGATGTAGGAGGAAAATACTAAATGTTTTTCAAAATGTTTCACAAATAATTATCTGAAAAGTAATTGGAACTAATTGCCTTCAGAAGTCACCTAATTAGTAAATAGAGTCCACCTGTGTGTAATTTAATCTTATTATAAATACAGCTGTTCTGTGAAGCTCCCAGAGTTTTTTTTAGAGAACCTTTGTGAACAAAGTGATCATGAAGACCAAAAAATATATCCCAGGCTTTGAGCATTTCACTGAGCACTGCTCAATCCATCATCTGAAAATGGAAAGAGTATGGCACAACTGAAAACCTATCAAGACATGGCCACCCACCTAAACTGACAGGCCGGGCAAGCAGAGCATTAATCAGGGAAGCAGCCAAGACGCCCATGGTAACTCTGCTTGCGCCGTCCTATCTTAGATTGCAATTTTTCAGATGGCCGCTAGGTGGCGCTTCCATTGCGGCCGGCGTAGATTATGTAAATTAGTTTATACGCCGATTCACGAACGTACAGAGAATCATTACTAGTCTAGCTAATTTACGGCGGCGTAGCCTAAACAGGCTACGCTACGCCGCCGTAACTTAACGCCGTAACTTAACGCCATTGTACCTGAATCTACCTATATGTAAATTAGTTTGTACGCCGATTCACGAATGTACGCCCGGCCGCCGCAGTCGAATTACGCGGTTTCCGTAAGGCCTTTACAGGCCTAAAGTTATTCCACCTATTAGGTGGAATAACAATGTTAAGGTATGGCCGCCGTTCCCGCCGCGAGGTTCGAAATGTTAACGTCGTTTGCGCAAGTCGTCCGCGAATCGGGATTTACGTAGTTTACGTCCACGTCGAAATCAATAGGCCCGTGCGGCGTACGTAACCGCAATGCACACTGGGAAATGTAGTCGCCCGGCGCATGCGCAATGACAAAAAAACGTCAAAAACGTGAGGTCAAGCCTCATTACCATTAAACACGCCCCCCCCCCAACCCATTTGAATTAGGCGCCCTTACGCCCGCTCGTTTTAGGCTACGCCGCCGTATATTAGCAGGCAAGTATATAGAGAATCATTACTAGCCTAGCTAATTTACGGCTACGCTACGCCGCCGTAACTTAACGCCATTGTACCTGAATCTACCTAATACAGTACATGAAACAATGGGGTGTATCAAATGGAGCCCTGTGAGCTGGCGCTCTCGGTCAGCAGAACTTTACCGCTCTCATGCAGGAAATCACATGCTGCCAGACCACTCTCACCTCAAAGATGGACCTTTTTCAAGTTGATATTGGTTGTCTCCATCTAGATATGGATAAATTCAGAGACTGTGCCATTGAAGGTGAGCACCATGATAGAGACTCTGAGGATGCCTTCCAGGATAATACTACCACGGTGTGTACATTTCTAATCAAAGTCAAGACCCTTGAACCTAAGGCTCATCATGCTGAAAACCAGAATTGCGGGTATAACCTCCGGATCGTGGAGGTGCCTGAAGGAGCTGAGGGGCCTGATATGGTGGCCTTTATGGAAAGGTTGCTGTGCACTCTGCTACAGCAACTGCTATTCTCCAACTCCTTTGTGGTAGCACATAGGATGCCAATGCACCCAACCACGCACCTTCATTTTCTACCTCCTCAATTTTTGTGATAGAAATTTGGTCCTTCAGGAGGTCCTGAATCTTAACTCCATCAGCTCTTAGAACTCTAAGCTCATGACTTACCCTGACTACTATGTAGACACTCAAAGGCTTTGTAGGACCTTCAATCAGGTTAAAGGTTAACTAAAGGTTCAGTTTAAAAAAAAACATGTCATACTTACCTTCTCTGTGCAGTTGGTTATGCACAGAGGGGCCCCAATCCTCCTCTTCTGGGGTCCCCCAGCGGCGCTCCTGGCTCCTCTTCTTCTCGAGTACCCCGTCTATTGACAACTTTGTGTTGGTCTATTACATAAAATCCCAATAAAATACATTTACAGTTTTTACAGTTTACCTGTGGCTTTTGGATAGATCTGAGTGAGTGAGTAACTTGTATAGCGCAGCAAATGCGAACTTAATCGCCTCAAGGCGCTTGGCATCCAGAGTTGTACAGGTCGTTCAGAAGAGGTGGGTCTTTAGCTTTTTCCTAAATGCCCGATGGTTTTCTTCCAAGCGGATGGTCGTGGGTAGAGCATTCCAGAGCCGTGGTCCTTGGACCGAAAATCTTCGTTCTCCTTTCGATTTGTAGCTGGATTTAGGAATTTGGAGAAGGTTTTGGTTGGTTGACCGGAGCATGCGCTTGGTGACCTACGGTTTTATTTTCTCGCTTAAGTATTGAGGAGCTTTACCCTGTGTACATTTGTGGGTGAGGCAGAGCGTCTTGAATGTCACCCTGTCTTGTACAGACAGCCAGTGGAGGGACCTCAAGACTGGGGAGACTGATTCCCACGGCTTTTTACCTGTTACCAGTCTGGCTGCCGTGTTCTGGACGACTTGTAGACGTGCCATCTGGTATTTTGGTAGTCCTAAGTAGAGGGAGTTTGCATAGTCGAGTCGTGAGTTGATGATTGTTCCAACCACTACTGCCGTGTCCTCTTTCGGGATAAAGGGGATGAGTCTATGTAGCATGCGGAGCAGATGATGAGAACTGCTGACGACTGATCCTATTTGTGCATCCATCGTCATGTCTGAGTCGAAGATGACTCCGAGACTTTTGATTTTTTTGCTTGGTGCGATGGTTTGTCCGAGGATGGTGGGTGGTGTCCATGTGGTCCTAGAAATGGATTTCTTATTTGCGTGAAGGATGAGTAGTTCTGTTTTGGATCCGTTAAGTTTGAGGGAGCTTTCGGTCATCCAATTGTCGATCAGTGTGAGGCACTTTCCAAGTTCATGAAATTGGTCTTTTTTGTTGGTGATTCAAAGGTAAAGCTGCGTGTCGTCCGCATAGGAGTGGTAGCGCAGGTCCTGTTTGCTGATGATTTTGAGGAGCGAGCGGAAGGTATATTGTATTTTCCAACATTCCCACATGTCTAATACTGAGCCAAAAGGGCCCACCACTTACAGCAATCAGAATTGATAACTTCTCCCATTAAAAGTGACTCTGAACTTTTTGGTACTGGATTCAGGTCTGTCTTACCAATATAATAGTGATAACAAGAATTATAGCTGACAGTCTTCAGCAGCATAAAGGTTGAGTACCGGTGCTAATAAAAGGTCTATTAGCACCCAAAGTCAAAAGGCCAAAGTGTGCCCCCGAATGCAGCGTAGGTTGCAGGTCATGCTCTTTTAGCACCCCCTTTCTGCTGAAACACCCAAGGTGGCCATCTCTTCCAACTACTCATTAGCGTGGCCCTGGTCAGTACACCCAAAACTGGTATTACACTTTGGGTTGATGGTGATACTGACACTAACATCATCTGTGCCCTGGAGTTCCCTGCAACACTTACTTTCTATAGCCACAATGAGAAGTCTTCAGACTGTTTAGTATTTTCTTTTGTTTGTAGACAATGCAACAGAAGGAATTAAACTCCATGGTGAGAAGAAGCAGTGTCAGGAACTCCAGTGGTGAGCTTTTGAAGTTAGCAACAGTTATAAAAAGTAGATGCATGTGTCATTTCATCAGAACCTACATAAAACTAAACTATCAGTTTTGGGTGGACTGACTCTTTAAGAACACTAATCACAGTTCCTTGTCATTGCCAGATCATTTTCCCGGAAGACACACAGCACTAAATCAAGCATAAATCTGTAATTCTCTGAATGCCTCATTCTCTTTCCAAACTTTAATTTAACAAGGCCGCTTATGTGAAAGTGTCTTTTAATATCGATGGCAGCAAATCCCTGGATAGCAAACAGCCCAGAGATATTAGACTGAGCCTTGAGCTGGAGTTAGAAGAGTACAAACAGAAGATGCGTGTACATAGACTGTAGCAGAATACAGGTCAGGTGTTGTAATCTGAGTAGGTTTACACAGAGGATCTGCTGTTTGCAAAGCCTGAGCAAATCTTGGATACTGGATATTAATGTAAGTCCCCTTTCAAGAATAAACTGAAGAGACTGGTCTTTAGAATGTTATGCTGTGTAAAACACAGGACTACCGTCTTTAACACATCTTGTTTTGGGTTTAGATTAAATCTGGTCTGAAAAATAATACCCTTCACATTTTTGGAACATAAATGTATCTAAAGTAAAAGCTTTTTTGTTTTGGTTAGGTTAGGAAAGCATTGGAATCACTGTCCATTTTTTTTATGTCTGTGTCCACCTGGGAATATCTTGCTTCACTTCCTGTTCTGGAGACACAATAGGAAGAGAGTGGAGGAAATCACCTTTACAGCATTTGACGTTGGAAAACTGTAGATGTCTTCCAAGCAGGGACACAGTAAAAGATGTACAGGGCACCTAAATATTTCCTATTGTATTTCAAACTAAACAAAAAAGACAGTTGTGGTTGTAGATATACTTTAAATCAGTGGTCGGCAACCTTTCGGACCTCAGGGACCACTAAACTCACAATTTTAAATGCCACGGACCACTAACATGAATTTGACCTGCCTTATACACACAATGCTCCAGTTATCTGCCTCTGTCCCCTCGGATCACACTGCTGCCTTATTCACACAAGGTTTTGGCTCTCTGCCCCCCCCCCCCCACACACACACTCTGTATCACACTACTGCCTTATGCAGACTCATCATTGAAACTCACCTCCTTATTCGGCCATGTGCTCGAGCACCATGCTCCCTTACCACAGTCTGTGATTAGCGCTGCCATTGGAAGTCCCTTCCTGCTCTCCTGCCGTACGACGGCGTATCTGGAGATACGCCATCATATCTCCTTTGAGAATCTGGGCCATAGAGTCCACAAGCTATGTTGCCAATCTCTGAAAATGTATCACACCTGAAGTTCTAAGGCCCCTTTCAGACGGACGGATAGAATGGTGCTTTTAGTTGCGGATTTCCTATTTTTCAACCGCAGCTAAAAGCACACAATGTTTTCCTATGGCCCCATTCACACACAGCGTTTGCGTGCGATTACGTTACATGCGGTTTGGTGCGAATAGAAAAAATAGAATTGAATGCGTCCAGGTGCGATGTAGCGCAGCTATATGCACATAACCGCAGGTAATCGCAGTCTTTTTTGTCAACTGCGGATAGCAGCGTTTTAGAATTCAAGGGACCCAAACAAAAACAAAAAAAATACAAAGGGTTGCTATGGAAATTAATACCGCAGCTAAACGCGGCCGCAATTAAACGCACGTAAACGCGTGTAATCGTAATGTGCAAATGCAGCTAATCGCAGTGCCTGGAGCCTTGAATTTGACAAAACATTTGTAGTGCTTTTAACTGCGGCAAAACAGCCGTCCGTCTGAAGGGGCCTTACGGTCTATCTAATTTCTTCAGACCCTAACAAGCCAGGACAGCACAAATACCCCCGAAATGACCCATTTTTGGATAGTAGACATTCCAAGATATTTAGTAAGAGGCATTGTGAGTTTTTTGAAGTTGTAATTTTTTCTCACAATTCTTTGCAAAATCAAGGTTATTTCTCACACATAGCATATGCATACCACAAATTAAACCCCAAGACACATTCTGCTATTCCTCCTGAGTATGGCAATACCACATGTGTGAGACTTTTACAATGGAACCAAAGACGCACAAGACCCATGTGCAATCGGCTCCGCAGCCGCCACAGAGATGTGTGAATTGGCTTCATGTCCTGTCATGCGAATTGGATGCAGGGATACCCGCATCCAATTTTCACTAGTGTGAACCCAGTCTAAGAGTCTGCTGTGAAAGAAAAGTGTGCATACAGAGAAATTAGTGAAGGTGAAAGGTGAAACTGATTCTGACAATATGAATGCTGTTTACAGGAAAGAAAATCACATAGCCTCATCTGTTTGCAAGGCAATAACAAACTAATCAGTTTTATGGCTGAGGAAAACATTTTCTGACTCGATATTTATCCAGTTAATTAGAAACGACACTTTTTGTATGTTTTCCATAATGCCAGATGATCTTATTGTTGAGAAATATTAACAAATACAATTTGGGACACATTAAACACCATTACCAAGGTACCGTTTTCTAGAATCTTCCTACAGGGACTTAAAAATAAAGAAAGGTTACTTTAGTGCGAATTGACTGTTATGAAAACAAAATAATTCAAACCTCACGGACACCATTGCAAATGATAACTTTAAAGTACTGTATTATAACACTTTTCAATTTATGTTTATATAAGACATCATCATATCTAAAAAGATACAATGACAATGGCAAGAGATATAGTATAATATACATGTATTATTATGATTGTGAAAGTGGGAAATTATGTTTTATAATAAATGACTCAAGAGTAAAATTGAAAATTATAAAATGTTACATTATCCAGACAGCCTGAAAGAATAATAATTAATAGCTTAAAGCAGAGGTCCGCCAAATGTTTTTTTTTTTAAGTCAGCAGCTACAAATACTGCAGCTGCTGACTTTGAAAATAAGGACACTTACCTGTCCAGGGCGCCCGCGATGTCGGCACCCGAAGCCAATCTATCGCTCGGCTCTCGGATGCTGCCGCCACCGCCATCTTCGGTAAGGGAATCAGAAAGTGAAGCCTTGCGGCTACACTTCTGCTCTGTACACACGGTCAGAATTTCCGTCAAGAAAAGTCCGATGTGAGCTTTTGGTCGGAAATTCCGATCATGTGTAGGCTCCATCAGACTTTTCCTGTCGGAATTCCTGCCAATAAAAATTGTAGACCTGGTTCTTAAATTTTCAGATGAAAAAAAATCCATATGAAAATTCTGATCGTCTGTAGCAATTCCGACGCGCAAAATTCTGAGGCATGCTCGGAAACAATTCAACGCATGCTCGGAAGCATTGAACTTCATTTTCTTGGCTCGTGCTGGCGCTGGAAGTGGTGTAGATACCCACAGGTGGCTCAAGTATCTATGCCTGGAAGTGAGAGCAAAATACCTGTATTACACAGGTATCTGTTCCCCCCTCCCCCCCGAAAGGTGCCAAATTTGACACCAGAGGGGGGGAGGGTTCCCGAAAAGCGGAAGTTCCATTTTTGGGTGGAACTCTGCTTTAACATGGATTGCTGGATACAATCACACACCTTTAGCTAGTGTTACATGATTAAAGGGGAGTTCCACCCACAATTTCACTTTTTAAATATAGATACCCCTGTAATACACAAGCTTAATGTATTCTAGTAAAGTTAGTCTGTAAACTAAGGTCCGTTTTGTTAGGTTATTACATCATTTAGATAGTTTATAATCTACAAATAGACCGTGGCCATCTTAAGTGTGGGCATCATGAAGCCAGACTGTATGACTTCCTGGATTTCAGCTTTGCATATCTCGCACCTGCTCAGTGCACAAGCAATGTAATAGGTTTCAGTCAGGTTTGCAAGGACTACTGGGAAACATGATGCCTATCCCAGAAACCCTTGCAAATAGCCTAGGCAAATAAGGAGGAGGAAGTAATGAAGGACTACAAAATAAAGGTATTTACAACAACAAATTAAATAAAAATTGTCCATTCTGAACACTATGAGATTAGAGCATGCAGCACAGACAAACAAAAAAAAATGGGTGGAACTCCACTTTAAGATGATAATATATTGAAGATTAATATTACAAATAATATTAAAACACCACAGAGGAATATAATTATGCAGCCGAGATGTAAAAAATATATATTTAGATTAATCTAGGGATAAAACTATTATATCCCTTAAAAGATTGAATTGAATAAAATCCAATTTTATTCCAAGAAGAACCAATATAGGGTCTAATGCCTCGTACACACGACCGGTTTTCCCAATGGGAAAACTTCCGTGTTTGCACTTGGTCAGGAAAACCGGCCGTGTGTATGCTCCATAGCAGTATTCTCGAACAGGAAAACTGTGAGCAAAAGAATTAGAACTTGTTGTTTTTTTCCCCACTGCGATTCTCTGCGTTCTTTTGCTTTGCAGTTTTCCTATGGGAAACACTGCGAGGGAGCATACACACGACCGGTTTTCCCGACCAAAGCTGTCATGGCAGTTTTCATGTCGGGTAAACCGGCCGCGTGTGCACGGGGAAAAGCAACCGAGCAGGTTCTCAGTTTTCCCCTAGGTTTTCCCTGCAGACTTTTGACCGCCGGGAAAACCAATCGTGTGTACTAGGCATTATGCTGCGTACACACGATCGTTTTTCGGGTTCTAAAAAATTACGTTTTTCAGGCTCTAGAAAAAACTACGTTTTTTTCAACTTGATCGTTAAAACGGCCTTGCCTACACACGATCGTGAAAAAAAAATGCTCTAGCAAAACGTGGTGACGTACAACATACGACGGCACTATAAAGGGGAAGTTCCATGCGGATGGCGCCACCCTTGGGGCTGCTTTAGCTGATTTTGTGTTAGTAAAAGACGATTTGCGCTTTTCTGTCTGTTACAGCGTGATGAATGTGTCCATTACGAACGGTAGTTTTACCAGAGCGAGCGCTCCCGTCTCATAACTTGCTTTTAATGACATTAAAAAAAAACTTCATTTTTTAGAACCCGAAAAATGATCGTGTGTATGCAGCATTAGAGTGTCATATGGTTGGCAAGTGAAACCGCTGACTGTGCAGTTAATTGGTAATGACAGGTGAGTGAATATTCCAAACTACACCCTCTAAAGTTAAAAACATTTTTTAAAATAACAAACATGTTATACTTACCTCCACTGTGCAGCTCGTTTTGCACAGAGTGGCCTCAAACCTGGTCTTCTGGGGTCCCTCGGCGGCTATCTCGGCTCCTCCCCGCAAGAACTCAATACCTTCATACGAGCTCTCTTGCATGGTGTTGAACTCTAGCAGGCGCGGCCGCGTCATTGGATGTGATTGGCAGCAGTGCAAGTCAATCAACCAATGAATGAGCTGGGAAGACGGCTGAGAAGCCTGCGTGTTCACGGTGCGGGACTTTCGAGGAGTCAGGTAAGTAAAGGGGGGGTTCGCGGGGCCTTTAATCCACAAATGTTTTTTCACCTTAATGCATAGAATGCATTAAGGTGCAAAAACATTTAACTTTACAACCCCTTTAAGCAGCTCCTTTGGGGGCAGCGCTACACATGTATAACTGATAAATTAAATTAATCAAATAAAGAACTGTGAAGCAAAATAAGGGTCAGTGCCCATCTGCAGCACAGCACCATTGCCATGAATGCAGCACCCACCACTGCCATGAATGCAGCACTCACCATTGCCAGGAATGCACTCACGAGCGCCAAAGATTACCTACGGGACTTCCTATTACAGAGGCCGCCCGTAAACAGGATATTCTCCTGTGTGTGTACGGCACTCGTCCTGCCTCCTCCCTGTCCCCTATAAGACAGCCAGCCTATGCATCTTTTGTGGCCCCGATGCTGGGAGATCTTCGGGGGCCACAAAAGATATATATGTCCAAATAACCAGGTGGGCCGTTCAATACCGCAACGCTGGCCTCGATTGGCCGGCGGGCCGGACTTTGGACATGGCTGCTCTAGGGGCACTGAACAGGAGGGAGGGTCCAGGAGCACTGAAGAGGGATCTGAGAAGAGGAAGATCCGGGCTGCTCTGTGCCAATCTACTGCAACAGAGCAGATAAGTATAACATTTTATTTTTATAGGAAAAAAAACGAGACTTTACAATCACTTTAATGCATTCTATGTATTAAGATAAAAAGCCTTCTGTGTGCAGCAGCCCCCTTCAGCCCCCCCTAATACTCATCTGAGCCCATCTCTGTCCACGAGTGCCTCGGCTATCTGGGACTCTCCCTCCTGATTCTACCTCCCCCTCTCCCTGGTCAGCTGATCCGCAGCTACAAGGGAGAGGAACCTCTGAATAATACAGATTTTTAACTTGTAAGCAACAAGTGTCAGAAAAAGGCTTAGGCCTTGTACACACGACCGGACAGTCCGCTGAAAACGGTCCCCCGGACCGTTTTCATCGGACATGTTCGGTCGGAGATTTCTGTCTGATGGTTGTACACACCATCAGACAGAAATGAGAGGCATTCCGCGCGGACAGACAACGCGGTGACGTGTCCGCGCCGTCGCCGCGACGATGACGCGGCGACGTGCGCGACGCAGGAAGGTCAATGCTTCCACACATGCGTCGAAGTCATTCGACGCATGCGAGGGATGGCGGCCGCTCGGACATGTACGGTAGGTCTGTACAGACGACCGAACATGTCCGACGGACAGGATTCCAGCGGGCTGTTTCTAAACAAGTTTGGAAATATTTGCCCGCTGGAAAAAGGCCCGGCGGGCAAATGTATGCTGGAATCCTGTCCGCTCGGCTGTACAGACGACCGAACATGTCTGCTGAAACTGGTCCGCCTGTACGGGGCCTAAGGCTTAGGTTGGATTCACACTAGTCCGGTGCGAATTGCAGCTCCGGTTTCCCTGCAAAGATAAAAATGATTTTTTTGCTAAAAAATTACTTAGAACACCCAAACATTAGCAGAGAACCTAGAGAATAAAATAGCGGTCTTTGCAATATTTATTGTCACACTGTATTTGTGCAGTGGTCATTTGAATGCAATTTTTGGGGCAAAAATACACTTCAATATATAAAAAAAAAAAAAAATTCATAATGAAATAGATGAAGATACGCCAAGAATCGTGATCTTTATTTTAACCACTTGCTTACTGGGCACATATACCCCCCTCCTGCCCAGGTGAAATTTCAGCTTCCGGCACTGCGTCGTTTTAACTGACAATTGCGCGGTCGTGCGACGTGGCTCCCAAACAAAATTGACGTCCTTTTTCCCCCACAAATAGAGCTTTCTTTTGGTGCTATTTGATCACCTCTGTGGTTTTTATTTTTTGCGCTATAAACAAAAAAAGAGCGACAATTTTGAAAAAAAAAATGTTTTACTTGTTGCTATAATAAATAGCCCAATTAAAAAAAAAAATCTCAGTCTAGGGCTAGGCCGATACGTATTCTATATATTTTTGTTAAAAAAAAAAAAATTGCAATAAGCGACTGGTTTGCGCAAAAGTTATAGCGCCTACAAAATAGGGGACAGAATTATTATTTTTTATTATTTATTTTTTTACTAGTAATGGCGGCGATCTGCGATTTTTATTGGGACTGCGACATTATGGCGGACACATCGGACACTTTTGACACATTTTTGGCACCATTCACATTTATACTGCGATCAGTGCTATAAATATGCACTAATTACTGTATAAATTTGACTGGCATTGAAGGGGTTAACACTAGGGGGGGGGGTGAGGAAGGGGTTAAATCTGTACCCTGCATAGTGTTTCTAACTGTGGGGGGAGGGGACTGACTGGGGGAGGTGACCGATCTGTGTCCCTATGTACAAGGGACACAGATCGGTCTCCTCTCTCCCTGACAGGACGTGGATCTGTGTGTTTACACACACAGATCCACGTCCTTGTCTCTGTAACCGCCGATCGCGGGTGCCTGGCGGACATCGTGGCCGCCAGGCACGCACATCGGCATCTCAGTGATGCGGCGGCGCTCGCGCGCCCCCCAGTTGCCAGGAGCGGAGGCCGTGAAAAGACGGCGGCTCAGAGAATTAGAACCACACGTATATAGTCGTACGGCCGTCAGGAAGTGGTTAAGCAAAAAAAATTATTCAGAATTGTGCATCCTTGTTTGTAATTTTTGCACAAACCAATCAATATATGCTCATTGGGATTTTCTTTAACAAAAATATGTAGCATAATATATATTGGCCACATTTTTTTTTATTGGATATGTTTTATAGCAGAAAGTAAAAAATATATATAATTTTTGTTCAAAATTGTCAGCCTTTTTTTGTTTATAGTGCAACAAATAAACAAAGCAGAGGTGATCAAATACCACCAAAAGAAAGCTCTATTTGTGAAAAAAAAAGGACATTTTTATTTAGGTACAGCGTCCCACTTGCAATTGTCATTTAAAAAAATGCAGTGCCGTATCGCAAAAATGGCCTGGTCATGCAGGGGGGTAGACAAATCTTCCAGAGGTGAAGTAGTTAAAGTAACATATGTCCGGCCTTTCTAATCACTATTGGAGGCAATGGCACTATTCCAATTGGTGTGACACGGATTTTGCGGCGCCGCACCGATTTGCAAAAGAAGTTCCTGCACTACTTTTGTCGATTTCAGATGCGACTTCAATAGACATCTGTGTATGAAGCCACACAGATGTCTATCAAGTAGCCCCTAAAAACGCGCTGACCTTGCAACTTGAAATCGCACTACTTCAAGTGAAGTGGGCGTGATTTCAAAGTAGCATCAATGTGAACCAGGGCAAAGTAACATATGTCCGGCCTTTCAAATCACTGAAGCCTAGGTTCACATTGGAGCGATTTGTCATGCGATTTGAAAGATCAAATCACATGACAAGTCGCAGCCTATTGGAGGCAATGGCACTGTTCCAATCGGTGCGACACTGATTTTGCGGCGACGCACCGATTTGCAAAAGTAGTTTCTGCACTACTTTTGGCGTCTTCAGATGCGACTTCAATAAACATCTGTGTATGAAGCCACACAGATGTCTATCAAGTAGCATCTGAAATCGCGCTGACCTTACTACTTTGAAATTGCGCTACTTCAAGTGAAGTGGGCGTGATTTCAAAGTAGCATCAATGTGAACCAGGGCTTAAAGTGGTTGTAAACCCCATTTTTTTTTACTTCTACCTATAGGTAAGCCTAGAATAAGGCTTACCTGGTGGTAGTTGAAGTATCTCCTAAACGTGCGCCGTTTAGGAGATATTTCACTTGTAGTCCGCCGATAATACAAACGGCGCATGCGCTGGGAAGAATTGAAACTCAATGCCGTTTCTTCCCTAGCATGTGCCGTTACCATGCGCATGCGCGGAGTGACGTCATTGCAGCTCCGGCCATTCACAGCGCCGGAGCCGTGATACCTGCAAGTAACCTCCGGGAGAGATGTCTGCAGCTGGAGGGGGAGACGAGGACGGCTTAGGGGGCTTCAATCTAAGGTAAGTAATTCATAATGAGCTAGTATGCTAGTCATACTAGCTCATTATGCCTTTGCCTTGCAGGGTTTTTTTTTTAACCACTTAAGCCCCGGACCATTTTGCTGGTCAAAGACCAGGCCACTTTTTGCGATTCGGAACTGCAACGCTTTAACTGACAATTGCGCTGTCGTGCGACGTGGCTCCCAAACAAAATTGGCGTTCTTTTTTCCCCACAAATTTGCTTTCTTTTGGTGGTATTTGATCACCTCTACGGTTTTTAGTTTTTGCGCTATAAACAAAAATAGAGCGACAATTTTGAAAACAATTCTATATTTTTTACTTTTTGCTATAATAAATATCCCCCCAAAAAAATATATAAAAACATATTTTCTTCCTCAGTTTAGGCCAATACTTATTCTTCTACATATTTTTGGGGAAAAAAAATCGCAATAAGCGTAGATATTGATTGGTTTGCGCAAAAGTTATAGGGCCAGATTCACAGAGCAAGTACGCCGGCGTACTTTCAAATTTCCTGCGTCGTATCTTTAGTTTGAATCCTCAAACCAAGATACGACGGCATCTGGGTAAGATCCGACAGGCGTACGGCTTCGTACGCCTTCGGATCTTAGATGCAATACTTTGGCGCCCGCTGGGTGGAGTTTGCGTCGTTTTCCGCGTTGGGTATGCAAATTAGCGATTTACGACGACCCACGAATTGTACGCGCGGCCGTCGCATTTTCTAACGTCATCTGTAGTCGGCTTTTTCCGGCGTATAGTTAAAGCTGGTATTTTGCGGCGTATAGATAGACTTGCCATGTTAAGTATGGCCGTCGTTCCCGCGTCGAAATTTGAATTTTTTTTTTTTGCGTAAGTCGTCCGTGAATAGGGATGGACGTAACTCACGTCTAAGTTAAAAAAATGACGTAGTTGCGACGTCATTTCGCGCAAAGCACGGTGGGAAATTTCTGGACGACGCATGCGCAGTTCATTCCGCGCGGGGACGCGCTTCATTTAAATGAAACCCGCCCCCTGATCGCCGATTTGAATTCCGCAGCCAGAAATACACTACGCCGCCGTAACTTACGGTGCAAAATCGTTGAGGATTCGAAATTCCACCAGGTAAGGTACGGCGTAGCGTATCTCTGATACGCTGCGCGGATCCAATTCTCTCTGGATCTGGCCCATAGCGTCTACAAAATAGGGGATAGAATTTTGGCATTTGTATTTTATTTATTTATTTTTTACTAGTAATGGCGGCGATCTGCAATTTTTATCGTGACTGTGACTTTAGGTTGGACACATTTTTGGGACCATTGTCATTTTTACAGCGATCAGTGCAGTAAAAATGCACGGATTACTATGAAAATGACACTGGCAGTGAAGGGTGGCGCTGAAGGGGTTAAGTGTGCCTAGGGATGTGTTCTAACTGTAAGGGGAATGGGCTGTGTGTGACACGACATTGATCACCACTCCCGATTACAGGAAGCTGTGATCACTGTCCTGTCACTAGGAAGAGTGGGGAAATGTTTGTTTACATCATTCCTCACCGGGACCCGCGGTCGGAGTCACGGAGCTTGCGGCGGGCACGCGCTTCCACAATGCCGCGATCTTAAAGGGGACGTATATATATACATCCTGGGCCAGATTCAGCAAAGAATTACGCCGGCGTATCCATAGATACGCTGCGTAAATTCAAAGCTGCGCCGGCGTATCTACTTCCTGTTTTCAGAAAGCTAGATACGCCGACATTAGCCTAAGATCCGACTGGCGTAATTCTCTTACGCCGTCGTATCTTAGGGTGCATTCTCACGCTGGCCGCTAGGTGGCGCTTACGTCGTAGAGTATGCAAATTACCTAGTTACGCCGATTCACAAACGTACGTGCGCCCGGCTGTAGTTTTTTACGTCGTTTGCGTAAGGTTTTTTCGGTGTAACGTTGCTCCTGCTATTAGGTAGCGCAGCCAATGCTAAGTATGGACATCGCTCCCGCTTCGAAATTTGAATTTTTTACGTCGTTTGGGTAAGTCGTTCGCGAATAGGGCTGGACGTAATTTACGTTCACGTCGAAACCAATACGTTGTTGCGCCGTACTTGGGAGCAATGCACACTGGGATATGTACACGGACGGCGCATGCGCCGTCCGTACAAAACGTCAGGTCATCATAGATTTACATAAAACACGCCCCCTTCCACATTTGAATTACGCGTGCTTACGCCAGGCCCATTTACGCTACGCCGCTGCAACTTACGGAGCAAGTGCTTTGTGAATACTGCACTTGCTCCTGTAAGTTGCGTCGGCGTAGCGTAAATACGATACGCTGCGCTGCCGTAACTATGCGCGCCCCTACCTGAATCTAGCCCCCTTCTGCCTGTCCGTGCCATGCTGTCAATGTATATCGTTGTGCGCTGGTCGGCAAGCAGTTAAGGTTTACTTCCTCGTACCTCCCAACTGGCACAGATTGTGCGGGACTTTCCCGCAATAATGTCTTCCCGCATAACACGTGCGGCGGAGGCTGAGATCCCAGGAAGAGGGGGAGAAGGACACTTTAATGCCAAATGTGAGTTTTTTTTGGGCGTCCCGCAGTATGACCCCTCCCTCAACAACATGAATGTCAGATGAAAGGTCCCGCATTTTAGTGTTGAAAAGGTTTTAGATGCAGTGCCATACATGGAGCAGGACTAATGACATACAGAGTATACAGCAGCCTGGAGTGTGAGGAAACATGGTGCAGATAGCCCGACATGCCTTGTGGGCAGCACTGGGCTCCTGACCCGACATGCACCATGTGCTCGTCAGGCCACAACTCCGCTTACAACGATCAGACGTCCCCGTGCATGGCCAGCTTCCTCACCAGCACAAAGCCCCCCCCATATGTCCCTCCAAACATGAACCCCGCTACAACTCCCAGAAGCCCCGGCGGCCAACCTCTGCAAGGGGCCGAACCCAACCTAATACATATGCAAATACGCAGAGCGTTCGTCAGCCAATGGCGCGGCGGGCTGTCACGTGGCGCGCGGACAAGCGCCGCTCATGAATATGCAAAGACGTCGGGCCAATGGCGGAGCGCAACGGTCACATGGTGCGCTCGGTGAGGTGAGGGAAGAGAAGTTATCTATCAGTGAACACGGTAAAGAGACTCAGAGCTCAAGTGAGCAGTAGAAGGGGCGGCTCGTCCGCGCGAGACGTCTTCCCTCTATACAGAGGGGGCGACCGACCCCCGCTCCCCTATAACCACCAAACCTAACTAAGTGCCGTAGCTGAGCAGAGCCCTCGGCCAGGGGGGACATAACACGGCGACATTCGGGGCAGCTTAGGCTGGCGCTTCCGCCTAGCATGCGCTGAAAATGCCTATTTTACTTTTCCTCATAGACACGTCCGCCTCTATGAACCAGCGGACGTATCTGGGGACCTCGTATTTGGATATTGCCAAAGGCGCGGTTGAGATATTTATGAAGGTAACGGACGGGACTTGTGTGTGAGTCTCGGAGGGAGGACGGTGGTCTGTAGCGGGGAGGAGGGAGGGATGGATGGGGGTTATTGGCTTGTTGTGTGATATTCACCCTCCCCTCCCTTGTTGTGTTTGTGTCCCCGCAGCTGCGTGCCCGGGATCCGGCTAGTAGGGGCGACAGGTACATGCTGGTTACATATGACGAGCCTCCATACTGCATCAAGGTAAACGCATCATTCCCCCTTCCTCCTACTCCTCCCTGGGACACCCGACTCCATGGTGGGCCCTCCCTCCTCCAGGAACTGCCCTTCAGGAGACAGTGGGGGGCGTCAGGGGTGAGATTCGGCGGGAGGCGCCCGGTGGTGACTACTGAAGATGGCTGACATCTTGCTTTTGTATGAGCTCTGAGGCGGCTCGAGATGTAGGCGGGGGAGGAGAGAGGGGCAGGGTGGAATGCTGAGTGTGTCACTTGTGGATGTGCTGTCATCTCCTAGAGGAGGAGAGCTGCAATGATTGGATAACACCAAGCAGCAAAACCATGAACTTTATCATCACAGATGTCACATGTGAAGCTGCCCCTTTAATTAAAAATACCCTGCCTCTAGTTCTTTTTTACTTTTTAAATTTTTTTATTTTTTTATACTGATTCAAAAATATTACGTCAAGGGGGGAAAAGCCTGAAAGAAAACGAATGCAGCCACCACGTTTAATGATTGACTATACTGTTGTTGTGGTTTAACTGCTTGAAGTGGAGGTTCACCCTATACATTTTTTTTAATACTGCATCCAGCCCAGTTGTGCATATAAAATAACACTGACTTTTTTTTTTTTTTTTTTTCGTAGATAGTGTGTAGCTGTGGAATTCACTGCAGCTTCCGGGTAGGTTATCCCGCGGGAGTGGGCGTTCCTAAAGACATGCCAATTGATTGACGTGCTAAACGACGGCGCACACAGCGCGTCGCGACCTCCCGAAGGAAGCTCGGGTCGGCTCAGCTCTATTCGGCGCCTGCGTGAATAGAGCCGAGCCAACCCGAGCTTCCTTCGGGAAGTCGTGACGCGCTGTGTGCGCCGTCGTTTAGCATGTCAATCAATTGGCATGTCTTTAGGAGCGCCCACTCCCGCGGGATAACCTACCCGGAAGACGCGATGAATTCCACAGCTACACGCTATCTACGAAAAAAAAAAAAAAGGTCAGTGTTATTTTATATGCACAACTGGGCTGGGTGCAGTGTTAAAACATTTTTTATAGGGTGAACCTCCACTTTAAGGACCGCCGCACGACCATATATGTCGACAAAATGGCACGGCTGGGCACAAGGGCGACGCGACCCGGTCCTCTTCTCTGTGACCGACCCCGTGGAAACAGCGGACCCGATCGCCGCCGGTGTACCGCGATCAGGTCACAGAGAGGAGGAACGGGGAGAGGCAAGTGTAAACAAACCCCTCCCTGTGCTTCCTAGTGAGCCTGTCACTGATCGTCTGTTACCTGTCATAGGGAAAGACTATCAGTGACGTCACACGCCCCCCCCCCCCCCCAGTAAGAATCACACAGGGCACACTTAACCCCTACAGTGCCCCCTCCTGGTTAACCCTTTCACTGCCAGTGTCATTTTTACAGTAACCAGTGCATTTTTAGAGCACTGTTCGCTGTAAAAAATGACAGTGGTCCCAAAATAGTGTCAAAAGTGTCCGATATGTCCGCCATAATGTCGCAGTCACTATAAAACTCTTTGATCGCCGCCATTACTAAAACACTTTTTTTTTATATAAAAATGCAATAAAACTCCCCTATTTGGTAGACGCTATAAATTTTGCGCAAACCAATCAATAAATGCTTATTTTCAATAAACAGGAAAAAAAACTTTTTTTATATTTATTTTTTTTGGGGCTATTTAAAAGTAAAAAATATTGCATTTTTTTTTCAAAATTTACGCTCTATTCCTTGTTTATAGCGCAAAAAAAACCGCAGAAGTGATCAAATACCACCAAAAGAAAGCTCTATCTCAAAAGAGAGCTCCACGTCCCTGCTGTCACCGCCGATCGCGGGTACCTGGCGGACATCGCGGCCGCCAGTCACACGCATCGGCTTCCCATTCCCCGGGCACTGTGTTTCCCTGCTGCGCGCCCGGGGAATGTAAACAGGACGTCCAGGGATGTCCACCCGGCACTTGAGAGCCGCGCTGTGGACATCTTTCGTCTACAGCGTGGAACCCAAGTGGTTAAAGAGGAAGTAAACTCTCTCTTAAATAAAAATAAATTAAAAAAACCCTGCAAGACAAAGGCATAATGAGCTAATATGCATAGCATACTAGCTCATTATGAATTATCTGAGAACGAAGCCCCATGCAGCGGTCCTCGGTCACCTCCTCCTTTGCCGCCATGGTGCCTAGAGTGACTTCCGGGTATCGCTGTGGCTGGCCGGAGCAGCGATAACGTCAGTCCCACGCGGGAGCCGGCAGTGATGGCATAATCGCCGTAACCAACGGCACGCTCAGTGCGTCTGCGTAGACGTCGGTGTCGTCTTTCTTGCAAATATCTCCTTAATTGTGTAGGTTAAAGAGATATTTCTTGCACCTACAGGTAAGCCTTAATCTAGGCTTACCTGTAGGTCAAAGTGGTCTGTAAGGGTTTACAACCACCTTAACCACTTAAGGACCGCCTAACGCCGATATACATCGGCAGAATGGCACGGCTGGGCACAATCGCGTACCTGTACGTCCTCTTTAAGTGCCCAGTCGTGGGTCACGCACGCGCGCCGGTCCGAAGCTCCGTGACCGCAGGACCCGCGCACCCGATCGCCCCCGGAGTCCCGCGTTCGGTCACAGGAGCTGAAGAACGGGGAGAGGTGTGTGTGTAAACACACCTTCCCCATTCTTCACAGTGGCACCGTCATTGATAGTCTGATATAGGGAAAGGCGATCAATGATGTCACACCTCCAGCCCCGCCAATTACAGTTAGAAACACATATGAGGTCACACTTAACCCCTTCAGCGCCCCCTAGTGGTTAACTCCCAAACTGCAATTGTCATTTTCACAGTAAACAATGCATTTTTATAGCACTTTTTGCTGTGAAAATGACAATGGTCCCAAAAATGTGTCAACATTGTCCGATGTGTCCGCCATAATGTTGCAGTCACGAAAAAAATCGCTGATCGCTGCCATTAGTAGTAAAAAAAAAAAAAAATATTAATAAAAATGCAATAAAACTATCCCCTATTTTGTAAACGCTATACATTTTGCGCAAACCAATCGATAAATGCTTATTGCGATTTTTATTTTTTTACCAAAAATAGATAGAATACGTATCGGCCTAAACTGAGGAAAAAAAAGTTTTTTTATATATTTTTGGGGGATATTTATTCTAGCAAAAAATATTGATTTTTATTTCAAAATTGTCGCTCTATTTTTGTTTATAGCGCAAAAAAACCCCCGCAGAGGTGATCAAATATCACCAAAGAAAGCTCTATTTGTGTCAAAAAAAGACGCCAATTTTATTTGGGAGCCACGTTGCACGACCGCGCAATTGTCAGTTAAAGCGACGCAGTGCCGAATCGCAAAAAGGGGCCTGGTCATTTACCTGCATATTGGTCCGGGTCTTAAGTGGTTAATGACTAGAAAAAATGTCTACTGCCAAAAACAGCTGCTGTAAACACTTCCAAAAACATCCAGTGTGCGTGTGCACGTTTAACGATTTGATCACCTAGATGGTTAACCCTTCCCAGCCAGTGTCATTCGTATGACTGGATATTTTTAACACTGATCACTGTATTAGTGTCACTGGTTCCCAAAAGTGTCAGTCAGTGTTTGTAGCGCAAAAAAAAAAAAGGCAGAGTAGATATATTTTTTTGATTTGGGTGCCAAAAAAATGGCCTGGTAATGGAGGGGGGTAAATCTCCTGGTGGTTAAGTAGTTAGGGCTAAATTGCCTGTTTTCAGAGAAGGAAGCTGCCATCTTGGCCTCTGTTTAATCTTTAACTGCCATAATGCTGCACATGTGAATCGGTTATGACACTGGCCATTTAATGGTTTGATAGTTTGGTTGAGAGCGCAACCAGATGTGACAGTTGGCATTCCCAGCATGTGTGGAATACACCGCTCCTAAAGCGCCCATTCGTATTGAAATAAATGGGCAGCACCGGCAAAGCATCGCTTTTCAGGCACTTTTAACCCCCCCGCTAGTGGCTGAAAAGCGCAGCTAAAACTAAGGTAAAGGGCTGCTAAAAATAGTGTCCCTTTACTGCCGACTCCCCAGCACCTTAGTGTGAAAGTGCCCTTAAATAGTCACACTCCTGTGTGTGGTGGTGGCAACAGCTCCCAGAAAATGTGAGTTACTGACAACCATGGCTGATAGCCGCAACAAAAATGTTATCATTCAGTCTTGAGTCCATAATATGACAGTACGTTCATTACAGGCAACACGCAAGCAGTTCCTTTTTGTCTTTTACCAAAAACAAAAGATGGGTGCCTTTTTAGGTGTATGATGAATTTGGGGTTATGTGGAAGGCAGACAGGGAAATTTATTGTTGTGCAGTGCAGAAAAACATGCTGTTTTGCCGCGGTGCCTTTATTAACCAGCAGTATTCCAGAGTCTGGCTCGGGGTGGGATTTCAGGACCAAAAGCGGTAACCCCGAGCCAGACTCGGGATTGCCTCGCAGTGTCCACAGGCAGAGTTTACTTACCTTGTCCCTGGATCCTGCGATGCCTCCCCGCTGTGTAATCGAGCTGTGTCCTTGCTCGATTCACAGTGTCGAGTGCCGCCGAGCTCCGTTCCCTGTAACGTTGCCACGCACGGGGGCGGAGATCAGTGCCAAATTTAAAAAAAGTAAATAAACACAATACATACAGTATACTGTAATCTTAATGATTACAGAACTGTATGAAAAAAATACACACCCCCCTTGTCCCTAGTGGTCTGCCCTGTGTCCTACATGTACTTTTATATAATAAAAACTGTTCTTTCTGCCTGGAAACAGGAGATTGTCCATAGCAACCAAAAAGTGTCCCTTTATGTCAAAAGTGGTTTTAGACAGCTAAAATGCAGCGATAATAAATTAGAATCACTTGCAGAATTGAGCGATAGCGATTTGTGGGGAAATTCGTCATCAAAAAATTAAAAGTAATCATTTTTATTATATTATTTATGATTTTATGTTTCAAATTTTATTATATACGGGATGTCTACTAGACTCTTGTTTTGGACAGATTTAAGTGAGTTATGCTTAAGAATTGCAGGCCTACAATTTTAAAACGCCAAATTACGCAAAATAATGGTACCGCTTTCAGCACCTAAAATCTGAAATAATCATACCGCCAGGGAGGTTAAGGGCTACCACATGCATCTTGCTAATGCACGTGCACCAAAAGACATGGTACTCCAGTTTGGTGTTGGGATTTTAAAAAATGTTGTATTTAAAGCAGCTCATTGGCACTAATAGGCTGTCTTAAACAGGATGCACAAAAAGTGTTTGCACTCGTCACACCTGCAAGTGTGTTCTAGGTCCAGTCACTCCATTCAGTGTATGATTCCTAAAAGTGACTAATAGAGTTATTCTTAATTGAATGGAAAGAGGGATTTTTGTTTAAAAAAACACAAACCACATTTATTGCTTTTTAAGTCAACCTTTCAGGGAAAAATAATAAACGAACACCTTTTAACCACCTGCTGACCGCTTACAGTAAGACCCCTTTCACACTGAGGAGTTTTTCAGGCGGTACAGTGCTAAAATTAGCGCTGCTATACCGTCTGAAAAACTCCTGCACCGCATACTCGATGTGAAAGCCGGAGGGCTTTCACACTGAGGCGATGCGCTGGCAGGAGAGAAAAAAATCTCCTGCCAGCAGCATCTTTGGAGCGGTGAGAGGAGCGGCGTGTATACTGTTCCTTCACCGCTCCTTCCCATTTAAAACAATGGGAAACCCGCGGCAATACCGCCCGCAATGCGCCTCTACAGAGGCGCATTTCAGGTGGTATTAACCCCTTATCGGCCGCTAGCGGGGGTTAATACCGCACCGCTAGCGGCCGAATCCTGCGTCGCTATACCGCCACCGCGGCTCCAGCCCCAGTGTGAAAGGGGCCTAAATGTGTAGGTATGATCGTATGTGTTGGCTTTTTTATGGGTTCAACAATGCGCATGTGCAGCCAAGATTTTAGCTGAAATCAGCTGTGTCCAATCGCACACCGTTCTGGGTTTACAAAATCACAGAACTCTGTGTACAGGGAACAGCGATCAGGAAGAACCAACAGGCAGATAGTAAAGTAAAAGCAGCGCATAGTTAACTTCTTGATTGCTCTTAGATGTCAACCCCTTCACAGCTAGTATCATTAGTACAGTGTCGGTGTACAATATTTTCACTGGCAATGTCAGTGACCCTCCTAGATAGTATGTTAGTACCAGATTTCCCGTCACCTTATCGCAGTCCCACTATAAATTGCTGATCACCACTTTTGCATTATAGCGTCTATAGCTGTGAAGAAAACTATATATACCATAGTTTGTAGATGCTATACCGTTTGCACAAATCAAGCCTCGTACAGCCATGCTGATTATAAGATGTGACAGCAGGTGTGGGGAGAGAATCGTCTACCTGCTGTCGCAGTGAGGAGAAGTGAGTGGCTCATAAGCTGTATCATGTTCCATTGGCTTTTAATACTAGTGTCGCCTGTTCGAAGGCTAACCATAGCACTACCTACCTGGAGTTTGCATGATCTCCCTATGCCTGCACAGGTTTCCTCTGAGTATCCCAGTTTCCTTCCAAACTCCAAAGACTGCTATGCAAGTACCTGTAATAATTTGATTAAAAGACTTTATTGTACAAAAATGTCACGTAAATAACTGTGTTGCGGTGTGCAAAATGAGAAAAATGAAGTATCTGGCTGATTGGTAAATTTTTAAAATGATCGGCTGTATAAATATTATACCTACACAGAACCTGAACATTTACAGGTGCCTTCGGTATGACACTGTTCTTGTCTCGGCTGAATAGCTGTGTACCAAGTAGTCCCCAAGCAATTTTGCTTGTCTAGAAGTTAAGGGTAGAGGTACTAATCTACAATCACTGGATCCTCCAACAGCCACTGTTCATTGAGGATGTTGGCATATATCCCAGGACTGCTCAAAGAACCTGGTTATAAGGCACTTTCTCCTGTGATATTGCTTAAATAACAGCTTCCTATCTTCATGTCTGGCTGTTTTAAGAAATAGGAAAAAAACTTTTCCCTTGTAGCCCCTTGCTCTAAATCTAGATTGTAAGACCTTTGCTTCCTCTTTAAAAAGCGTATGCCCTAAGCAATTGCTGGAGATCCGTTGTACTGTCCAAAAGGAAACACTTTTTTTAAGAGTAGGTAAGACCCATTTCACGCTGGAGGCATTTTTCAGGCGCTTTAGCGCTAAAAAAAGCACATGGAAAAAGCCTCAACTGCAAACCCAGTGTGAAAGCCCGAGTGCTTTCACACTGGGGCACTGCGCTGGCAGGGCGTCAAAAGTCCTGCCATCAGTTTCTTTGCAGCGCTTTAGGAGCGTTGAACTCACTGCTCCTAAAGCGCCCCTGTCCGCTTTGCAGGCTTTTTAACCCTTATTCGGCCGTGAGTGGGCGTTAAAAGCACGTCGCTAGCGACTGAAAAGCGCAGCAAAAACAACGGTAAAGCGCCACTAAAAAATAGCAACGCTTTTTTCCGCCGACGCCCGGGCATCGCAAGTGTGAAGGCACTCTAAATGACAACTCTCACAATTTTAACGGGTTATTACCAACAGTGAGTTGCCAATATAAGGATTTTGTAATGGATCATTGAATAAAAAAAAAAACTACAATCCAGTGCTGGTATTTGAAGGAATAAATATTGGCTAAAGCGGTTAGGCACCATACTGTGTCTATTACTTTATATAAGGATAGTCGGTAATCGCAGGTAAGTTGAGAAAGAAGCGCCACACTAAAATAAGTGCCTTCCTTATGTCCTAAATGATCATAATATATGAATAAAGTTGATATTTCAGAAGTCAAAGTTAATCTAATACAGTGTCCATATTTTTCTCAAATGCACATCCATGTTTCTTTTTAACAAAAATAAATACATTTTTTTGTGTCCCTTTTTTATTTTATTTTATAGCGTTCTTGAACCATCCTGCTTAAAATATTGTGTACTACACCTTCAAATCACGCCATACTCCCAATAAAATGTGTGCCAAAACTTATTTACCCACTTAAATTAAGTGGGTCTAGACCAGCTTTCTTTAGTGCTTATCTTTCCAGCCAGCTTTCCTGTCACTTCTCTCTTCAATATCAGATGCAAAAACTTGTTTCTTCCTCCAGTGTCTCATGCAGGCTAATCCAAATGATAAACAGAGGATGTACCATAGTGCAGTAAATTCTTTATTAAAAGTAAAGCCAAAATTGCACATTTACGTTTTAAAAATCTTGTGTCGGCATATAAAACCAATCCCAGGGCTGATTAAATACCGCCAAAATAAGCTCCATCTGTCTCAAAGCGTTATTTGGGTACAGTGCTACATGCCTGAGTAATTGTCATTCAAAGTGTGACGGTGCTAAAATCTGAATACTGGCCTTTGCAGGGAGGGGGTAAATGTGTCCAGTATTGAAGTGGTTAAAGAATCTGTGGTTGATGCCTTAAAGGGGTTGTAAAGGTTTTCTTTTTTTCCCCCCCTCTGTCTTTAACTCGACACCGTAATGCGAGGCCTTCTTCCTGGTGTGGAGAAAGCCTCTCGAGGGGGCGAGCAGGAGTGTCAGGACGCCCACTAACACACAGCTCCTTTCTCTATCTGCAAAGTAGAGAGTGTCCTGACTTGCCTGCTCGCCCCCTCCCCCCTCGAGGCTTTCTCCACACCAGGGAGAAAGCCTTACATTATAGTGTGTAGTTACAGACAGAAGAACAGGAAGTGAAGATTTCTCATAAGAAATAAGGACATTTAAAAGCAAAATGGAAGGATGAGGTAAGTTGAGAAGGACTGCATTAAGGTAAAGGAAGCTATTTAGGGAAACATTTTTTTTTTTTCCTTTACAACCCTTTTAAGTGCCTCTTCTAAAATACCCTTTTATATTATATTTTGAAGTCTGGGCATCCTAATGGATATAGGTTCTTAGCCATTTTCATTTGCTTGAGCGACGTCCTCCATTCCTTGTCCAGGTTTAGAAGTCTTAAAATGATTCTAAACCCTGACAGTAGTGCCACATTTAAATGTGACCAATAGCCAGCGATTCACATGTGAAACATTATTAATTTTTCAAATATAATTTCTGCTTATGTGTTAATGGGGTCACATGACTATTTTATTTCCCTTTAGCATGGGCTGGGGCAAGGCTAAGCTGAAGCAAGTCACATGTTCTATGATGGCTTTTTCAGTCCCTTCCCCCTCAGCCTTGGATTGATGGAAAGGGCCTTAAAGGAAAAAAAATATTTTGCCTAAAATTAATGTCTACAAGGTAGACAGACAGAATAGTGTAATGATTCTGTTAAAAAACTAGTAAATACTTAATAAATTCCTTCATCTTTATCTCCTCTGGCATTCTAGTTTCTGTTCTCTTATTCACTTCCTGGTTTGCATCGTTTGTTCATGTAAGAACTACATTTCCCAGTATCAATTGCGGCACGCCCAGTAATTCACACCTCCTTGAAGTCTCTAACATGTAGAGTGCGTCCTGCCACACAGATGTAGTTCCCAGGAGGGGGTGAGCACATTACTGACCACAGCAGTAAAGCCTCCCTTCACGGTGGTCGGTAAAATCAGATAAGCAGGAAGTGAACAGAACAGAGCAGAAATAGAGCAACTTCTGAGCAAAAACGAACAATAAAGAAGTGAAAAAAAAATGTCTGCAGGTAAAGGATGCTTATTATGAAAAACAAATGTTTCCTTTACAACCCCTTTAAAAAGCTGAGGCTAAATCTGAGGGCATGAGTAGCTCTGGCTTAGCCCAGCCCCACCCGGGCCATAGTGAGATTAGTTGGCTAAGGGGTTTCCTCCACAGTAAGCCATGTGTAAGACACAGCTTGCTTAGAGGAGCATGCGCAGTGTGGTGCAAAGGCTCTGAGCTCGCAGTTTGTTGCTACCACAAACAACAAACTATAGATGACCAGAACTTGTGTAAAGTAAAGATTTTGACCGTAAACAAACGTTACAAAAACGATTTATTAGGAATGATTATTCTTTCTTGGGTTTAGTGACACTTCAAATGACACAAGCCAACATAACAGAGTTACAATAACACCTTTCCCAGAACTAAAATGTGACAAAACAAGCTGCCTGGCAAACAATCGTCACACTTGCCTCCAGATGTGGGTGCAAAAAAAGTAATGAGATGACCAGTTCTGTACACAAAGTGCTTTAGTAATGTGTTCCTTTATGCCTGGTTCACACCTATGCATTTTTTACTTTTTGCAGAAATGCACTACACTTCATTTAACATGGTTTCCTATGGGTCACATTCACATCTGTGTATTTTATGGAAAGGGCCAGGAACTGGCAGGTTTTATTTTTGGTTACATGGACTTCAATGGATCAAAAACTTCTATTGAAAAGCGAAAATACATTCGGAATATGCATCAACTGCAACCTGCATAGGTGTGAACCAGGCCTAAAAGTAAACTCTGCTTTCTTTATCGTACATCACGGGACACAGAGCGGCATTCATTACTATATGGGTTATATGGAGTACCTTCAGGTGATGGACACTGGCAATCTCAAACAGGAAATGCCCCTCCCTATATAACCCCCTCCCATAGGAGGAGTACCTCAGTTTTTACGCCAGTGTCTTAGGTGTTGGTCATGGTTTAGCTTGCCTCCGCATCCTTGGGATTAGGTGAGCTAACCGGTTCTGTCCAAAGGCCTCAGCGCTAAAGTGGTCAGTAACCGGACCCCAAACCCTTGGGGTATAGCCCATAATGCTTTTCTTTTTAGAGAGCTGGACCCTGGGCCCAGAACTTAGAAACCTTTGGGTGCCTAATGTTTCTGTTGCCAGAGTGCTATATGGGCCCAGGACAGTGGATCCTTCATAGGAACCCAGGGCCTGAAGGTCTAGACATCCCCACGGAGATGGGGGAAGATTGGGCCTCTTGCTTGGCAAAGTCCTGCGGCATGGAGCAGGTAAGTGAGGGGAAAACTTGCAGAACTTGGTTCTTAGCAGGTTTTTTCTGGGGGGTCACAGGGGACATGCCTAAAGTTATGCGCTGCATCTGGCAAACTAGTCACATATCTTAATGATAGGATGGCTCTATGTGTATTTTTTCCCCATAAGAAGTGACCTCCCTTGTAGTGTTGGAAAAGCATTTGAGTAGGGCCTGTGTAATATAAAGTGTATGTGTGTGTCAGAGAGCTATGCTTACCTGCAAGCCTCCAGGCGAGGCTCCATCAGTCTTCCTCCTCAGAGCCTGCAAAGCAGGCAAAACGCTGACCTCCTCATGGTTCCAGCTGGAGCAGAGAGGCTCCCTTCCCCCCAACCCCCCCCCCCCCTATCGGCGGGCGCGCGCGCGTTCACGTGTTATAGGCGCAATTCGCGCCGTTTAGCTGAGGGGGGAAGGGCGGGTCAGTGGTTTAAGGAAGGGGCGGCCCTTCCTTTTCGTTCCAAACAGCATTCGATACATTGGAACTGGGGAGGAAAGACCAGAGCGGCAGCACGGGGCGCCGAGGACACACAGTGGCCAAAAAGAATATTGCAGTCTTCAGAAGACTGTTTTCAAGCCTAGAAATAGGCTGTTTCTTTCCATCTCATAGTTTTTCTTGCAATACTACTCAGGGGGACAGAATGATTTTTCTTTCCTGGATTTGAAAAAAAAAAAAAAAAGAAAGATTGAAAAAAGATTGAAAAAAAAAAAAAAGTCATCTAGGGGAGAGGAAGCATTTTTTATCCCCCAAACAGGTGTTTGGGCAATTAACTTTTATAGTTCCAAGTACCAATAGGTAGCAGGTGTACCTCGGTATTGTACCATGGCATCCGGGTCAGAGGGTACAAGAGGTGGGGATTCCCCCAGAGAGTCTGAGGTCTCGGACAAAGCTATGCCGCTGCTTTCCCCACAGGGAGCCTTGGGGCCATCGGGATCTGGGGCTGGAGCTGGCGCGGGTCAGTCCAACCCTAAGATGGTCACGGACGAGGTATTACTCACCTCTTTAAGAGAGATGGAGAAAAGAATGGGAAAAATGATAGCCACAACTATGCGGGGCAGTAAACGGATTAGATCTCCGTCGCCCGAGCGTGGACCCTCAGAAGAGGAGGTCCTTTCCTCAGGGGAATTGGACGATCTCTTGGACAAGGACCAAGTAGGTTCAGGGATCGAAGATCCGGATACAGAGGAGTCTGGAGCAGTCTCCCAAGGGGAGGGCTGGTGGATTCAAGCCTTAACGGACTTGGTCCATAATGCATTCAACTTGCCAGTACCAGATCTCCAGGTATCGACGGTTTCAGCTTTGGGCTCACTGAGGGCGCCTCAAAGCAATGCAGTGTTTCCGATCCACCCTCTATTAGAGGGAGTTTTGTTCCAAGATTGGAACAAGCCAGATAAAATCTTCTTACCACCTAAAAGATTCTCTGCCCTATATCCTATGGAAGATAAATTTTCCAAGAAATGGGCTACTCCTGCAGTGGACGCAGCCATCTCATGTGTTAACAAGTCGTTAACATGCCCTGTAGAAAACATACAGGTGTTCAAGGATCCAGTTGATAAACGCTTGGAAGCACTACTTAAGAACTCCTTCACTACGGCAGGGGCAGTAGTACAGCCAGCTGTGGCTGCGATTGGGGTTGCTCAAGCATTATCGGATCAAATTAAGCAGATGCTTAAACTTATTCCTGCCCAGCAGGCAGAAGAATTTTCGGATGTCCCTAGGGCCATATGTTTTACAGTAGACGCAATTAAGGATTCTATCCAGCAAGCGTCACGCTTATCGTTATCCCTTATCCATATGAGAAGACTCTTATGGTTAACCTCCCTGGCGGTATGATTCTTTCCGAAAAAACATGCTGAAAGCGGTACCATTATTTGCATGGAAATTTGGCGTTTTATATTGTAGGTCTGTAATTTTTAGAAATAACTCACTTAAATCTGACTAAACAAGATTCTAATAGGCATCCCGGGTATGACATTTTTTTAAAAACAAAATTATAAATTATAATATAATAAATAATTATAAATAATTATAACAAATAATAATATAATTATAATAAAAATTATTCAATAATGTAATCAAATTAAAATCACTGAAATTTGCTCAGTTGCAGAATTGTTGCTGTCATTATTTTTTTTTTTTTATGACGAATTTCCCCACAAATCGCTATCGCACAATTCTGCAAGTGATTATAATTTATTATCGCTGTTTTTTAGCTGATCTAAAACTATTTTTGACATAAAGGGACACTTTTGGTTGCTATGGACAATCTACAGTTTGCAGGGAGAAAAAAAGGTTTTTATTATATAAAATGACATGCATGACACAGGACAGACCACTAGGGACAGGGGGGGGGGTGTGTTTTTTTTACATACAGTACTGTAATCTATAAGATTACAGTATACTGTATGTAAGGTGTTTGTTTACGTTTTTGAATTTGGCGCCGTTCTCCATCCCCGTGCGTCGTAACGTCGCAGGGAACGGAGATCGGCGTCACACGGAGGCACTATGTGAATCGAGCGAGGTCCCGCTCGCTCACACAGCGCGGTGGCATCGCTGGATCCAGGGACAAGGTAAGTAAAAAGTGCCTGTGGATCTAGCGAGGCAAGCCCGAGACTGACTCGGGGTTACCGATCGTAGCAGGAAAATCTAACCCCGAGTCAGTCAGGAACACCGCCAGGAAGGTTAAAGAGCTGGGAGGCCGAGCCCCCATGCAAGAAGCTCCTGGTAGGGTTCCCCTTCCATGGAGGACGACTCTTCGGAGAAGACCTAGATAAATACATTCAGACCATTTCAAACGGCAAAAGTACTCTCTTGCCAACTAAGAAGAAGTTTCAGGGGCCTGCGTTTAAACGACAGTACTCCCCTGGGCAGGGGCCCTCTAATGCCAAACAGTATCGACGGCCTCCTGCGAAAGCAAACTTCGGCTTCAACAGCAAGTCTCAAGGACAGGCTGCTAGAGGCAGAAAGCAGTGGTTTCGCAAACCAGCAAAACCAGCCCCCAAGCCCTTATGAAGGGGCGCCCCCACCCACGAAGGTGGGGGGAAGGCTGCGACTCTTTTCAGAGGTTTGGGAAGCCAGCATTCCCGACGAGTGGGTACGGTCTTCCGTGGCCACGGGCTACAAATTAGATTTCCTAAAGTTTCCTCCTCCTCATTTCCAGGAGTCGAGGATTCCAAACGATCCGGAGAAAGGAGCCGCATTAATGTCGGCATTAAATCATCTACTTTCCCAGGAAGTAATAGTAGAGGTACCAGTCCTGGAACAGGGGCTAGGTTTCTACTCCAACCTATTCATCATCCCGAAGTCCAATGGAGATGTCAGGCCAATTTTGGACCTAAAGATGGTAAATGCATACCTAAAGATCCGCTCATTTCGGATGGAATCCGTGCGGTCAGCAGCTGCCACACTCCAAAAGGACGACTTCATGGCGTCCATAGACATAAAGGATGCCTACCTTCATGTTCCAATTTATCAGCCACATCAAAAATATCTACGCTTCATGGTGGCTTCGCATCACTTCCAATTCGTGGCGCTTCCCTTCGGGTTGGCTACGGCCCCCCGGGTGTTCACGAAGGTCCTAGCTCCAATCCTAGCCAAACTAAGGATCCAAGGGGTCACGATCCTAGCATACCTGGACGACCTCCTAGTCATAGATCACTCGTCTCCCGGCTTGGAGCGAGCAGTGGCCCTCACGGTCCAATACCTCGAGAAGTTCGGCTGGGTCCTAAATCGAGAACAGTCAGCTTTCCTGCCCACAAGGCAGTTGGAATATCTCGGCATGAGATTAGACACAGAACAACAAAGAGTGTTTCTACCTCTGAGGAAGGTCAAAGCCATCAAGGAATTAATCCTACTGGTTCTAAGCAAAAAGGAACCGACTATTCGCCTATGTATGAGGTTACTAGGCAAGATGGTGGCCACATTCGAGGCGGTACCATACGCCCAGAGTCACACTCGCATCCTGCAGGCAGCCATCCTGTCAGCATGGAGCAGAAGGCCACAGGCCTTGGATATCCCGTTGCCGCTCTCATCAAGAGTCCGACAAAGTCTGTGTTGGTGGTTAGACCCTCAGAACCTACTGAAGGGGAGATCTTTCAGCCCAGTGGCTTGGAAGATAGTGACGCCAGCCTGACAGGCTGGGGAGCAATTTTGGATGGTTGCACTCGCCAAGGTACTTGGGCAAAGCTAGAGGAGCAGTTGCCCATCAACATCTTGGAGCTCAGAGCTGCTCGACTAGCCCTCAGGGCTTGGACGTCAAAATTGCAGGGGTTCCCGGTGAGAATTCAATCAGACAATGCCACGGCCGTGGCATACATAAATCACCAAGGGGGAACCAGGAGTCAAGCCGCTCAGAGAGAGGTGAGCTTGATTCTCCTATGGGCAGAGGCTCATGTGCCCTGCATATCGGCAATATTCATTCCCGGAGTGGACAACTTTCAGGCGGACTTCTTAAGCCGCCAGACTCTATGGCCGGGGGAATGGTCTCTGCATCCACAAATCTTTCAAGCACTCTGCCAAAGATGGGGAGTGCCGGACGTGGATGTCATGGCATCGAGACTCAACAAGAAGCTAGACAGGTTCATGTCCCGCTCAAGGGATCCGATGGCCTGCGGAACCGATGCGCTGGTTTGCCCTTGGCATCAGTTCAAACTTCTTTATGCGTTTCCCCCGCTTCAGTTACTACCCCGCCTGCTGCGCAGGATCAGGGTGGAGCACATACCAGTCATCCTGGTAGCTCCAGCATGGCCCAGAAGGGCATGGTACTCACTAATCTTAAGGATGGTAGTGGGAGACCCTTGGACTCTTCCTCTGTCTCAGAAAGTAATCTCTACCCTAATCAGAGCCAGGAAACCGGTCTCTAGGGTGATTTATCACAGGGTCTGGAAGGCCTATGTAGGCTGGTGTGAGTCCAAGCTATGGCTTCCTCGCAAATTCACCATTGATAGAGTTTTAAGTTTTCTCCAGCTAGGAGTGGATAAAGGATTGGCATTAAGCACAATCAAAGGACAGATTTCTGCTCTGTCAGTGTGGTTTCAGCGGCCGCTGGCCACCCACTCGCTGGTTAAGACCTTCCTTCAAGGGGTCTTACGTATTAAACCTCCAGTTAAATCCCTGCTTTGCCCGTGGGATTTAAACCTTGTTCTGTCAAGTTTACAGAAACAACCGTTTGAGCCGTTGGCTGAAATTCCTTTGGTTTTACTGACAAGGAAGTTAGTATTTTTGGTCGCCATAGTTTCCGCAAAAAGAGAAGAGTATCGGAACTGGCGGCCTAATCCTGTAAGGAACCATATCTTATTTTTCATAAGGACAGGGTCGTTCTCCGCCCTCATCCTTCCTTCCTACCGAAGGTTATATCCAGTTTTCATTTGAACCAGGATTTGGTATTACCATCCTTCTTCCCTAAACCTACTTCCAGAAAGGAAGGGTTGCTGCATACCTTGGATATTGTCAGGGCCATGAAGGCCTATCTTAAAGCTACTAAGAAGATCCGGAAAACAGATGTGCTGTTCATTTTACCGGATGGGCCCAAGAAGGGGCAGGCAGCTGCAAAGTCCACCATTTCTAGGTGGATTAAGCAATTAATCACTCAGGCCTACGGCTTGAAAGGGTTGCCTCCTCCAGTATCATTAAAGGCTCATTCTACTAGGGCCATGGGCGCCTCCTGGGCAGCACACCACCAGATCTCTATGGCTCAAGTTTGCAAGGCGGCAACCTGGTCTTCTGTCCACACGTTTACAAAATTCTACCAGTTGGACGTAAGAAGGAATTCTGATACAGCCTTTGGGCAGGCAGTGCTGCAGGCTGCAGTTTGAGACCCTCGGATTCCGGGGGCTCCTCTTTTTTGAGTTAAATTTAAAATTTAAGATTATTTTTCTCAACTAAGTTGGATTTATTATGATTTGAGTATTTCTCTAAATTAAATCCTTTTGTCTTGGAGATGTTCTCCCTCCCCTCATTGTAAGCATTGCTTTGGGACATCCCATATAGTAATGAATGCCGCTCTGTGTCCCGTGATGTACGATAAAGAAAAATTGATTTTTAATACAGCTTACCTGTAAAATCTTTTTCTTGGAGTACATCACGGGACACAGAGCTCCCACCCCTCTTTTGAGGACCATTTTGGGAGGCATACTGCTTGCTACAAAACTGAGGTACTCCTCCTATGGGAGGGGGTTATATAGGGAGGGGCATTTCCTGTTTGAGATTGCCAGTGTCCATCACCTGAAGGTACTCCATATAACCCATATAGTAATGAATGCCGCTCTGTGTCCCGTGATGTACTCCAAGAAAAAGATTTTACAGGTAAGCTGTATTAAAATCTATTTTTTGTCACTTTTACCTACATGTAAGCTGATGATAAAGCTTACCTGTAGGTGAATTTTAATATCTCCTAAATGTGCACCATTTAGGAGGTATTCACATATTTTGCAGATGGTGACATCATTGGCACATACTGCACCTTGAATTATCAGGATACTCAATATGGGACCTAGACGCCATCACAGCTTACACATTTAAATGGCCAGAGCCCACAAACCCGGAGGGAAGACTGGGTAAAGATGGAAGCCCTTTCAATGGGGACAGTGTGCCCCTGGAGGGCTTAGTTTTATGCAATGCATACTGGTACATTATGACTAACTCTCAGAGGAACATACTTTTTGTGTTTACCACCACTGTAATGGCACAATGACGGTTGCCAGCAAAGTCTGTTGGTTTGGATGTGGCACGTGTGTTCTTCCTTGCTTTTCTTGGTGGGTTCCCCTCTGGAAGAATATTTGAAGCCTAGAAACCACACGCACTGGAGGGGCTTTTTTTCCTTTGTGAGACATTTAGAAGGTGAACCAAAAGTCTGATGCCGCGTACACAAGACCATTTTTCGGGTTCTAAAAATTGACTTTTTTTTTTTAATGTCATTAAAAACGATTGTGTGTGGGCTTCAGAGCATTTTTCACGATCTAAAAAATGGCCAAATTTTTTTTCGAACATGCTCAATTTTTTCACTACGTTTTTAACGTTGTCGTTTTTAAGGTTGTAAAACATGGTCGTGTGTGGGCTTTAACTGCGTGAAAAAAAGCGCATGCTCAGAAGCAAGTTTTGAGACGGGAGCGCTCGTTCTGGTAAAACTACGGTTCGTAATGGAGTAAGCACATTCATCACGCTATAACAGACAGAAAAGCACGAATCGTCTTTTACTAACACAAAATCAGCTAAAGCCGCCCAAAGGCTGGCGCCATCCGAATGGAACTTCCCCTTTATAGTGCCGTTGTACGTCACCGTGCTAGAGCATTTTTTTTCATGATCGTGTGTAGGCAAGGCCGTTTTAATGATCGGGTTGAAAAAAAAACATTTTTTTCTAGACCCTTAAAAACTTCATTTTTTAGAACCCGATAAACGGTAGTGTGTTCGCGGCATGAGATTAGTTCAAGTGTAAGCAAGCTGCCCTGTGCCCCTGTTATCAATTAATTTGTATTCCCTGGGGACTCAAAGCACTTATGAGGTGGAGCACTTGGACGCACTCAATTTAGCCAGTTAATTTACCAGCATGCCTTTGGAGTATAGGTACAGAGAGCACATGCAGACTTCTTGCAGATTGTGTCCTGTCTGGGATTTGAACCAAAGCAGAAGCCACTGTGCCGGAGCTACAAGTTAACTCATGGGCCAGTGTGGATGGGTTTTAAACTGCATTTCTGCTACTTCAATACAAGCCTATGGGAATACAAACGCAGCTTGAAGCAGGTCAGAATGAGGTCGACTACAGCTGTCTGATAAGCTTCTCAAACTGATGTCAAAAGCAAGCTTACTGACACAGCCCCAAGTGCGTAGACATGGACCCTTACATACAGAGAGTGCAGCAAATAAGGCTCCATTCACACCTAGGCAGACAAATTCACGGCGTTTTTTTGTCGCTGCAAATCGCGGTACAAATAGCGGCGTTTTGTACCGCGATTTGCGGCAACAAAATGCCGGTATTGTCCGCCTAGATGTGCCATCTCCTAGCCGAACGCCGAAAGCCGTCCGGGACCTTTTTTCAGGCGGCAGGCGTCCGGCGTTCAGCGTGGAGATGTGAACCATCTCCATAGAGGGACATGTGTTTTCATCCCTCTGGCGGCAGCGGCGTAGTACTACAGGCGTAAAAACGCCTAGGTGTGAATGGGGGCTAAGAGTTTTTGGTAGCCAGAATAATCATCGTTATTTTTTTGGTTCTGTGAATGTAACATTTTGCCTACAATGTTTTTGTTGGTAGTATTACATACATGGAAAGGTAAAACAAAGCTATTGTAACTCTTGGAGCTGCTAGGCTGTTTTTAATGCCATTCAGCTTTAGCTCTAGAATGCATACGTTTTTGAGGGTTGTTTTGTGCATGTAACTTTTCAAGCAGTGGTAATTTTATTGTTGTTTTTTTTTTTCTCAACACTGGACTCTTTGCTGGGTTTCGTATTGCAGAGACCCTTGCTAGTTTCTCCTGGTGAGAATGAAAACCTGCTGCTTTGTGGCTTTTTGCTGAGGCAGCTACAATGGATTGGATGGGAACTGTCCAGTGCTGATTCTATTCTGATATAGGATCAGGCATGTAGTATTCTTCTTTATCTTATAGTTTAAAGGCCAAACCTAACCGCCACATGCGGCATAGCACTGGACTGTACATGGGACAAAAAAAATCTTGCTCTGCAAATTTAAAAATGGTTATAGACACTACTATAGTATGAAACTCAAAAGTAAAGAAGGAACAGCATGAAAATGTTCTCTGTGGATTGTTGTCTAGGCACCCCAGTTGTCTTAACACTTGCTTTTGAATCTGGACTACAAAATGTGTGTGCACTGGACTCCTTCCTCCTGGCACCTTATTCCTAAATCACTTTCCATATATTAAATGCATTTTGGTAGAAATTACCTGTACAAATAAATTCCACAGCAAGTGTCCACGACAGAGTAGTAAAAATAAAGCACAACGTAAAAAATATTTTGTGAATCAGCCAAGGATCAAACCTGAAGGCTGAATATTATGAGCGTGATGGCGTTAGGAAATAATGCTCCAGCCGATGCGTTTCCCCAAAAATGGCTTCAACTGGGAATGCTTTGGAAGATCTCTGCGGACCATGAATTTTTCTGTAGGATGCGACTAAGAAAATGTCAGGCAAGAGACCTATTAGAACAGCTGAACTTTATTTGGGGGTTAATCAGAGGCACTTTAACCACTTGCTGACCAGCTCCTATACATATACAGCGGCAAATTGGCTCCCTCCCGTGAATCGCCGTATATGTACAGCAGCTCCTTTAAGAGCCATAGCAGGCTGCACGCCAGGGGACCCGATGCACGTGGCCACCCACAATCACCACCGGCTACCAGCGGGCAAGAGAGCCAGAACGGGGATTTGTGTGTGTAAACAAGAAGAGACAAATCTGCTGTTTGTTGTAATTGCAAACAGCGATATGTCTCCTCCACCAGTCAGACCCATCCCCCCACAGTTAGAAACACTAACGAGGGTACACATTTAACCCCCTTTACCCCCCCTAGTGTTAACCCCTTCTCTGCCAATGTAATTTACACAGTAATAGGTGCATTTTTATAGCACTGAGCTCTATATAAATGTCAATGGTCCCAAAAAAGTCGATCACCGCGGGGCACCCGCAATTGCTTGTTACAGAGCGAGAACCGGGAGCTGTGTGTGTAAACGCACAGCTCCCGGTCCTGTCAGGGGGAGAAATGCCTGATCGTCTGTTCATACATTGTATGAACAGCGATCAGTCATTTCCCCAAGTCAGTCACACCCCCCTTCAGTTGGAACACACATGGGGAACATAATTAACCCCTTCCTCGCCCCCTAGTGTTAACTCCTTCCCTGCCAGTGGCATTTTTATAGTAATCAATGCATTTTTATAGCACTGATCGCTATAAAAATGACAATGGTCCCAAAAATGTGTCCGCCATAAGGTCGCAGTACCGATAAAAATCACTGATCACCGCCATTACTAGTAAAAAAAAAAAATATTAATAAAAATGCCATAAAACTATGCCCTATTTTGTAGATGCTATAACTTTTGCGCAAACCAATCAATAAACGCTTTTTGCGATATTTTTCTAAAAAAAAAATGTAGAAGAATACGTTATCGGCCTAAACTGAGGAAAATGTTTTTTTTTAATATATTTTTGGGGATATTGCAGCAAAAAGTAAAAAATATTATTATTTTTTTTAAAATTGTCGCTCTATTTTTGTTTATAGTGCAAAAAATTAAAACCGCAGAGGTGATCAAATACCACCAAAAGAAAGCTCTATTTGTGGGGAAAAAAAGACGCTAATTTTGTTTGGGAGCCACGTCGAACGACCATGCAATTGTCAGTTAAAGCAAATCGCAAAAAGTAGCCCGGTCATTGACCAGCAATATGGTCCGGGGCTGAAGTGGTTAAACAAGTGTCAGAAAAAGATTTGGACTTTAAAGGGGTTAAACTTCCTGCATTTACACACAAGTTTGTTCTAAGAAGAAAGTTAGTTACAATGTTTCATGTTACAAACTTGTCAGACTGCCCAGATTTTTTCTTTATACACACACTTACACTTATCCCTTTGATCTAAGAAGGAAGCATTAGTTACAATGTTTCCTATTAAAAACTTGGCAGACTGCCCAGATATTTTCTTTTGACAGCATGAATGAGCAGATAAGTCTCTCCACTTATATGAATGAATCGGCAAACGCTGCATTGGGGATCGTCAGGGGGGTTGAATTGAGATCACAATTTTTTAACGATTAATTTTGCAGCTCTACTAGAACTGAAATGCAATCTTGTAAACTGGGGTGATTGGAAAACATTGTTTTTACTGTGCATGTGATATATTTAAAACCCGCCCATGAAAGGATGTGGTTTGAAGAAGCTACAGAAAGTGAGAGGAAATCACTTCAAAGTGAGGGGAATTCCCATTTTAACCACTTGCTTACTGGGCACATAAACCCCCTTCGTTCCCAGGCGAAATCTCAGCGTCCGGCACTGCGTCGCTTTAACTGACAACAAACAAACAAAATTGGCGTCCTTTTTTCCCCACAAATAGAGCTTTCTTTTGGTGGTATTTGATCACCTCTGCGGTTTTTATTTTTTGCGCTATAAACAAAAAAAGAGCAACAATTTAAAAAAAAAATATATTTTTTTTACTTGTTGCTATAATAAATATCCCAATTTTTTTTTAAAAAACTATTTTTTTTCTCAGTTAAGGCCGATACGTATTTTTCGACGTATTTTTGTAAAAAGAAAAAAAAAATCGCAATAAGCGACTGGTTTGCGCAAAAGTTATAGCGCCTACAAAATGGGGAACAGAATTATGATTTTTTTTTTTTTTTTTTTTTTTTTACTAGTAATGGCGGCGATCTGCGATTTTTATTGGGACTGGGATATTGCGGCGGACGTATCGGACACTTTTGACACACATTTGGCGCCATTCACATTTATACAGCGATCAGTGCTATAAAAATGCACGAATTACTGTATAAATGTGACTGGCAGTGAAGGGGTTAACACTAGGGGGTGAGGAAGGGGTTAACTGTGTAGCCTGGGTGTGTTATAACTGTGTGGGGGGTGACTGGGGGAGGGGACCGATGCTGTGTCTCTATGTACAAGAGACACAGATCGGTCTCCTCTCCTCTGACAGCACGTGGAGCTCTGTGTTTACACACAGAGCTCCACGTCCCTGCTGTCACCTGCCGTGTCACCGACGATCGCGTGTACCCGGCGGACATCGCGGCCGCCAGGTACACGCATCGGGTCTTCGGCGATGCGTCGGGACAGTTTTTACCCGCCGCGCGACACCCAGTGGCGCGCGCGGGTAATGCACATAAAAGGCCGTTTTTAAACGGCCACTTGGCACTTGAGAGCCGCGCTGCGGACGTATTTTGTCTATAGCGCGGATCTCAAGTGGTTAAACAGCTGTCAGCAGATCATGTGCCTTGTTGAAATTTCCCCTTGCCTTTTGTGCTGGTGGCAACTGTAGAATTTTGGGGTTTCTCATTTTGTCTTGGTGACCATGATCACCAGAACAAAAGAGGGTGAATATATTCATCAGGAACATGGACAGCACTACATTTTGACTGGAGTTTTGAATCCTGCCCACCATTATGTAAAATAGTTGCAAACACTTTTTAAAGGCTTGTTTTAGCGTGCAGGCTAGTGTCCATTTTTTCTTTTATTAACATATTACAAAATAACATTTCATTATTTTCCATTTACTACAGTGGAGCTAAGGTGTGGTCACCAAGGGTGACTGCAGGAGGTAGTGCGTTACTGCAAAATACCAGCTGCAACCCACCACAAGGAAGCATTGTGGTGTGAACAGGGCACAAAGAAAACAATCGTTTGCGTGCCCTGGTGTTGAGCTGAACTGGAGGGAACGAGCCTTAAATTTTAACTGTATTTGTGATGCAAACCTTCACTCTTTAAGTGCCAGACTTGCCTTGCAGGGGATACTTTTGTGCTAAAAAAAGTAAAATCGCATGCGATAAGGCTCGGTTTACTCTACTGTGATGCGATTTTGTGTTTTGCCGTGCAGTTATGTAGTGTGTCTTTGGTTGCATTTTTGAATGTGGTTTGCATTTTTTATGGGGTCATATTGCACCAGAGTAGCACAGCAACCTTTTCCAAAATTGCATGGCATGGTGTTGCATTGATGTGAATGGACACCAATGGAAATTATTTCCCTTGTCAAACGTTTCTGTACGTCTAAAGTCGCATCTAAAATCACACCAATGTGAACCAGTCCCTAAAAAGGATCTTCGGGCTTGTTAATGCGGAGCTCCGCCAAAGGGATCCAGCACCGTCTTCAGCTTAGCCAGCTCTTTGCCAATCTCAAGGTCCCTTGCCATCTTGACTGTGGGAAACTGTGAGAACTTTCTTGTTACTTTCTCGTAAGTAAGCAAAGTGGAAGTGGTACTTATTTGCCAAAACTGGGTACCAACTCCCAGAAAATAAAATATACTGTATATACTTGCATATAAGCAGAGTTTTTCAGCACTTTTTTTTTTGTGCTGAAAATTCCCCCCCCCCCCCTCGGCTTATACTCGAATCATCTTTTTGCGCCTTATCTCCCGAACTTTGGGGACCCAGTCCCCTGGAAACCAAACACATGTAGCCCCACTCTTTCTCTACAAGTGTGCAAAGTTTGTTGTCCGGGGGACCTACAGGCGGGAAGCACCGATTTCTTCTTTTTTTTTTTTTCTCCAAAGCCGGGCACCTCTTCCATAGACTCCCATGTTAATCAGTCTAGTCATGGGCAGTGGGCACAATGAGGCATGCAGATGGACACCCTAGGCTTTATACTCGAGTCAATACGTTTTCCCATTTTTTTGTGGTAAAATTAGGTGTCTCGGCTTGTATTCATGTCGGCTTATACTCGAGTGTATATGCGGTATACCTTTTTATGGAGAGGAGAGTTAAAACCTCTATCTCAAAAGAAAAAAAAAAAAAAAAAATTGCTTAACTAGTGTTGGCCAGAGTGAGGATTTAATGGGAAGCTTTGGTTGCAGCATACACTTTCACTTTATACCATCAGCATTGTAATATCAAAACAATAGTTATTTTTGGCGATCCATTACAGTAGAACCTTGGATTACGAGCATAATCTGTTCCAGGAGAATGCTTGTAATTCAAAGCACTCACATATCAAAGCAAGTTTCCCCATAGAAGTCAATGGAAATGAAGATAATTCGTTCCGCATTGACTTCTATGGCATGCAATACCGCATGTGGCCAGAGGTGAGGGGGCGCCAGAGAGCCTCGGAAATACTCGGGGACAGGTCGACTGATCTCGGAAATCCTTTGAAAAGATCGGAAACACTCAAACTCAGTATTTCCGAATGATTCCGAACCGTTCGAGTGTCACCGGCGCCCCAGCTCCTCTGGCCAAATGCAGTACTGCACACCCCATTAGCTTGAATTCTGCTCGTTTTGTGAGACAACACTCTCACAAACTGAGTCAGAAAAAAAAAAAAAGCTGCTAGTTATTCAAAACGCCGACATGCATTACCCCTGCTTTAACCACTTCCCGACGGCCGTACGACTATATACGGCCGCCGGGTGGCTCTACTTCTCTGGGAGGCCGTGTTTTTACGGCCGCCCCTTTTCGCGTTCCCCGCGCGCGCTCCCGAGCGCGCAGCGGGGAACTGCTGTGCTGGCCGTGTCCCTTGGACACAGCCAGTCACAGATCGCCGTGAACGGCCAATCGGAGCGGCCGTTTCCTAGGCGATCTGTGCGGCCAATGAGAGACGATCTCATATGTTTACATATGAGATCATCTCTCATTCCCGGCTCTCGCAGACAGCGGTGCTGTCAGGGGAGAGAGGAGACGGATCTGTGTCTCTTGTACATAGAGACACAGATCGGTCACCCCCCCCAGTCACCCCCCCTCCCCCACAGTTAGAACACTAATTAGGATACACATTTAACCCCTTCCTCACCCCCTAGTGTTAACCCCTTCCCTGCCAGTCACATTTATACAGTAATTAGTGCATATTTATAGCACTGATTGCAGTATAAATGTGAATGGCGCCAAAAATGTGTCAAAAGTGTCCGATGTGTCCGCCATAACGTTGCAGTCCCAATAAAAATCGCAGATCGCCGCCATTTCTAGTAAAAAAAAATTTTTATACAGTAATTAGTGCATATTTATAGCACTGATTGCAGTATAAATGTGAATGGCGCCAAAAACGTGTCAAAAGTGTCCGATGTGTCCGCCATAACGTCGCAGTCCCAATAAAAATCGCAGATCGCCGCCATTTCTAGTAAAAAAAAAAAAATAATAATAATAATTCTGTCCCTTATTTTGTAGGCGCTATAACTTTTGCGCAAACCAGTCGCTTATTGCGATTTTTTTTTTTTTTTTTTTTTACTAAAAATATGTAGAATACGTATCGGCCTAGACTGAGGATAAAAAAAACGTAAAAAAAAAAAATTGAGCTATTTATTATAGCAACAAGTAAAAATATTTTTTTTTTTTTCAAAATTGTCGCTCTATTTTTGTTTATAGCGCAAAAAATAAAAACCGCAGAGGTGATCAAATACCACCAAAAGAAAGCTCTATTTGTGGGGAAAAAATGACGTTAATTTTGTTTTTGAGCCACGTCGCACGACCGCGCAATTGTCAGTTAAAGCGACGCAGTGCCGAATCGCAAAAAGTCCTCTGGTCAGGAAGGGGTTTAAGTGCCCAGTAAGGAAGTGGTTAAGGCTTCTAATCGGCTAAAAAATATAAGCTCTACCTATGCATCGTGTCATTCCTAGTTTTGTTATCAGTTTTTGTTAAAGTGGTTGTAAACCCACATTTTTGACCTTTGCCTACAGGTAAGCCTATAATAAGGCTTACCTGTAGGTATAAAGAATATCTCCTAAACCTGTACGGTTTAGGAGATATTCCCCTCGCAATGCGCCGCTGATTGCAGCGGCGCAGGGGGGATCCTCGGCTGAAGGGTCGGCCCCGCCGACCCATGCCGTATTGAAATCTCCCGCGCGCATGCGCGGGAGTGATGTCATCGCTGCTCCAGCCAATCATAGCGCTAGAGCTGCGATACCCGGAAGACACGCTCGGCGTGGACCAGGTAAGTTCCCTACCTTGTTCCGAGGTAAGTATTTCATAATGAGCTAATATGCAGTGCATACTAGCTCATTATGGCTTTTGCCTTGCAGGGTTAAAAAAAAAAATGTATATGCGGGTTTACAACCGCTTTAAGAGGAGTTAAATTTAGGTTTTTGTGAGACTTGTATTAAATGTATTCTATATAAAAATAACTATTACAACTATCTAAAGATAAATGTCACCCTCCTTTAAATATAGAAGGATGGAAGAAACAGAACGTGGATATTTATACATACAAAGGCCTAACCTCTATAGAAGCCATTGCTAGCTTTGAGGAAAAGTAATCTATTTCTGATGCCTGGTTTGTTCGTTTTTTTTTTTTTTACTACACCCAAAAATCCCTGAACATTACACCAGTGGAAAACTTCAGCATTCGCTAACTGTAATTGCAGGTCATGCTTTCCAAAGTCAAATTAATTGTTCCAAGAAGCAGATCAGTAGCAATCAGCAGAACATGTGATTAGACATCTTATCCTGTAAATGTTTCCTAAACAGGGAGAACGCCAAGTTCTTTTTTGTTTTCTTTTTCTTTTTCCTGAAGCACAACATTTTACATTCTTTATTAAGAATACCCATCATGCTTTGGAAACAGAGCTGTGGTATTAAAGATCAGCTTCACTCATAACTGATTTATTTGTATTTATGTGGCTGCCGGAAAGTTGAATTACATATTGATCTTTCAGGTCTCTTGTACATTGATGTAAATGCAGATTGTTTTTAATGTGGCTGTACACACACGTGTAAACATGCGCTGCATATTGATCAGTTAAAAAAACACATACAGAAATTTGCGTTGCTGGTCAGTATTTTATGCATGTACAATGTTAGCGTTTGTTAACCAAAAAAATAAATACATTGATTTTCTGGTACCTTTTTTAAAGCAGATAAAACTGCACAGTGCTTGTGCTATGTAATCTGCCCCCTCTAAACTATAAAAAAAAAAAAAAACGTTTCTGGCACTTCCTGTATCCCCTCTCTAAACATGATCACCGTGGTCTAATTGCAGCACTCCATCATACGCTGCTGTCCCCTCTGCTTTCCTCTCCCCCCCACAACTCTTTCATATACTGGCTGACGTCGGAGGGAGATCACGGCCCCTCCTGCAGTATTGGAGCTGTACAGTGGCCGTGAGTCATGTGACCTGCCTGAAAATGGCTCTAAATAGGTAAATGGCAAATGGCACTAGTTTTTCTATAAGAAAGGTACAGTGTGCTCTGGCAGAGTTTGAGTTATATGGGTTAACAAACCCTTTAATTTGAAGACATTAGAGTTGCATTTTGGGAGCATATGAGCAAAATATCACAAGAAATTGTGACTGGGGATACTGATATTTAAACATTAGTACAGGTTATGCGAATCGGATGGGCACGATTTGCGTTTGGGTTCGCTTCTGCGCATGGGGACAGGGGGCGGTTTTAAACGTTTTAATTTATTTTCTTACATTTTCCCTTCTTAAAATTTTTTATTTTTTTTTGGATCAGTTTTATTTCTATTACAATAAATGTGAACCTCCCCTGTAATAGAATAAAAAAGCATGACAGGACCTCTTTAATGTGAGATCTGGGGTTAAAAAGACCTCAGATCTCACATTTACACGTACATGCAATAAAAAAAAGTCCCCCCCCCCTTTTTTTTTTTTTTAAGGTCGTTGGGCAGAAGAAACGCTTTACATCGCTTCCGTCATCCAACGGCATTGAGTCGAAATGGGGGCCATCATTCCTCACACTTGAGTGCCGAGCAGGGGAATGGATCAGATCGTCTCGACTGGGATGCGGCGGCACCTCTCTCGCCACCAATAAGTGATCTCACTGCAAATTTGATGCGGAGATCATTTTATGCTAAAGCGGACCGCCCACCGTTTAAGAAAATACTGGGGTTATGGCAGGTATGTGCTGCCATAACCCCCAGTATTTAACGTCAAAGTACCAATGTAGAACGATGACGTGCGGTCCGGAAGTGGTTTAACGGTGGTTCTCATGGATGTGTCAATCTATATGGCACAAGTACAAAACTTTTTTGTTAATGCAAACAAAACATCAAAAAATTAAGGGCACAAATAAGCCCACATATAGAAAAATAATACATAAATATTAAAAGACATGGCATATCATGTATTGCACGGGATCAGCCTACATGTTTCGCAGCATAAGCCGCTTCTTCAGAGCTTCATTGACAGTGTCTAATCCAAAACATCTCTAAAAGATACGTTGGGTGTGTTAGCTAAGGGCTGACAATATACCATGTATATGTTCCAAGGAAAAGTCCTCCAAAATGCCTGATCAACAAGCATCCATCCAAGGAATGTCAGAGTAGATAAAGACAGATTGAGCAGGGTGCCAAAATTGGACAGCGAATGATGTCTGTGTCTCCTGTGGACCCACTGAACCAAGAAAATCAGTGTGTCATCGGGAGTTTCAAACATAATTTTGGCACTCTACTCACATTTTGTCTTCATCTGCTCTGATATTCCTTGTGCGTCAGGCATTTTGGAGGACTTTGTCTTGGAACATCTGTGGTTTATACACTTTTTGGAATAATTTAAAGGGGTTGTAAAGGCACAATTTTTTTCCCCCTAAATGGCTTCCTTTAACTTAGTGCAGTCCTCCTTCATTTACCTCATCCTTCGATTTTGCTTTTAAATGTCCTTATTTCTTCTGAGAAATCCTCACTTTCTGTTCTTCTGTCTGTAACTCCACACAGTAATGCGAGGCTTTCTCCCTGGTGTGGAGTGTCGTGCTCGCCCCCTTCCTTGGACTACCGGAGAGTCAGGACGCCCACTAACACACAGCTCCTTTCTCTATCTGCAACGTTTTAATGCTACGTATTAGTGTGTTTCACGAAGTACCAATTTACCAAGACCTTTTGCTTTGCAGTTCAAAATGAATTCAGTCTACAGCCAAGAGAAGAATAAAGATATTTGTATGACATGTTTATTTCTGTTCCAGGACATGATGCTACACATGTCTAAATTAAGTGGCTGATTACTTTAATTATAAGACAATCATTGAAAACCTAGAATTTATTAAGTACAATCATTTAGAGTTTGGAATAGCACTTGACAAATCTGGTTAGCAGGTGTTTGAGAATGGGCGAAGCAGCATGCTTTTCTTTACTACAAATTTTTATACCAGCTATTGTTTCTAAACTACTCTCATATTTCAGGAGTGGGTTTTCTTTTTGGTTCTTAATAGCAGGGGGGGCATTGTCTTTAGATGCAGTTCATTGCCTGGCACTCATTTACATGTTCACACCTGTATGATGGGCCCTCCATCTCTCTTGGCAAACAAAATTTGCTGTTCACACTAAGCATTGTTTATACGCACTTATGTACATTGATGCTTAGTTTAAAAAAAAAAACTGAATGTGTTACTTGCAGGTTGATGGCTGTAGGAGAGTGTGTCTGTTATGTGTGAATGACAGGTTTGTTTTATCTGTAGAAAATAAGAGGTTGTCTTGCATTTGGGAACACTTTCTCTCCCCAAGCATCAGTATGGAACCGGCAACCTATAATTGTTCCAGTACATTGCCGCATATTACTTCCTTTCCGTGTCAGTTACAGTAAATGTTATACTAGAGCACTTGTTTCCAAAACCTGGGTAACAATCCCACTAACTGTTCATGTTTTAATATTCACATAAGTAGCTAAATCACTTTGACACTGGTAACTTCATCTGTGCATATTTGAGGTTTCTTGCAAAACATGCTTATTGGTGGGATCTCAAGGCTGGTTTGGGAAACTCCATAATAGGTGAATTTGTATAACCTCTTAGAGGCATCCTATTTCCACAAACAGATCGAGAATGCATGGACTTGTTGCCAGGTGCTGAATAAACGGATCTAGAGGATTCTGGGAGTTGTGCCCATAGCCATCTTTGCTCCTGTTTTAGGCATATATAGAAAATTTACTGTAAATGACACGGACCATATTCTCTGGCTTACTATAGAAAGGAAACCAAAATTACAGTAAATTGTATTTAGAAAATTGGCAAGAAATATAAATGACAGTAATAATCAAGAGTGCTTTTGCATCTGTACTGATTGAGGATTGAATAATGAAAAACGAATCGCCCATTTACAATTATTTATATAGTTTTGTTTTGCTGAGCCTGTCCCTCTGGACTAATACTGGCTATGTCACACGGTCTTTTCTTTTAAGGATAGTACATTTTTTGCTGCCAAATTTTGTATACTTTTGCTACTCTGCAGCAAAAATGTTCTCCTCTGCCTTTTGAAAGAAGTAGAAGTTAAAGCGGTGGTTCACCCTAAAAACTACATTTTCTTATTCCACTGCCCCCCCACATTACAATCGAATTAAGGCTCTTATTATTTTTGTTCATGCTGTACATACCTTAGTACAGCATATTCACCCGTGCATCCGGGTTGCGAGTCCCGCGGGAGTGGGCGTTCCTCACATGCCGGTGATTGACATTTTGCCCAAAAACGAGCTCCCCCGTTGCGTAACCCGCGTCACGATTGGCGAAAGGAGCTGAACGGCGATGCGCATGCGCAGTATAGCGCCGACTCGCCGTTCGGCTCCTTTCGCCAACCGTGACGCGGCTTACGCGACGGGGGGAGCTGGTTTTTGGGCAAAACGTCAATCACCGGCATGTGAGGAACGCCCACTCCCGCAGGACTCGCAACCCGGATGCACGGGTGAATATGCTGTACTAAGGTATGTACAGCATGAAAAAAATAATAAGAGCCTTAATTCGATTGTAATGTGGGGGGGCAGTGGAAAGAGAAAATGTAGTTTTTAGGGTGAACCACCCCTTTAACCACTTACCCCCCGGACCATATTGCTGCCCAAAGACCAGAGTACTTTTTGCGATTCGGGACTGCGTCGCTTTAACAGACAATTGCGCGGTCGTGCGACGTGGCTCCCAAACAAAATTGGCGTCCTTTTTTTCCCACAAATAGAGCTTTCTTTTGGTGGTATTTGATCACCTCTGCGGTTTTTATTTTTTGCGCTATAAACAAAAATAGAACGACAATTTTGAAAAAAATGAATATTTTTTACTTTTTGCTGTAATAAATATCCCCCAAAAATATATAAAAAAACATTTTTTTTCCTCAGTTTAGGCCGATACGTATTCTTCTACATATTTTTCGTAAAAAAAAATCGCAATAAGCGTTTATTGATTGGTTTGCGCAAAAGTTATAGCGTTTACAAAATAGGGGGTATTTTTATGGCATTTTTATTAATATTTTTTTTACTAGTAATGGCGGCGATCAGCGATTTTTTTTTTTGGTATTGCGACATTATGGCGGACACTTCGGACATTTTTGACACATTTTTGGGACCATTGGCATTTTTATAGCGATCAGTGCTATAAAAATGCATTAGATTACTATAAAAATGCCACTGGCAGTGAAGGGGTTAACACTAGGGGGCGGGGAAGGGGTTAAGTATGCCTGGGTGTGTTCTTACTGTGGGGGGGGGGGGTGGCCTCACTAGGGGAAACACTGATCCTCGGTTCATACAGTGTATGAACCGAAGAAAAGCATTTCCCCTGCTGACAGGAACGAGAGCTGTGTGTTTACACACACAGCTCCCGTTCCCCGCTCTGTACCGAGCGATCGCGTGTGCCCGGCGGCGATCGCGCCCGCCGGGCACACGCACGGGAGTCGGGGGCGAGCGGGGGGCGCGTGCGCGCGCCTCCGGCGGCGCGCGTGCGCCCCTAGTGGCGGCTAAAGGGTAGGACGTCATAATACGTGATCTCGCCTAGGAGAGCCACCTTGTGGACGTATTATGACGGTGCGGCGACGGCAAGTAGTTAAGTGAAAGATAATTGAATGTTAAAACTGGCCAAATGAAAATCCTGAAATTTTTAAAGTGGAGTTCCACCCTAAAAGATATCTTTTCAGAATCGGACTCCTCTAAAAACATTTGGCGGAAAAAAAAATGTTTTGCTTGCCAGAATCGCCCTGTTGCTAGGTGGTGGCTCCTAATCTGCCACTTCCTGGTCCGCGGAGCTCTTCGTCACTTCCTCCCTCGCCTGTGATCCTAGGAAATATATATTGCATTGCCATAACAATGGGGCGGGACCTTACTCCGTCGCCGCCTGATGTTATGGCAACTTTAGAAACCGCGCTATGATTTCTACCATAAATTTCTAATAAATAATTAAAATAGATAATACTGTGCAATAAATTAGATAAAAAAAAAAAAAACCTGTAGGGATCAAATCAACAAATGCATGCATTTTGTATATTAACTTCCCATTCGTGATAAATTTGTGCACAAAAAGTCAAAACAGCTTGTGCTATGAAAAAAAATAATTGGTAAATATAAAGTCCTTGAACTATAATCGCATCCAATTCTTTATCTTGCGCTCTTTAGAATGCCTCCCATCTACCATGTGTCTTTAGTGCAAAAATATTCAGCCCAACTTTAGGGTAAACGTAATTCACCCTCAATGATACAAATGCGCACTCGCCAGGGCCCACTGGATCACAATGCGTATATTAAAATGCCAATAAATGTCCGCATGGAGCTCCAGATTAGCTTCTCTCCACCTCACAGATGTTGTTTCCACTCAGCAGGATATGCGCCAATCACCCTGGAAAAAAATGACAGAATGATCGTGCAACACAGTTTTACTAAAATTCCCTTTTAAACCAATCCCCCATTTTATGCTCTTACATGTCAAGCATATACGTACGTGTATGTCAAAATATACAATTGCAACGCTGCCACCGAACAGTGTAGACAAAGGCGCCGTTTGTCTGGCCGAATTCCGGCATGCTTTTCTACTGTTCGAATGGATATGACGTCAACTGCAGTCCACAGAAATGTCAACAGCGATCCAACCTCTATGCATTTCACTGTACAGCGTCATCGGGAGGTCTCTTTATAGTACTGTAGCATTTGCTACCTGTCAGAATGCAGACATACAGGTGATTACTGGAAGCTAGCACTGAGACAGAGGTGTTACTTAAAACTACAGTTAGGATTCATTCACGCTATAGCCCATCCAATAGATTTCATGCACCTGGCAGGTACATTTGGGTGGGTCCTGCAAATGTTGCACTTTCACCCAAAACTGTTTGTTAACGCTACATACCAGGAATGCAGGTCATTGTGATGCAGCAATCTCAACAGTAACTGCAGCATTTTGACATATCTGGCTCTTGTTTTCTATGATGCATCTAAGAGATGCATGCAGAAGATTTGGAGGTTGTTGGACTGGTTGTCATGCCAATGACAGGAAGACCCAATGGACTACCTAGATCGCTCACTAGCACCCTGGTACGAAGGCTGTCATTTTTTTGTAGCTCATTCATTCACTGGTCTCTGTGAATTAATGATACGGCTGTGTGGGCAAAGCCCTGCAAGGCTACATTCTCTTCAAATTGTGACAGTGGGTGCGGGGAGAAGATCCCTATCATCCGCCTGCTGTCACATTGGAGGGGGTGGTTTGGCGAGTGGCCGCAAGAGTAGGAACATGTTGCATGTTACCTTCTAAAAAGGGTTGAACATGTAACGTGTTCCCAAAGGTGAACCTATCCTTTTTAAAGCGGTGGTTCACCCTCAGTGACACGATTTTACCATCGAGACAGGCATTGTAGCGCGAGCTACAGTATGCCTGTCCCGATTTTTTTACCCCCGTACTCCCTGTGTACTCGTACATTATAGATTTCGGCTCCCGCGGGGAATGGGCGTGCCTATGGAGAGGGAGGATGATTGACGGCCGGCCCTGGCACGTCACTCTCCCCGAAGACAGCCGGAGTAGGTCTCGGCTCTTCACGGCGCCTGCGCACAGGCTATGCGCAGGCGCCGTGAAGAGCCAAGCCTATTTCGGCTATTTCCGGAGAAGCGTGACGCGCCAGAGCCGGCCGTCAATCATCCTCCGTCTCCATAGGCACGCCCATTCCCCGAGGGGAGTCGGTATCTTCGATGTACGAGTACACGGTGAGTACGGGGATAAAAAAATCGGGACAGGCATACTGTAGCTCGCGCTACAATGCCTGATTTTATGGTAGAAGAAAAACAATTTTTTTTTGGGGGTTTATAGGGTGAACCCCCGCTTTAAGCTTTGATAAATGAAGAAAAATAATTAAGATGATTGTTTGCCATGCACAGCTGCAGCAGATTCTGCCTATTTATTTATGTATTTAATTATAAAATATCTCTTTTGTCCATGGACTCACACGGCTCCTTTTTAGTGTTGACAAGTGGGTTATGTTTTCTCTCTATTAGGAGAGGACTAGGCAGACATGTTAGATGTACAAAAACATGTAATTTCACCAAAACCATACAACACAGGTATGTGATTTTTCTTTGCAATAAAGGTAAAGCATGCCTGAAATGCATTAGCTTGGACGTGATATTCTTCAAAATATTAGGAAGCTTTCAGAACTACCACTGATGATGGGCACATCTTTCAAACCTTAAAATAGGTATTTGAATTGATCATATTGCTGGGAACTTGGATACTTAGTTACCCTTCCTGGGCCAGATTAAAATGTTTTCCAACAGGCCGGGTGACATGTTTGTACATTGCATGCTCCTAAGTAAATATCACACATATCTGTGTTGGCTTTAAGTGCTTACTTTGAAGTTAAATCAATTTTGTACTCTTCTACAAGAGCTGCTATTAGATTTTTATAATGCACTGTGCGCTTGAGTTTTCATTTGCATTTTGATATATAGACCTGTTCTATTACTATAGCCAAACAGTTCATCTCATGGGGAAGATATTCAGGAATCCTGAATACCATGTGTGCTTGGTATCCAATCCTTTCCTACTTGATTCAGTTAACCAGCAGTTTAAAGGCCAAGTTCACCTAAATAAAAATAATACATAGTTTTGCAGGTAAAAGTGTGTGTGTGTGTGTATAACGTATATACATGAGTATAAGCAGAGTTTTTCAGCACATTTTTTTGGTGCTAAAAATGCCCCCCTCGGCTTATACTCGAGTCAACTTTTTGCGCCTGATATCCTGAACTTTGGGGACCCGGTACCGGCAAACTTGACACACATATAGCCCCACTCTTCCCCTACGGCTGGGGAGCACCGTTTATTTTATTTTTTTCTTCCAAAGTCGGGCACCCCTTCTATATACTCCCATGTTAAACATAAGTCTAGTCATGGACACGGTGAGGCATGCACATGGACACAGTGAGGCTTATACTCAAGTCAATACGTTTTTCCCAGTAAAATTGGGTGCCTCGGCTTATATATATTGGAGCCTGGAAAGTATTACACCTTATTGCCTTCTGTAAAATGGGAAACGTTCACTACAAAAACTTTTACTGCCGCAACCACATGGGTTTTTTATGGTACAACCAAGTGTCGGAAGACACTGATCAAAGACCCCTTTTTAAAAAAAAAAAAGCTCTGCTGCCCTACATCGGTGTGATTTGGGCAGTGAGATGGGGTTTACACTTCAGGAGAAAAGATATAAAATGTTTTTTCCTGCCCTCAATGTCCGAGATAGAGAAGGGTGAAAAGCTTCTCATTTGTCATAATTGGCAATATGTGAAAAAAGCTGTGTTTTCCATAGTGTGTTTTTCTTTTTTTTAACAAATATTGAACACACTAAATGCATCAAACTGCAGTAAGACCTAATTTTAAACAAATGCTACAATGCAGCATGTCTTACACCCCTATTTTTCTTATTCCCGTTTTCAAAATTTCATTAGCCATTAACTGCTTCACATAATAAAAATACATGCATCTTAACGTGTGATGCATGATGTATGTTTTATAACATTCACAGTTTTATGTATTTTGCAGCAAAGGTGTGAATAAAGCCTGTAGTACCCCAAACATGTTGCAGCTCCCCTAAATAACAGATGGGATTTATTGGCTTTTAAAGTTGCACTCATTGGCTAGTAGTAAGGTAGGGACCACAAGCACAACACCTGCACAGGGTCCAAGAGGCAGAGGAGTACATGGGCTCAAACGCCATGGCTTCAAGATAATCAATATAAATATCTGGCTCTTCAGTAACACCTACCAATGCTACGGTTTGTAGGGCAAAAAGTACCGTATTTATCGCGGTATAACGCGCTCCCGCGTATACCGCGCACCCCTAAAGTTGCCCCCAATCCTGTGGAAAAAAGTTTTTTTTTGTACTTGCAGTTTTGGTGTCTTGCGCGGCGTCCATCGGCGGCCTCGTCGGGTCCGGCGTTCGTCTGCGGGTTCGGGTGTCCTCTTCGTCGGGTCCGGCGTCCTTCTGCGGCTTCGGGTTTCCTCTTCGTCGGGTCCGGCATCCTTCTGCGGCGTCCTCGCGTCCTCCCCGCTCGTTTCCCGCGCCGAGTTTGAATACTGCGCTGACATATACAGAGCGCAGTACACTCGTGTATTGTCGGCAATGCTCGGCTACCCGCGCTGATGTCCTGTACGTCCAGGACGTGAGCGCGGAAGGAGCCGAGACTGCCCGACTATACCTGAGTGTACTGCGCGGGTATCGGCGTATACCGCGCACCCACGATTTTGCCCTGATTTTCAGGGCAAAAAAGTGCGCGGTATACGCCGATAAATACGATAAATCCTGGGAGGAGGAAGATTTCTACCTTCTCATTAACATAAATCTACCTGGGAAAAACTTTTTTCTAAGGCTTGTTGTTCAAGGTTTGGAAATTAGCAGAGCACTATCTCTAAAATGTCTTTTTTAGGATGCTGCACTCTACTATACTCCATTATCTATATGCTACATGACTCCACTGTGCACAGGGTGATGTACATTCTATACTTCACACTGCGCCAAACATTTGTGCTGCACTCTACACCATCTCACACTTTTTTGGTTTCTCGCTACAATGGGGTTCTGCACTCCATACTGTACTCCACCACTGTGCTTAAAGGCATGCTACTCCACACAATATACACTCAGTACAACTTTGCTTTTCATTGATACGCAACACTGTGCTATACATATTTATACTGAACTTGGCTGTGCTCTGTATGCTTTTATCTTTGCATTTATACTATACACTATAATGTACAAAATAAACCTTTCCATTTGTCTGTTCTCTCACTTGCATTCATCGCCACAATTCCGCTGGGCACACTTTTGCTAGTTATCTTCAAATCACGTTATTGTAGATGCTGCATGACTTCTCATCCATTGATGCATGTTGGCTTGTTGAATATGGACCCCCTTCAACTCTGGAGAATTAAAGGGGTTGTAAAGGTGCAATTTCCCCCCCCCCCCCCCAAATAGCTTCCTTTACCTTAGTGCAGTCCTCCTTCACTTACCTCATCCTTCAATTTTGCTTTTAAATGTCCTTATTTCTTCTGAGAAATCCTTACTTCCTGTTCTTCTGTCTGTAACTCCACACAGTAATGCAAGGCTTTCTCCCTGGTGTGGAGTGTCATGCTCACCCCCTCCCTTGGACTACAGGAGAGTCAGGATGCCCACTAACACACAGCTCCTTTATCTGCAATGTAGAGAGCGTCCTGACTCTCCTGTAGCCCAAGGGAGGGGGCGAGCACGACACTCCACACCAGGGAGAAAGCCTTGCATTACTGTGTGGAGTTAGACAGAAGGTTTACAAGACAGGTTTAGTACAACCCCCCCCCCCCCCCCATGACCCCATTTTGGAAAGTAGATGCCCCAAGGAAATTGCTGAGGCATGTTAAGCCCAGTAAATATTTTTTTATTATTTTGTCCCAAGTAATTTATTAATGATAAAAAAAAAATAATAATATTGCTCACACATGCCATGGTTATATGTGGAATTGCACCCCAAAATACATTTTGCTGCTTCTCCTGAGTACAGGGATACCACATATGTGGGACTTTTTGGGAGCCTAGCCGCGTATAGGGCCCCAAAAACCAAGCACCGCCTTCAGGTCTTCTAAGGACGCAAATTTTTGATTTCACTCCTCACTACCTATCAGTTTCGAAGGCTATAAAATGCCAAAATAGTACAAAACCCGCTCAAATGACCCCATTTTGGAAAGTAGACACCCCAAGCTATTTGCCTCAGAGGCATGTTGAGTCCATGGAATATATTTTGCCACAGGTTGCGGGAAAATTACAAACTTTTTTTTTTTTTTTTTTTTTGCACAAAGTTGTTACTAAATGATATATTGCTCACACATGCCATGGGCATATGTGAAATTACACCCCAAAATACATTCCGCTGCTTCTCCCGAGTACTGGGATACCACATGTGTGGGACATTTTGGGAACCCAGACGAAGCAAGATTTTGTGAAACGTGTCGGGACTCCACTTCTGCCATGTACATTTCGATTTGATGTCCTTTTTTATCTACGTAACTGTAAGTGTTTTTAACCGTCATTAAAACGTCCCATGTTTTACGGTATTACGATATGTGCCTTTCCTTTCCTCTCTGCACATTGGGTATGGTTTGATCATCTGTGAGTCATCTCCAAGCTATTGACACCTTCCCACGAATGACGGCTTCATTGCATTCTGCGGGTTGGATATTCGGTTCCTTGTTGGTACATCCTCTATTCATACATTCAGCTTTATTGACCCTCTGTGCATAGGCTCATTGGGGTTCAATACATCTGGTAAGCCTCCCTTTCTGGTGGCGGGTATCTCACAATTGCACGTTAAGTTCAGTGGGAATCAGTGTTAGTGTTAATCTGGAACTTTTTGCACCCAGCTTCATCCATCCATCAAGTTTCACCATATTACCTTATTTGGACTTTATATTTATTTACACTTGTCACTTGGTGTTCTATATAGACAATCAGTGTCTTCTCATCACATTATTTAGCGCTACTTTTTTTATATGTTGGGACATTTTGGGAGTCTAGCTGCATACGGAGGCCCCCGAAAACCAAGCACCGCCTTCAAGATTTCTAAGGGCATACATTTTTGATTTCACTCCTCATTACCTATCACAGTTTTGAAGGCCATAAAATGACAAGATGGCACTCAACCCCCCCAAATGACCCCATTTTGGAAAGTAGACACCCCAAGCTATTTGCTGAGATGCATGTTGAGCCCATTGAATATTTTTTTTTTTTTGCCCCAAGTGATAGAATAATGAAAAAATAAATAAACATTTACAAAAAGTTGTCACTAAATGATATATTGCTCAAACATGCCATGGTTATATGTGGAATTGCACCCCAAAATACATTTTGCTGCTTCTCCTGAGTATGGGGATGCCACGTGTGAGACTTTTTGGGAGCCTAGCCGCGTAAAACCAAGCACCGCCTTTAGGATCTCTAAGGGTGCAAACTTTTGATTTCACTCCTCGCTACCTAAGGCAAGGCCATAAAAATGGCACAACCCTCCCCCCCCCCCCAAATGACCCCATTTTGGAAAGTAGACGCCCCAAGCTATTTGCTGAGAGGCATGGTGAGTATTTTACAGCTCTCATTTGGTGTTTCTAACAAGTTTACAGACAAGAGTCTGCCACACAATGGGTTATGAAGGGTACTGAGCATAGGATAGACGCTATGGTCAGGGAAAAAGGGAATAGGAGAAGTCCCTCTCCACTCCCATCCATGAATGGATGGGGTTATACAATAGAGAGGGGAGTGGAAAGGGACAGGATGGGAGGGAAGTGAGTGTGAGGAAAGAGTATATATGGGATGCTCAATGCATCCTTTTAAATTCTATGTATATCTTCACACTGGTCCGTTGCTGTGTTAAAAAACCTGCTTACTGCATTTTTGGTGTAAGAATGCACCTCCTCATTGTAATGCATCAAAAATGCACCCGTGTTGTGTTTCTGACCTATGAAAAAACGCACCATAAGCACAGTAAAATTGGGCATTTTCAGTGGCCATTATCGGCACCTTTTTTTTTTCTATTGGCCAAACGCTGATGGCCCTGTTTTCCGACGATAATTTTGGCTGGATCCCTAACTATCGTACCTGGAAATCCCTCTTTGCCTGGTGTGAACACAGGCACTTTAATCCCAGAGATTGAGATCCCTGTGCCTGGTATTCTGGCCTTCCTACACCCAGATCTAGACCAAAAATGTGGTTGTAAGCGCGCTAAAAGGGACAGATTTAAGCCTTGCTCATTCCATTACAAAAACCTCTGGGTTTGCTCTCCCTATCAAAACCTTTTATTAAAGCTGTATCTCGTATCCTGACTCCCCCTTACAGAGCCCCGTGCTTCCTTTGGATCTCAACTTCGGTCTCTCTACCCTGCAAAAAACACCCTTCTGAACCCATCAGGGATATCCCTTTTTGGATGACCTTTCTTGCAAAGTGGACTTTTTGGTTGCCATCATGTCTGTCAGACTTGGCTCTGTGCAGTTGATATTGCACAGAGCAGCTTGGATCCTCCTCTTCTCCTGTCCCTCTTCTGTGCTCCTGGCCCCTCCCTCCTATCGCGTACCCTCACAGCCAGCAGCTTGCTATGGGGGAACCTGAGCAGAGTCACAGCTCTGTGTATCCATTCAGACACGGATCCTGACCCTCCCGTGATTGGGTAACTGACCTTAATTGACAGGCACAGGAGCCAATGGTGCTGCTGCTGTGTCTCAGCCAATCGGGAGGAAAGTCCCAGATGGCTAAGACACTCTGACATCACTGAAGTTTGATGGGGCTCAGGTAAGTAATTGGGAGGCTGCTACACACGTGGGGTTTCTTTTTTTTTTTTTTTTATTAGCTTAATGCATATGCGTTTAACCACTTCATTACTTAAACCCCCTTCGTGCCCAGACCAATTTTCAGCTTTCAGCGCTGATGCATTTTGAATGACAATTGCGCGGTCATACAACACTGTACCCAAATTATATTTTTATAATTTTTTTCTCACAAATAGAGCTTTCTTTTGGTGGCATTTGATCACCTCTGCGATTTTTATTTTTTGCGCTATAAACATAAAAAAACTGAAAATTTTGAAAAAAAACAAACACATTTTTTACTTTTTGTTATAATAATATCCCAATTTTTTTTTAAAAAAAATTCCCTCGGTTTAGGCCGATACGTATTCTACATATTTTTGTTAAACAAAAATCGCAATAAGCGTATATTGATTGGTTTGCGCAAAAGTTATAGCGCCTACAAAATAGGGGATAGATTTATGATTTTTTTTTTTTTTTACTAGTAATGGCGGCGATTTGCAATTTTTTTTTGTCAGGCCTGCGATATTGCGGCGGATATATCGGACACTTTTGACACAATTTTGGGACCATTCACATTTATACAGCGATCAGTGCTATAAAAATGCACTAATTACTGTATAAATGTGACTGGCAGTGAATGACAACAGGACGTCCAGGGACATCCACCCGGCACTTGAGAGCCGCGCTGTTGACGTCTTTCGTCCATAGCGCGGATCCCAAGTGGTTAAGCTAAAAACCCTTCTGCCTTTACAACTCCTAACTCCTGGCATGAATGCTTTTACCTATGTCCTTCATAGCCACAAAGGGTATTAATCCACTTTGTTCACCAAATGACTTTGCAAACCCAGTTATTGCCTTTTATAGAAGTAGCCTTGACATCCTCACTATGCTGCTCGTGGCCTGTGTAGAGAGCAGAACTGTGGGAGGGACCCAGATGGTTCGCCTACTACAGACTGTCAGCAAAAAATATGCCTCTTGGACAATATTTGATTAACCTGGTGTTAAGCTTTAAAAGAGCTGTATAAGAAACAAACAGTTATACTCATCTAGGTGGATGCAGCATTGATCCAATGCTCTCTGCTCTGCCCCCACAGCGCTCACTGCAGCACAGGACTGTGGGGGGAGGGTTTGGAGGGGCTGGCTCAGACTGTCGGTAAAGTGCTGAGAGTCTGAGCCATGTGCCGGACCAGGTGAGTGATGTGAGCCGACAGCAAACTTTAGCCCGCTGTCAGCTGAAAAACGATCACAGGAGTGCAGAATGAACTGCATTCTTGTGACTTACAGGAGAATAGCCAAAAGAGCTTCTTTAATTCTATTTGTGATTTGTTTCTTTGCCTTGGACATCAATCACTGGATGTCATTTGGTGTCTCAAAGGAACATAGGGCCAGATTCACAAAAGAGATACGACGGCGTATCTCCTGATACGCCGTTGTATCTCTGTGATCCGCCTGTCCTAACTATGCGGCTGATTCATAGAATCAGTTACGCATAGCTAGCCCTAAGATCCGACAGGTGTAATTGACTTACACTGTCGGATCTTAGGATGCAATTCTATGCCGGCCGCTAGGTGGCGAGGCCATTGCGGTCGGCGTAGAATATGCAAATGACTAGTTACGGCGATCCACGAACGTCCGTGTTACCCGTCGCTCTAACTTTACGTCGTTTCCGTTGAGATACGCGTCGTAAAATTAGGGCTGAGCCCTAGGTGTTCTAAGCCATGTTAAGTATGGCCGTCGTTCCCGCGTCGAAATTTAAAAAATCACGTCGTTTGCGTAAGTCGTCCGTGAATGGCGCTGGATGCCATTTACGTTAACGTCTAAACAAATGACGTCCGTGCGACGTCATTTAGCGCAATGCACGTCGCGTAATTTACCCGACGGAGCATGCGCAGTACGTTCGGCGCGGGAACGCGCCTAATTTAAATGGTGCCCGCCCCATTTGAATTAGGCGGGCTTGCGCCGAGCGGATTTACGTTACACCGCCGCATGTTTACAGGTAAGAGCTTTGTGAATCAGGCACTTACGCTGTAAACCTGCGGCGGTGTGACGTAAATCAGATACGTTACGTTGCTGTGGAGCAACGTAATTCTTTCAGAATCTGGCCCATAGTTTGCTTTTGTTGTGCCTTCTGTTGTCAGCATAGGTGTAAACATGATCCAGAGATTTGGCTTTTTTTTTTTTTTTTGCTACTGATAGATTTTTCATTGCTATCACGGCTTTCTCCATCTCTTACTGGGCCCATATCCTTCTAGTCTCTCCTTTAGCACGAAGCTGTAGTAAAGCCCGCTTTGAGAATTTTACTTACAAGTAAGCCTCTAAGGCTTACCTGTAGGTAAAAACGAATATCTCTTAACCCAGTGATGGCGAACCTTTTTGAGCCCGAGTGCCCAAACTCCAACACAAAACCTAATTTTTTTTTGAAGTGCCAACACTGCAATTAAACATGAATACCAAGGTTTTCGTTTAGAAAAATCAACTCGTACACTTGTCCAAACTAATTAACAGCTTTTGTTTTAAAAGAAAAACACAATAACAGAGCTTTCTATTAAACATTTTTTTTTTATTGAAAAAGATTCTCAACAACTGTACTTGTGCATGTATTTTTGGATAAGGATACATTTGCAGATCGCTGGTAAAGATGCCTTTGCTGATCGCTGGTAAGGATGCCTTTGCTAGGCATTTTCAAAGATGGCTTTGCTGGGCATTTCCAAAGATGGCTTTGCTGGGCATTTTCAAAGATGACTTTGCTGGGCATTTTCAAAGATGACTTTGCTGGGCATTTTCAAAGATGACTTTGCTGGGCATTTTCAAAGATGACTTTGCTGGGCATTTTCAAAGATGACTTTGCTGGGCATTTCCAAAGATGGCTTTGCTGGGCATTTCCAAAGATGGCTTTGCTGGGCATTTCCAAAGATGGCTTTGCTGGGCATTTCCAAAGATGGCTTTGCTGGGCATTTCCAAAGATGGCTTTGCTGGGCATTTCCAAAGATGGCTTTGCTGGGCATTTCCAATGATGGCTTTGCTGGGCATTTCCAAAGATGGCTTTGCTGGGCATTTCCAAAGATGGCTTTGCTGGGCATTTCCAAAGATGGCTTTGCTGGGCATTATTAAAGATGCCTTGGTAAGGCATCTTTAAAGATGCCATTGCTGGGCATTTTTAAAGATGCCTTGTCTGGGCATTGGTAAAGATTGGTAAAGATGCCTTGGCTGGGCATTAGATGCCTTGGCTGGGCATTGGTAAAGATGCATTTGCTTACACAAGGGATAGAGATCTACAATGCTGTGATGGGTACAGGCACAGTATACTTTGCATAGCTAAAAGACATTATTGAACATAAGCAGAGGATGAGTCTAATGATCTATTGCTGGGCATTATTAAAGATGCCTTGGCTGGGCATTGGTAAAGATGCCTTAGCTGGGCATTGGTAAAGATGCCTTGCCTGGGCATTATTAAAGATGCCATGACTGGGCATTTTTAAAGATGCCTTGGCTGGGCATTGGTAAAGATGCCTTGCCTGGGCATTATTAAAGATGCCATTGCTGGGCATTTTTAAAGATGCCTTGGCTGGGCATTGGTAAAGATGCCTTGCCTGGGCATTATTAAAGATGCCATTGCTGGGCATTTTTAAAGATGCCTTGGCTGGGCATTGGTAAAGATGCCTTGCCTGGGCATTATTAAAGATGCCATTGCTGGGCATTTTTAAAGATGCCTTGGCTGGGCATTGTTAAAGATGCCTTGCCTGGGCATTATTAAAGATGCCATTGCTGGGCATTTTTAAAGATGCCTTGGCTGGGCATTGGTAAAGATGCCTTGTCTGGGCATTATTAAAGATGCCATTGCTGGGCATTTTTAAAGATGCCTTGGCTGGGCATTGGTAAAGATGCCATTGCTGGGCATTATTAAAGATGCCATTGCTGGGCATTTTTAAAGATGCCTTGGCTGGGCATTGGTAAAGATGCCTTGCCTGGGCATTATTAAAGATGCCATTGCTGGGCATTTTTAAAGATGCCTTGGCTGGGCATTGGTAAAGATGCCTTGCCTGGGCATTATTAAAGATGCCATTGCTGGGCATTTTTAAAGATGCCTTGGCTGGGCATTGGTAAAGATGCCTTGCCTGGGCATTATTAAAGATGCCATTGCTGGGCATTTTTAAAGATGCCTTGGCTGGGCATTGGTAAAGATGCCTTGTCTGGGCATTGGTAAAGATGCCTTGGCTGGGCATTGGTAAAGATGCCTTGCCTGGGCATTATTAAAGATGCCATTGCTGGGCATTTTTAAAGATGCCTTGGCTGGGCATTGGTAAAGATGCCTTGCCTGGGCATTATTAAAGATGCCATTGCTGGGCATTTTTAAAGATGCCTTGGCTGGGCATTGGTAAAGATGCCTTGTCTGGGCATTGGTAAAGATGCCTTGGCTGGGCATTGGTAAAGATGCCTTGGCTGGGCATTGGTAAAGATGCCTTGCCTGGGCATTATTAAAGATGCCATTGCTGGGCATTTTTAAAGATGCCTTGGCTGGGCATTGGTAAAGATGCCTTGCCTGGGCATTATTAAAGATGCCATTGCTGGGCATTTTTAAAGATGCCTTGGCTGGGCATTGGTAAAGATGCCTTGTCTGGGCATTGGTAAAGATGCCTTGGCTGGGCATTGGTAAAGATGCCTTGCCTGGGCATTATTAAAGATGCCATTGCTGGGCATTTTTAAAGATGCCTTGGCTGGGCATTGGTAAAGATGCCTTGCCTGGGCATTATTAAAGATGCCATTGCTGGGCATTTTTAAAGATGCCATGGCTGGGCATTGGTAAAGATGCCTTGTCTGGGCATTGGTAAAGATGCCTTGGCTGGGCATTGGTAAAGATGCAATGACACATTTTTGTTTTTTTCATTTTAGCCCTTTGGATTCTTCTTTGCAATTCTTGTAGATTAGAATCTACAGCAGCTTCCAGACCCAGCAGAGCAGTGGGCATTTTTAAAGATGCCATTGCTGGGCATTTTTAAAGATGCCTTGGCTGGGCATTGGTAAAGATGCCTTGCCTGGGCATTATTAAAGATGCCATTGCTGGGCATTTTTAAAGATGCCTTGGCTGGGCATTGGTAAAGATGCCTTGCCTGGGCATTATTAAAGATGCCATTGCTGGGCATTTTTAAAGATGCCTTGGCTGGGCATTGGTAAAGATGCCTTGTCTGGGCATTGGTAAAGATGCCTTGGCTGGGCATTGGTAAAGATGCAATGACACATTTTTGTTTTTTTCATTTTAGCCCTTTGGATTCTTCTTTGCAATTCTTGTAGATTAGAATCTACAGCAGCTTCCAGACCCAGCAGAGCAGTGGGCATTTTTAAAGATACCTTGGCTGGGCATTTTTAAAGATGCCTTGGCTGGGCATTGGTAAAGATGCCTTGCCTGGGCATTATTAAAGATGCCATTGCTGGGCATTTTTAAAGATACCTTGGCTGGGCATTTTTAAAGATGCCTTGGCTGGGCATTGGTAAAGATGCCTTGCCTGGGCATTATTAAAGATGCCATTGCTGGGCATTTTTAAAGATGCCTTGGCTGGGCGTTGATAAAGATTTGGGATGCTTTTGCACAATTAATGTGATTTTTGCTGTTGTATGCATGCTGATAACTTGTCAAACCTTGGCTCATACTCCGTTAGTTTGAGAGCAACACATACAGCACTCAAATCATCTGTTAGTCTATTTCTGGCATCACATTTGATATAATTCAATGCTGAAAACAGCTGCTCACAAGCATAGGATGACCCAAACAAAGTAAGGAAAGCAATCCCAAGTGTTTTCATTGCCTTAAAATTATTTGGCAGAGAATTCCACACTTTAAGTATTTCATTTTCTGAACTAGCAACTGTGCTGTCTTTGGTCATCCCTTCACACTCCATCTTTTCAAGAGTGGCACGCAGGTCAGAGAATTTATTTTTCCAGATAGAGCTTTCTTGAAATTCCAGTAGCTCCATTTCCAAATTTTCTAAATCTAACCAGTGTAAGCAGGAAAGATCAAGTTCTTCAAATTTGGCTTTATCTGGAGAAGTAAGAAAACTCAGGGTTGTTTCCATCTTACGGAACTGTACAAATCTGTTGCCAAAATTCTCCTTTGCAACTGCTATAATGCTAGAAAATTCTTTGTAGATTTCTTGATGGTTTGGATTGTCTGTAAATGTTGTAGAATTTTCCAAATGCATTTTTAGATTGGGAAAATATTTCAGCTGCCCACTTTCAAGGTCTCTTTCAAAAACCTGCAGTTTTCTCTCAAATGTTCTGATATCACAAAACATTCTTTCTGCCGTTTTCCCTAAACCTTGCAGTTTTTTGTTCAGGACATTAAAGTGTATTGTAAAATCAGTAAAAAACATGAGATTGGTGAGCCAGGTCATATCAGTGAGCTGTGGATATTCCTGCCCCTTGTCATTCCTAATTTCATCCAAACAGGCTACAAATCTCTCCAAGACCCGTCCTCTGCTTAGCCATCGTACATTATTGTACATAAGTAAAGTATTATACTGTGCCTGTACCTCATCAAGAAGTGCTTGAAACTGTCGAAAATTAAGAGCACGAGCCATGATGTAATTCACCATTTTTGTGACATCCTTGAGGATATCGTCTAATATTTTGCTGCTTTCCTTGGCACAAAGAGCTTCTTGATGTATAATACAATGAAATTGAATGACTGGGTGCTTTGCTTCTTTGACAAAAAACTGTATGAAACCAGATGTTACCCCCACCATGGAAGGTGCCCCGTCACTAGTAACTGAAACCACTTTTTCTGGCCTTATGTCTTGTGAGACAAAAGCCTCCATCACAGCATTGTAGATATCTATCCCTTGTGTTCTTCCAGGCAAAGACAACAGTTTCATGAGCTCCTCTCTCATGGTGTCACCAACAGCATAACGCAAAATTACTGCTAGCCTTGCATGATTATTTATGTCTGTGCTTTCATCCAAGCACATGGAGTAACAGGCTGCCTTTTGTAAGTCAGTGGTGAGCTGCTGACTAACATCACTTGCCATACGCAGGACTCTATCTTTAACAGTATTTCTGCTAAGTGGCATTTCAGAGATTCGTTGCTTAATTTTGTCCTTGTTTGGAAATTCATGAAAAAGGGAATTACTCACAGCCAACATGGCCGTTTTGATAAAATCGCCATCAGAGAGGGGCTTTCCATGTTTTGCTATGCACAGTGAAATTTCAAAGCTGGCATTTGCCAGATAATTTGTTTTAGAAAGATAGTTGCAAAAACTACGATACTGGCAGTGATATCTCTTCAATTTCCCATCAAGAAACTCTTTTCTTTCAGCTACACCAAGTTCGGCAACACTTTTGTGGTTGGTATCAAAATGACGTTTGACACTAGATGTGCGAGATACCACACTTTCACTACACAGAACACATAACGCTTTCCCATTGCGTTCAATCACTCCAAATGACTGTGTCCAGGTCTCTTGGAATGATCTTCCACTATCTGTTTTTAATTTTGCTTTTTTTGATGTACTCATTTTTGGTTGTTCATGTCTACAAAAAACACAAAATGTATAAAATAAGGATGGATGAAGCACCCAATACAAATCTATCCCTACCTACCTATACCAAAAATATTATTGCAACATTTCACAAAAAAGGTAGAACAACTCACGGTTTTGTAGACAGATATACATCGTCCAATATCCTGTGAAACAAGAAGTCGCGCTGTGCCGCTGCTGACACCGCTATGCTGGGTCTGGAAGCTGCTGTAGATTCTGAATTGCAAAGAAGAATCCCAAAGAGAGGGCTGTAATGAAAAAAAAAATATGTTTTCATTGTTGTCCATAGGGACACAGGAAACTACCATAGCCCGGGGGCCAGATGTGACCCTTAGCAACTTACGTTTCTGTAATGTAGACAGATATAAGCTCAAATCGTCCAATGTCCTGTGAAACAACAAGGCGTGCTGTGCCGCTGCTGACACCGCTCTGCTGGGTCTGAAAGCTGCTGTACATTCTACAAGATTTGCAAAGTAGAATCCCGGAGAGAGGGCTGTAATGAACAAAAAAAATATGTTTTCATTGTTGTCCATAGGGACACAGGAAACTACCGTAGCCCGGGGGCCAGATGTGACCCTTAGCAACTTACTTTTTTTAATGTAGACAGATATAAGCTCAAATCGTCCAATGTCCTGTGAAACAAGAAGTCGCGCTGTGCCGCTGCTGACACCGCTCTGCTGGGTCTGGAAGCTGCTGTAGATTCTACAAGAATTGCAAAGAAGAATCCAAAGGGCTAAAATGAAAAAAAAAAAAAAAGTGTGTCATTGTTGTCCATAGGCCAGGACACAGGCCCAATAACAGCAATGATGGGGGTTATATGTTTGCAAATGACACCTATGCCCAATAACAGCAAACATATTACCTCCCTCATTGCTGTTTTTGGGCCTAGGTGTCATTTGCAAACATATTACCCCCCTCATTGCTGTTATTGGGCCTAGGTGTCATTTGCAAACATATTACCCCCCTCATTTGCAATGAGGGGGTAATATGTTTGCAAAGGACACCTAGACCCAATAACAGCAATGAGGGGGGTAATATGTTTGCAAATGACACCTAGGCCCAATAACAGCAAACATATTACCCCCCTCATTGCTGTTATTGGGCCTGGGTGTCATTTGCAAACATATTACCCCCCTCATTGCTTTTATTGGGCCTAGGTGTCCTTTGCAAACATATTACCCCCCTCATTGCTGTTATTGGGCCTGGGTGTCATTTGCAAACATATTACCCCCCTCATTGCTTTTATTGGGCCTAGGTGTCCTTTGCAAACATATTACCCCCCTCATTGCTGTTATTGGGCCTGGGTGTCATTTGCAAACATATTACCCCCCTCATTGCTTTTATTGGGCCTAGGTGTCCTTTGCAAACATATTACCCCCCTCATTGCTGTTATTGGGCCTGGGTGTCATTTGCAAACATATTACCCCCCTCATTGCTTTTATTGGGCCTAGGTGTCCTTTGCAAACATATTACCCCCCTCATTGCTGTTATTGGGCCTGGGTGTCATTTGCAAACATATTACCCCCCTCATTGCAAATGACACCTATGCCCAATAACAGCAATGAGGGAGGTAATATGTTTGCAAATGACACCTATGCCCAATAACAGCAAACATATTACCTCCCTCATTGCTGTTTTTGGGCCTAGGTGTCATTTGCAAACATATTACCTCCCTCATTGCTGTTTTTGGGCCTAGGTGTCATTTGCAAACATATTACCTCCCTCATTGCTGTTATTGGGCATAGGTGTCATTTGCAATGAGGGGGGTAATATGTTTGCAAAGGACAACTAGACCCAATAACAGCAATGAGGGGGGTAATATGTTTGCAGAACAAAGTTTCCCAAGTCAGTCAGCAACTGTCAGAACACCCACCAGCGAGATTAGCTAAAGTAATTGTTCAGCAAAATTTTACATTTTAGATTGGGTGATGTTAGCAGGGCAACCCATAAAACGACCCAGGTATCCCATGTCTAAATAGTATTCGAGTAATAAGTATTCTTACCTTTGTCTGCAGCTGAATCAAACTGCGCAATGAAGAAGATGGCTTCACGAGTCTTGCAGCTCTTTCCCGCCGTGCGTCTTCTCCTCATGCTCCCAGTCACGCCCAGCAGCACGTCAGGCAGTGGATGATCTGAGAGCTTTCATTGGGTAGCAAGCTAACACGTGACCTCCGGGCGCTCATTCTAAGTTACGCCCACTCGGACACGTCACCGCTAGCACAGGGTAGTGTGGGAAATGTAGTTTCTAGTTGCGGTTGACGATTTAATTTTTTTTTCTTTGACATTTCTGCATTGTCACCGCGTGCCCACCAAAACAGCTTGCCGTGCCGGGAGCGGCACGCGTGCCACGCGTTCGCCATCACTGTCTTAACCACTTGCCTACAGGGCACTTAAACCCCCCTCCTGCCCAGACCAATTTTCATTTTTCAGTTCTCACACTTTGACAATTACTCAGTCATGTAACACTACTGTGTATTTTATTTCTTGCGCTATAAATGAAAAAAGATTGAAAATTTTGAAGGAAAAAAAAAATCCTTGTTTCTGTTATACAATTTTGCAAATTTAGTAATATTTCTACATACATTTTGTCCACAGTTTATACTGCTACATATCTTTGGTAAAAATAACCCAACTTGGTGGCTATTATTCGTTCTTTGTGAAAGTTAGAGAGTCTACAAGTTATGGTGTTAATCATTGAAAATTGATCACATTCCTTGAGATCCGAATAAGCCCCCCAAATGACCCCTTTGGAAAGTAGACATTCCAATGTATTTTTTATTTTTTGTAATTTTTTCCCCACAATTCTTTGAAATTTCTCACACATATGGCATATGCATACTTACAACAACACCCCAAAACACATTCTGCTACTCCTGAGTATGGCTATGCCACATGTGATTACTTTTTCACAGCCTAGTCACATAAAGAGGCCCAACATACAGGGAGCACTATCAGGTGTTCTAGGAGCATAAATTGCACATCTAACTTGTTGACTACCTATTACACTTTTGAAGGCCCTCAAGCACCAAGACAATGGAAACGCCCACAAAATTACCCCATTTTGGAAAACAAACGCCCCAACGTATAATCTTTTGAGGCATGAGTCTTTTAAACATGTAATTTCCAGAAGTTTGGGAAAATGTGGAAAAAAGTTGTCCATTTATAAGATATTTTCAACACATAGCATGCACGTAGCAAAAATGACACCCCAAAATGCATTCTGCTACTCCTCCTGAGTATGGTGATACCACATGTGAGACTTTTACACAGCCTGGCCACATAGAGGCCCAACATGCAAGGAACACCGTCAGGGACACAACATGCACATACCAAGAATTACACCCCAAAATACATTCTGCTAAACAAAGGATAAACAAAAGATTACCTGTCGTTTTTAGTAGCACGGTTGTCCACAGGAGGATAGCACTGGTCCAGGCAGCAGGCAGGGACTTGGTCCGCAACGGCCAACGCAATTGTCCAGGCAACAGGCCGGGATACTGTCCATATACAGCTAAGGGTCAGTGCAGGCAGAGATATTGTGAGCAGTGCCAAAATATGGGTACATAGTACAGGTAGCAGGCAGAGGTGTGGTCAGTTGGCAGTAAGTCCTACAGGCAGAAGGCATGTTCAGTGGGGCCATGTTCAGAACAAAATGGTGACAGTGGTAGAGGCTTCCCCAACCCAAATCTTGTTGAAGCCTCCAGTCCCTAATCTGGAAATGAGAAAACAAAAAGTTTCTTCATCCAGAAAAAAAAATCACACTACTCCAGTAGCAGGGTACAAGATCAGTCCAAGATGCAGGCAAAAAACATGTTCAAACAGTTCAGGGTCAGTTCCAGATCAGGCAGAGGTGTGTACAAAAGCTGTAGGCAGAAGCGTGGTCAAACAGTCGTCCAGGGTCAGTTTCGGAGTATGTAGTGGCATAAGGGGTGTTGAGGTAAATGGCAGGAACTGGGGATTTTGTTTAATAATTTACTGAAGTATGGTAATGGTCACCTATGCAGAGTCCTGGTTTGGGAAGGACACTGGGAACAACAGGTGTCGTCTCTTCTAACTGCAACACACCTTACATTTTTCTCTGATTTTATCTTTGGCCTGTTGGCCTGGGAGGAATTTCAGCAGGAAAGATGCTTTCGGAGAGTCTGCTAATAACATTGGGTCGAATGTTTTCTGGTGGTCTGTTCAGGAATACAAGGGCAGTGATCATTTTCTCCTGGTAGCCAAGGAAGGCTTGGAGGCTTTCGGTGGAGGTGCTGTAGATTATATTTAATGGGGCCTGTCCTTCTGGGGTTTCAACATGTGTTCTTGTGGATCGAAGATGGCATGCATAGACATCCCTTCTGTCCCTCCACTAAACTGACAGAATTCCCCAATTTCGCAGACTCGCCGTCTCCCCTCTTAACTTCATATTGGCGAGCCTTTAAGGAAAGCCCTTCCTATTCTTTCTTCCTCTGGTGAAGGTTGTGGAACAGGGGCAGACTCGTCTAGAAGTTATCTACATACAAGTAATACCCTTTCTCCAGTAGTGGGTATATATGAGGTCCCAAACAATTTTCCCAAGGTCACACCCCACTAGTACTTGGCCTTTCTTGCCGAGGTACTGCGGTGCTGGTAGATGCCACTGCCTCCTCACCAGAACACCTTAGTTTGGTTGTGTTCCACTGCTTGGGTCTAGCTCATAATTTACATCGGACTCAGAATCCGAATTTGAAGAGGAAACCAAAGTAGAGAGCTCCCTGTTGCTCTGCTCAGCCCCACTAAGAATTTGAGACACCACCTGTGTGAAAAAAGATTTTTTAGACGGTGGTGATGAGCCTGCACAGGTGTGTGCTAATAAGCCTGCACTGATGGAGCGGCACAGTTGTGCACTGATGGCACAGATGGGCACTGATGGCACTTATGAGTGCTCGAATCCGGAAGAAAGACCGGAGAAAGAGGTCAGTCCTCTCAGTGGTGACGGTGCGCCGCTGGAAAGCTTTGTTCCAAGCGATGCATACAAATACATTATGCAATTGCCTTACAAGTGTGTTTTTTTTTTTGTTTTTTAAACCAGTTGCTGTTTACTATTGCTTTAATGTGGAGAAGAAAAATAAAGCTCTAGAAAGATGTTTTTACAGGAGTTATGCAGAAATAAGACATAGATGGTTGTATAGAGATTCCCTAGGATCAGATTACATATATCTTGTTCATTTTATCTTAAAGAGGTTGTAAAGGTTTGATTTTTATTTTCTAAATGGGTTCATTTAAGCCAGTGCATTGTTGGTTCACTTGCCCTTTCCTTCGATTTTCCTTCTAAATGTTATTTTTTTTCCTTTGTCTGAATTTCTAGCTTCCTGTTTTTCCTCAGTAAGCTTGCTCCCATCATCCGAGCCGTTCTGGCTGGGGGTTATTCAGCATGCTTGCCCCCTCCCTCGGAACTACATTTCTGCGGAGAGACGCTGTGTTATCTCAGTTTAGGCCGATACGTATTCTTCTACATATTTTTGGTAAAAAAAAAATATCGCAATAACCGTATAGTGACTGGTTTGCGCAAAAGTTATATTGCCTACAAAATAGGGGACATAATTATGAATTTTTTTTTTTTTTTACTAGGAATGGTGGCGATCTGCGATTTTTTTTTTTCGGGACTGCGACATTATAGCGGACACTTTTGACACATTTTTGGGACCATTCACATTTATACAGTGAACAGTGCTATAAATATGCATTGATTACTGTATAAATGTGACTGGAAGGGAAGGGGTTAACCACTAGGGGGCGGGGAAGGGGTTAAATGTGTAGCCTAGTGAATGTTCTAACTGTAGGGGGAGGGGGGTGACCGATCTGTGTCCCTATGTACAAGGGACACAGCATCGGTCTCCTCTCCCTGACAGGACATGGATCTCTGTGTTTACACACAGAGATCCACGGTCCTGCTCAGTTACTGGGCAATCGCGGGTGCCCGGCGGCCGCCGGGCACACGCATTGTGTTCCCAGTAATGCGACGGGTGCGCGCCCCCTAGCGGCTTTAAATGACAGGACGTCCTGTCAGAACAACAGGGTATTCCGCCCGCCGTCATTTGATGGCAGGCGGGTGTTAAGCGGTTAATATCTTAATAGTCTTGTTGGGCTACCTGTAAATTGAGACTCCTTGTCAAAGTCACAAATTGAAATTGTATATTTAGATTATCACATTACCTTTACAAAGCTGTATCATAACTAAACACGTATTTCATGTGGCCTTACATAATTTCTTCAAGCAAAAGAATGTTTTTTTTGTTTTTGTTTTTTTACCAACTCGTCCATTTATCCACAGGCTGGTTGGAAGGAGAATCATGCAACTTTTATGAATGAGTTGAAGAACCTTCAAGCTACAGGACTCTCTACTCTTGGCCAAGCACTAAGATCTTCTTTTGACTTACTCAATTTAAATCGATTGGTGTCTGCAATCGATAATTATGGACAGGTATGTAATATATAAAAAAAAAAATACAAAAAAAACACTCTGCCTTTTTTGCTAGATTTCAGTGCCTGGTTGGGAAGGTCAAAATGTTGGCTGCTGTTCTGTTAAATTAAATTTCTTCTCCTGGTGGGGTGGTGACCTTGTTGAGAGAGTGATTGCAGCATAGGGTAGAAAAAGGGCACTGGAGTCAACATAGCCTTAAAGTGATTTTAAACCCTTTACATATACCCAGTGAAGTGAATGGCCTCAGATGATGCACATATATGAAACAAATCTCCCTACATAAGTTTTACTTGTATACATGTTGTCTTCCCCTTTCTACACAATCTCTCTTCCTCTTTCAGCAGCACATAGGGGTGGGTGGGGATACTGGATTTACACTGAGTGAGGGCAGATTAAAGGAAAGGGACACACCCCCCTCCACATTGGCAGATGAAGGAAGGAGCAGGCAGAGCTGAATTGTGAATAGGCAAGCTCCCTGCTAATCTCCCTCCCCGACACAAATTTTCAGCTACTGCTATCTCATGTGTTTGAAAAACTTGTCAGAAGTGACTTGTGCTGATAACAGAGGAACTGAGCACCTGAGAGAAACGGCACATAGAGCTTTGGAGAGAGATAAGTAAACACTACAGATAAATGTGCTTAGGTCAAATTTCATGAATGGAGTTTACAACCACTTTAAAGTGGATCTCCCACATAAACCTTACGGAGGCTCTAACATATTTCCTACTATTATAATAAATTAAAAGGAGTTTCTTCCAAAATTGAATGTGTATGTATAGCCAAAAGCTTTTTTTTTTCTTTCTAGTTTTGGATAAAACCGGGAATATTAAAACCCCAGTCAGTTTACTATTTGTTGTCCGTGCCCCATTTTCCATCACTTCCTGTCCTAAAGATGCACCAGGAAGAAAGGCCCCAAAGGATTACTCATTGCTTGCTGTCTTAGTAACAATGGTCAACAGGACAAATAGGGAAGGTGAATCTACCTAGGAAGGGGACAGACGGCAATAAAAAAGAATTGATGGGTTCTAACCCTTCCCTATTCAATACAAAATATTTTGGCTATACATACAATTTATCTGTGTGTGTGATTTGCATTGGTTAGTTGTGCATGATATGTCATCCATAGTGTATTTCCTTTGGTATTTTGATACATTTGTAGCATTGAAACTATGCAAATACTTTAGAATAATTTAATTTGGAAAAAGGACTGAAAGGTTAAAATAACCTTAAAGTGGATGTAAACCCGATTCATGAAGTTTGAGCTGGGCACATATATCTGCAGTGTCCTTATCTCTCTTTAACTGGTTGCCGACCAACCGCCGCAGTTCTACGGCGGCAGGTCGGCTCTCCTGCGCGAGAGCCCGTAGCTCTACGTCGGCAGGCGAAGCGGACACTAGGGGCGCGCGCCCCCCCCCCCGCTCACTCCTGACTCCCGCGCGCCTGCCAGGCGGTCGCTCGTTACTGAACACACAGCTCCCGGTCCTGTCAGGGGAGAAATGCCTGACCGTCTGTTCATACAATGTATGAACAGCGATTAGTCATTTCCCCTAGTGAGTCCACCCCCCCCTCTACAGTTAGTACACACCCAGGGAACATACTTAACCCCTTCCCCGCCCCCTAGTGTTAACCCCTTCCCTGCCAGTGGCATTTTTATAGTAATCAATGCATTTTTATAGCCCTGATCGCTATAAAAATGCCAATGGTCCCAAAAATGTGTCCGCCATAATGTCGCAGTATCGAAAAAAAATCGCTGATCGCCGCCATTACTAGTAAAAAAAATAATAATAAAATTGCCATAAAACTACCCCCTATTTTGTAAACGCTATAACTTTTGCGCAAACCAATCAATAGCTTATTGCGTTTTTTTTTTGTTTACGAACAATATGTAGAAGAATACGTATCGGCCTAAACTGAGGAAAAAAATAGTTTTTTTATATATTTATGGGGGATATTTATTATAGTAAAAAATATTCATATTTTTTTCAAAATTGTCGCTCTATTTTTGTTTATAGCGCAAAAACTAAAAACCGCAGAGGTGATCAAATACCACCAAAAGAAATGACGGTGTCTGTTCCGTCTCAACAAAATCAGCCAGGGGGAGAGACCAGAGAGGGTCTATGCACAGGCGCCGCAATCCCGTGTGTAGCAGACACACGGGATTGCGGCGCCTGTGCATAGACCCTCTCCGCTCTCTGGTCTCTCCCCCTGGCTGGAACTACCTTTCTGTCGGTCGGTGCTGAGTTGGTTACCTCTTCTCCAATGTTTGGCCATTTGGCAACCTGTTATTTGGAGTCTATTCAAGCCTAGGGTTTGCCAGAGGGATTTTGGTCGAGGCCTTCACGCCTATCCACTTTCACTGTTTACCAACAGCTTGTGTTATAGCCCAACCTTTTGATTTCTACACACCACGAGCACCTACCACATGCCCAGGAGGCTGGTTAGGTAAAAAGCGTTGTACATTTCTTACGCCATTATTAGTGGTTGGATCGACTTTTTGAGATTCGATTGATCCACTTCTATGCTCCTGATGAAGCATCTTGTACGCGAAACATGTCGAGAGTAAAAGCAAGATCTGCTATTACGCATATCGGATTCAGCTTTAAACCCTAAGTTTTTTTATATACCTTTCTGATGCTATGCGTTCCTATATTATGAATGTATCTGCATAAGTATAAACCCTTCTCTTACTCTGTGTTAGATGAACTGATATCATATGCTGATATTGTCTTATGAAATTGTGTATACAAGTTTCTATCTATGCGTTTTTTATAAATATTTATAGATCTTTTACATTAATTACCTGTACCGCAAAAAGTCCAATTTATTAGTCCATTAATTTTATAGATTGACATTGTCACTTAGCCCCTCCCCCCCACTCCCTTGTCACTGGCTTAATTTGACTGCTGCCTCAGCAAAGCCTGTCGGACCAGGAGGTGAGGGTAGAAAAGAGCAGCAGACTGGCACAGTGCTGGATGGAATGAGGGCTCAGATAAGTGTAAGTGCCGGTTCACACTACAGTGACTTGGGGTCCGACTTGTCAGACCTCAATTTGCCCCAAGTCGCTTGCCATAAGAAATTCCATTGAAGTGAATGAGAGCCGTCTTAATGTACACTACTGAAGTTGCTCTGACTTCAGAAAAGGTTCCTGTACTACTTCAAGGCAACTTCTGGGCAACTTGTACCCATAGATTTCAATAGAAGTTGCCTCCAAGTCAGATCTTCGTCTATATTGAAGCGACTTTACAGGAAATAGAAAATGGTTTACCCAGGCAAACCCCTCCCTCCCACAGAGCTGATTATTCTGTGATTGGCCACAGCCAAAGTCGCCTGTCTTGGAGGCAACTTTAAGTCACGTTGTAAGTTGCTTGAAGTCGCCTCCAAATCGCCTTGAAAAATCACGCTGTAAGTCAGGTTGCCCCTGTGTGAACCAGCAAGTAGGGGGTTGCTACTACCTAAAGTTTTTTTTTTTTTACCGAAATGCAAAGAATGCTTAGGCTTTATAACCACTTTAGATCAGACAACAAACAATACATTTTATAAGGGGGAAAAGACAGATGTAGTCAGGCAACTCGCATATGTTAGGAAAGTAAGGGTAAGATAAAAATCCCCAGAAAATTGCTTAATATCAAGTTATAGTTTTATTTCCCTTGGATTTTGAGAGCATGTTTTCAATCAAGCTGTGAATGGTTAAATGACCAATATTTTATTGTGTAAAACTGCTAATTTGTGACAAAATGTGCAAATGTAAGCGCAAGATCGTTTTTCTTTCAACTAGGCATCCAATGGTCAGTGTTCTTTTTATGTAATATCTGTGATAAACACAACAATGAGAATTCAGGATTTTTATTCTAACATTACTTTTTATCTAGAAAAAACAAATCCTACCAAGCACCTGCCTGCTCTGGCCCCAGGTTTTCTGTAGCATAAAAATGTGTTTAACTCAACGTTGTTTAGTTACTGCCAGTTTTTCAAAGTACCTGCTTTTTTTTTTTTTTAGCTACCAAATAAAAAAAAAAAAAAAAAAGGATCTGTAGCCAACATATTGTCATACATACATATATATATATATTTTTTATGTATGTTGGTTGAAGTGAATAAGGATTATAATTTCTGTATGGTTTTAATGCTGTCCAGACTCTTAGGAGAGGAGAGATTTCATCTAACATCCTGTTCTGGTTATCGTTTTCCTGGTGATTTGCTGTGGGGATCGGCCACATTGAAAGCAATGGGAGGCTGCCGGCTTTTGCAGCTATCGTAGCCACTTGCATGTAATTGCTATGCGGCCATTATTTGCAACTTATTGGCCCTGGATGTGAACAGTCTGCATCCAGGTGCCATCACTCACAGGTGAAGCATAACAATTACATAAGAGATGGCAGCCTCCCATTGCCTTCAATGGGGCTGCCTCCTGCAGCCAATCACCGGGACCTCCCGCTGGGGTTCTCACATTTACGAGCTGTTGGGCCAATACTATAAAAGCTTTAATTTTATAAAATGTAAATTGGGCAAAGACAACATACTAAAAATCACCTTTTTAATAACTCAAAGCCAAACTCCAGGAAAAAAAGTGGCACCATAAATACTTGTTTAGATCTGGCTGGCCTTTTGCAGATGGAGCTTTCGTTTGTCCTCATTACCACTCCCCATTAGTTTAGGGAAAAAAGTATTTGATCCCCTGCTGATTTTTTACGTTTGCCCACTGACAAGAAATGATCTGCCTATAATTTTAATGGTAGGTTTATTTTAACAGTGAGAGACAGAATAACAAAAAAAGTCAGAAAAACGCATTTAAAAAAAGTTTTAAATGGATTTGAATTTTAATGAGTAAAATAAGTATTTGACCCTTTTTGCAAAACATGATTTGGTACTTGGTGACAAAACCCTTGTTGGCAATCAGAGGTCAGACGTTTCTTGTAGTTGGCCACCAGGTTTGCACACATCTCAGGAGGGATTTTGTCCCACTCCTCTTTGCAGATCCTCTCTAAGTCATTAAAGCAAAACTTTTTTCCATGTTGTTGTTGCTGGTCTCCTTACCTTCACCAACTATGCTATCCATGTTCTTCTGAGCTCTGTAGTTCCTTTGTAGTAGCCTGCTGATTTTGTTGAAAAAACGTGTTTGCCCTGTGGTTTCTGGTTTGTAAGACAGCTGGCTGCTTTTCCTCATGTATCATTCAGCCAGCGGTCTTCGCACCTTCCACCAGTAGTTCTGTAGAGTGAGCAGGGAGGTAATACAAATATAGTGGGCAGAGGGGTCTAGCAGTGCCATGTCTGTGCCGTCCATGGAGGAGGTGTACTTCTCCTTCTCTGCTCCCTGACATATGTGAAATAGCAATCGCTGTAACTAGGGTTGTCCCGATACCACTTTTTTAGGACCGAGTACAAGTACCGATACTTTTTTTCATGTAGTCGCCGATACCGAATACCGATACTTTTTTTAAATGTCATGTGACAGTTTTCAAACCACAATACAGACTAAGGATATTTTCTTTAGAATTATGAAGAACTCTAACTCAAGACATTATAAAAGAATAAAAATGAGTAAAAATGAATAAAAATGTTTTATTTGCTTGTCACGCAGTAGTAAAAAACTCAAAGAATTTTCATAGAACATGTTGATAAATACAAAAAAAGTATTCTATTTAGGTATCGGGAGCATTTGCGCGAGTACGAGTACTCCCGCAAATACTCGGTATCGGTCCCGATACCGATACTAGTATCGGTATCTGGACAACCCTAGCTGTAACGTCCCGACGACCGGCATTGTAATTGACAGAACACTCTTCCAATTAGAGCTGCACAAATAATCGTGATCTCGATTCAACCCCCTTGACGATCTCCATTGAAGATTCTTATATAACAAGTGGAGAGACTTATCTGCTTACTCAGCTGTCAAAAGAAAATATCGGGCAGTCTGCCAAGATTTTAACAACATGACACCGAGGCGTTAGAAAAGTCCTGCAAGCAGCATCTTTGGAGCAGCTTTTGAGCGCTAAAAAAAGCGCTTTAAAAAAACGCCCCTCTCCATTAAAATAAATTGAAAATGCTATGAAAACGCCTGAAAAGTGCCCATACTCCGCCCTGAGCTGTAGAAAAGTCACATGATCCGACAAAATATTAAACATGCAAGCAGAAAAGAGAACCTCTACAACAGTAATACAATTGTGAGAAGATCAAAATGCCAAAAAAAAGAATCCTATCCCATAAAAAAAGTTTTGAAGTAAAACACACTACTGGATTTACTTTCCAATACATTGCTTGTTTTACATGATCACACAAAGGATAAAGATGCAAGCAGTAACCTAGCATGCAGAACAGCACCAGTTGTGGGGATGGTCACATAATCGCACTGAAGTGTAGGATGCTGTGTAATCAGGAAATCCTGTTTGTAGAGGAGTATAGGAGCAAGATGGAGCTTGTCAGAGACCAGCAAGCAGAAGAAATGTCAGAAAACTTGCCCAGAAGGAGACAATATGAACCAGAGGAGTTTATCAACACCACAAGGGGTTTCCCTGAACTACGGGATCTCAAAAACGATCAATTTGCAAATAGAATCAAGAAAAGAAAACGCTGGAACATTGTGGCACAGAGGCACATACCCGAATGGGAAAAGCGAATCCATGAACAAAAAACAACAAACGTGAGTACCAGAACTGCAGAACATCCCACTTCCACTAGTCCCAAATCCCTAATCCTAATTCCGCTCCCATAGTCCCAAACCCAGAACCCTAATAACACTCCCAATAGTCACAAATTCCTAACCCTAATCCCACTGCCAATAGTCCCAAATCCCTAACCCTGCTTTCACTAGTCCCAAATCCCTAACCCTGCTTTCACTAGTCCCAAATCCCTAACCCTGCTTTCACTAGTCCCAAATCCCTAACCCTGCTTTCACTAGTCCCAAATCCCTAACCCTACTTTCACTAGTCCCAAATCCCTAACCCTGCTTTCACTAGTCCCAAATCCCTAACCCTGCTTCCACTAGTCCCAAATCCCTAACCCTGCTTTCACTAGTCCCAAATCCCTAACCCTGCTTCCACTAGTACCAAATCCTTAACCCTAATCCCACTCCCAATAGTCCCAAATGCCTAACCCTAACCCCACTTCCACTAGTCCCAAATCCCTAACCCTAATCCCGCTTCCACTAGTCCCAAATCCGTAACCCTAATCCCACTTCCACTAGTCCCTAATCCTGCTTCCACTAGTCCCAAATCCCTAACCCTAATCCCACTAGTCCCAAATCCCTAACCCTGCTTCCACTAGTACCAAATCCTTAACCCTAATTCCACACCCAATAGTCACAAATGCCTAACCCCACTTCCACTAGTCCCAAATCTCTAACCCCGCTTCCACTAGTCCCAAATCCCTAACCCTAATCCCGCTTCCACTAGTCCCAAATCCGTAACCCTAATCCCACTTCCACTAGTCCCAAATCCGTAACCCTAATCCTGCTTCCACTAGTCCCAAATTCCTAACCCCACTCCCAATAGTCCCAAATCCATAACCCTGACCCTAATCACACTTCCACTAGTCTCAAATCCCTAACCCTAATCCCACTTCCACTAGTTCCAAATCCAGAACCGTAACCACATTCAGTATTGATGTTTGAAATGTATTATATAAATAAAAGAAAACAAATTTACGTTTATTATGTTGCATGACAAAAATAATCACACAATATACAGTATGTAATACACTCAAAATACTATATACTCCAAAAGAGACAGAACGAATTAAAAATAAAATGCATGTAAAAATAGATTCAATAATGAATTGTAGACATGTGCACAACAAAAAATTTCGTTTTTTTTTTTGTCTCGTCTCGTTCCGTAGATTCGTAATTTCGTAAGACGCAAGTTTTCCTATTCAGACCCGTTCGTATTTTCATAATAGTTTTATTTTCGTTCATACTGAATGATTCGTAATTCTGTCTAATATTCGTTGATTCGTAATTTTGTTAGATAATTTTTGTTTATTCGGTACACTATTCGTAATTTAGTAATTGTTAAGCCTCATACACACGGGCGGACTTTTTGCCAAAAAACTTCAAACTGAGCAAGTTTTCCAAAAAATCAGACGCTCCATCGGACAAACTTTTTCGGTTTTCATCGGACAAAAGTTCGCTCTGCAAACGGACAAAGTTTTCAGCAACAAAAGTCCAAAGGTGCAAAGTCCGACCGTATATGCCAGGGATATGTAATTAGCGGACCTCCAGCTGTTGCGGAACTACAGGTCCCATGAGGCATAGCAAGATTCTGACAGCCACAAGCATGACACCCAGCGACAGAGGCATGATTGGACTTGTAGTTTTGCAACAGCTGGAGGTCCGCTAATTGCATATCCCTGGGGGCGTGCCCGGCCAACTCCCTTCAGACAAAAATCCACGGAAAAGTTTGTTTGTGTACGAGGCTTTACACTGTCCAATGTGACTCAGCACAAAAGGGATAAACTGATTGGCTAAGACAGGGGTCGACAATGTCCGGGCGCCAGGTTGCAATTGCGACAAGAAATTGTGACCTGGCTCCCGCCGGTAATTGAGGCCGCGAAGCCGTGCCCTCAATTACCGGCCGCTGCGGGCCTGCCGCGATCCCGCGGCGGAGGAGGTGGGGGCGCACGGAGGCACAGGATCCTGTGTCTCAGTGCGCCTCCACCTCCCCCGCTGCGCGATCGTGGCGGGTCCGCGACAGCCGGTAATTGAGGCCGCGGCCTTATGAAGTCCCAAGTTCCTTCTGTGAGCTGGCGCCATCTGGTGGAGGCTGTTGGCATTACATGGCATTACATTACATTACATGGCATTACATTGTTTAACTAAACAGCAATTCTAATGTGTGTAATTTTTCTCTATTTTCACTGCCATCTCCTTCCCTCTAATTAGAACCCCCAAACATTATATATATTTTTTATTCTAACACCCTAGAGAATAAAATAGAGATCGTTGCAATACTTTCTGTAACGCCGTACTTGCGCAGCGGTCTTACAAGCACACTTTTTTTGGAAAAAAATACACTTTTTTAAATTAAAAAATAAGACAACCGTAAACTTATCCCAATTTTTTTTTATATTCGTGAAAGATAATGTTACGCTGAGTAAATTAATATCCCAACATGTCATGCTTCAAAATTGCGTCTGCTCGTGGAATGCAGACAAACTTTTACCCTTTAAAATCTCCATAGGCGACGTTTAAAAAAAACTACAGGTTGCATGTTTTGAGTTACAGAGGAGTTCTAGAGCTAGAATTATTGCTCTCGCTCTAACGATTGCGGCGATACCTCACGTGTGGTTTGAATACCGTTTACATATGCGGGCGCTACTCACGTATGTGTTCGCTTCTGCGCGCGAGCTCGTCGGGACGGGGCACATTTTCTGGCTCCTAACTTTTTTAGCTGGCTCCTAGATTCCAAAAAAATGTGTCAAACCCTGGGCTAAGATATTAAGTATGATACATCACTGACTAACTACACAGCCCAGTGCCCATTCGAAAGTACAATTCGAGTACACAAATTTACGAACAGACAAACGGGTTTACAACAATACGAACATACGAATGAAAATACGAATATACGAAATTACGAACAGACGAAGGATTTAAAATACGGAATGCAAATCGTTCGTTATAGATGTCATTTTCGTTCTTTTTCTGTTTCGGTGTTTCGTATTTTAGTACGTTTGTCCAATCGTACGTTCGTATTTTCGCTTGTTCGTTATTTTGCTTATTCGGAATTTTCATATTTTAGTACTTTTAGCTATTCGGATGTTTGAATTGATCCGAATGCACGAATACTAACAAATTTGTTCCGAACGGAATCGCACATGTCTGATGAATTGTTCTAAGCATTTACAAAATGTAACTAAACAAAAAACTATTTAATTGTTATAAACATTGTCGCATTAATGTAACAGTGGAACTTTATTTAAATATAATAACTTTATTACAAACCAATTGCTATTATATTTAAATATTTTTATTAATTAACATTAATAAAAGATAATGGTTTTATTTGTGGATTAAAGAAAGGATTATATCATATCACCCTGCCAACTAAGTTCACTGGCAGGGCTCATGAAATCGGCAAATTTATCACTTATTGTGAAACCAACTGTCACGTACATGAACAAACTCAGTGGGTTCTAAAATGTCCTCAAAATTCACACCGTCTTTCTCCCATACCAAATTATGTAGCACACACGCTGCTTTTATTACTTTAGTTGCATTTTCTATTTTAAAATTGATTGGTTTATGGAAAATTTGCCATTTGTTGGCAAGTATTCCAAAAGCACATTCTACTAGCCTGCGTGCCCGGCAGAGACGGTAATTGAATATTCTTTTCCAGGAGTCGAGATTCCTCTGTATGGTTTCATTAATAGGGAACGCCTCATCAGCCACAAACACATAAGGCATATCGATTGTCTGTGCCCGGTAATGATTTATTCTCAGGTTAATCTAATTTCTCTTATCGTCCATGGACGGACACAGCTCCTTAAATCTTGACAAGTGGGTTATGTTCCCTGTTTACAGGAGAGGACTAGGCAGAAACACGTTAGATAATTAAATACATGTTACTTTAACAGAGTTGAACAGCCCCGCCCAGGGGGCGGTCCCTCCAGACATAACCCTCCTCCCTGCAGTATGCAGCTTCAGTTTCGTTCTGCCTAGCAAAGGAGAAGGACATATTGCTCCCTTTGGGCCCAGCGCTCTGAGGAAAAAAAAATATTTATTTTTTTCTTGAAAGAATCTTCTATCAACTGTTGCCTGAGAGATTTAATGAGCTGTGTTCGTCCATGGACGAAAAGAGAAAATAGGATTTTTTTTGTACTCGCCGTAAAATCCTTTTCTCTGACATCCATGGACGGACAAAGCACCCACCCCTTCTTTTTAGGTTTGTACTGCTTGTTACGAACGGAGGCGGCAGACTGCAGGGAGGAGGGTTATGTCTAGAGGGACCGCCCCCTGGGCGGGGCTGTTTAACTCTGTTAAAGTAACATGTATTTGATTATCTAACATGTTTCTGCCTAGTCCTCTCCTGTAAACAGGGAACATCACCCACTTGTCAAGATTTAAGGAGCTGTGTCCGTCCATGGACGTCAGAGAAAAGGATTTTACGATGAGTACAAAAAATCTTATTATCTTTGTAACTAGTCGCTTTCCAAACTTAGAATTTTGGAAAACAGTTGAGTCGGCACAACTACCAAATGCACTGATATTAACATATAGGAATTTGTAGTTTGCATCCACTACAGCCATAAGAAGGACTGAAAAATACTTTTTGTAATTAAAAAATCGGCTTCCACTGTGACAGTGTTTTTTATAAGTCTAATATGTTTTGCATCAATAGCTCCCAGGCAGTTAGGAAAGTTTTTTTTTTTTTTTTTCCAGAAGCGATCGGCAACATCTTTCCACTTCTCTTTATTTGGTAATGGCATGAATTCTTTCTTTAGATTCCATATAGCATTACACTTTAGCTTCACAATCTCACTAATGGTCGATATTCATAGTGTGTGTGTGTGTGTGTATGTATGTATGTAATATAGATTGTTTTTTTTTTTGTTTCTTTTTATATATATATTTTTTTTCAGTACAGAATGCAACATGGATTCTGAAACGGAGGAGCATGATGCTGAGCAGCAGAGTATGTGCCTGATGCTCCAGGTTCAATTTTCCCAGAGGAAACCAGGCAGTCCTGTGGCTATTGTACTTGAGACAGCAAGAAATACAAAAAAAAAACAAACAGCAACAATGCGAAGAATTTGTTGATGTTGTAAAGTAAATGTTGGCTGCACATAATAAAGAGCTTGGCGACAGTGCAGCCTTTACTAGAAGTCTTACAACTCTGATAGATACAGTCGAGAAACAATGGCAATGTTATATGCAAAGTGATATTCTAAAGGTCATTGAGTATTATCAATCTAAAATTCTGAATCCTGTAGACCAGACTTTAATGTCCCAAACATTCCTATATATTCGAATCATGATACTAGAAACATTCAATTTCCTGGCACTTCTAATAACCAATATCATGCTCCCTCTTCTATACAGTACCCAGGTCCAACAATGTATTCAAACATACCTCCTCCCACCTATTACACTGCCCATGTCCAGTGCTTTAAGTGGGCCAAAAGAGGTGCCGGTACTCTATTAGGCGCCGGTGCTCCCCCCCCCAATACTGAACATGAAAATATATATATTTTACAAACCCTCTCTTAGACGAAACCTAACATTTTGATTTTGCTGCTAAAATTACATAAACCAGCTGATGATGTCAGAAACTAAAAAAAGAGAAGATAAAATGGGCACAAAGCATGACAAGGGACAGACACCACAGAAAATAGATAGAAGTGTATACATATCAGTCTGTGAGCTTGCACATGGACTGCTCAGAGTGACTGATGAATAACATCCATTATTCTATCTATTTTCTGTGGTGTCTGTCCCTTGTCATGCTTTGTGCCCATTTTATCTTCTCTTTTTTTAGTTTCTGACATCATCAGCTGGTTTATGTAATTTTAGCAGAAAATGCACCAATATATTGCAAACCATAGCAGCTATGGTTTGCAATATATTGGTGCATTTTCTGCTAAAATTACATAAACCAGCTGATGATGTCAGAAACTAAAAAAAGAGAAGATAAAATGGGCACAAAGCATGACAAGGGACAGACACCACAGAAAATAGATAGAATAATGGATGTTATTCATCAGTCACTCTGAGCAGTCCATGTGCAAGCTTGCAACAATAATCATACAATGAACATCTTCCTACTTTTCAAGACGGTTTAAAATAAACATAAAAGGAAAATAACAGGGCAAGTCTGCATGGCTGTCTGAAACGAGCCATGAGAAATTGATAGGAGAAGTGTATACATATCAGTCTGTGAGCAGCCATAGGTAGCAACAAAACACTCACCAGTACTCTGTACTTCAGAAGTTCAGATCCAAAGCAAAGTCCAGTGTTTTTCACTTTGCTGCACCATCCTGACTCCTAGGAGGGCCAGTCACCCGCTCACATTCACCACGCCGCACTGATCGCTCCTCACAGGCGCGCGGAAAGGAGTTGACGTCACCTAACGTGAGGTCAACTCCCTGCCTGCGCCTGCACATACGGCTCAAGCCGTACTCTACACACGGCCCGCCCCCCTCCACTAGCTGATGGCCGGCCCAGCCAATGACATTATGGAGGAGAGAGACGGCGCGCGATGTAATTCGCCCAGCGCCGGCCAGCCACTACAATGCTGTAGCTAGCTCTCCGCTGCGTTCCGGTACCAGAAACCCACGTACTGGGCGCACGGAGAGGTGCTAGTACTCTCCAGGGCCATTTTTGGAAGTGGCGGTACTGAGTACCGCCGCGTTCCGGCCCACTTAAAGCACTGCCCATGTCCCAATATGTAGGGCACAACCAAACCTCCCTCTCGAGAGGAGTGCCATTCCACCCCTCCCTTATATCATGATTTGTAATGTTATATTTTTTATTTATTACTATTTCATTGTTATAAAGTTTTTACTTTGTTAATATGGTTTAGATTTAAAACAGAATACATATTTTTCAATATTAATGTTATGTTATTGTAGTATAATAGTTAATTTCAGTGTTTATTATCAGTTTTTACAGTTTAATTAAAATATTTGAATAAAATAAATATTTGTTTTTGGAATTATGTTTTTATTTTAATTTTTTATATACTATATGAATTGGTCTACTTAAATACAACATTATAAACTTACCTTAGTGTTAAAAGCAAACGTTCACATGGAGGTATTGCCTCTCTGTAGTTGGTATTATTATGTCTCAGTAAGACAGGTGACAACATATCAAGAAGAAAGTCAAATCTGGGACAGAAAATAGGTAGTATGATTTATAGGGTTAGGGATTTGGGACTAGTAGAAGCAGGGTCATGGTTAGGGATTTGGGACTAGTGGGAGCAGGATTTGGGACTAATGGGTGCGGGATTAGGGATTTGGGACTAGTGAGTGCGGGATTAGGGATTTGGGACTAGTGGGAGCGGGGTTAGGGATTTGGGACTAGTGGGAGCGGGGTTAGGGATTTGGGACTGGTGGGAGCGGGATTTGGGACTAGTGGGAGCGGGATTAGGGATTTGGGACTAGTGGGAGCGGGATTTGGGACTAGTGGGAATCGCCGGATGAAAATGCCGATATCTGAACGATGCCTCTAGCTGCAGGCATCGTTCAGATATCCCCACACAAAGTCAAGGATGTCATATGGCGGCCTGGGGGCGCAAAGTGGTTAAGCCAGCCATTGACAGTTCGAACCTCAGCAGGGACAGGCCAAGATTGGAACCTCAGCCGATTCAGCATGGACTGGTCAAGATTTGAAGCATGTATGGGCAGGCTGAATGTACCAAGTTGATCGATGAACTTGGAATACAGACACCCTGTCGGATTTTACTTGCGATTTTCACTAGCAATATTCACAGTTTTCTCCAAGTGGGGAAACCTCCCCACACCTGGACAGCACAATGGCTCTGTTGGAGGTATTTCCCCCATCGACACTGACTGTGCTAATTGGGGAATCAAGCAATTTTCTTTCCTGCAACCCATGGCTGCAGTAAAGAAAATTGCTACATCTATGGCCGGCTTAAGATACAGGGGATAATTTTTCAGATGAATACTTAACATATTGTTAATGAACTGATGGTATTCAGTTCTGCAAGCTTTGTTTCTTATGCCCCCACCGAGGTTCCCCATCTTTCCCTTACTTTTTTTTTTCTTCTTTCTCTTCCCTTGTCCCCCTTTCTTACTGTTACTTTTCTTCTTTTTCTCCCCTTTTTAGACCCTTAAGTATGTCCACCCTTTGTCTAAAAATGGCCAAAAATACCTTTAGGTATGCACCGACCATATGATGCAACTTTTTTTTTTGAGCTGAGCGGGATACCCGCTTTTTGAAAAGGGTCATCGCTTGACTTTACATTACAAATGATACGTGCCTGTAGGTGATCTAATCCCCTCAGTATGTACATGTGAGCCATGTTCCTGCAAATATTTTTCTACACATGGTTCTGTTTTTTCCCAAAGTTGAATATGACCCTGAGTTGTTCATCACGATTTATCACCAAATTGACATGGGGTATTTAGTTTGGTTAGTTACAATTAACCTCTGTTATTTTCATGTCTCCGCTGATGGTTGGGGGTGATTTACTAATCTGGTGCAGCTCTGCATAGAAACCAGCCAGCTTCCTGATTTTTTATCGTCAAAGCCTAATTGAACAAGATTAAGGTTGATTGGCTACCATGCACAGCTGCACCAGGTTTTGAGTGCTCCAGTTTTAGTAAATCTCCCCCTGCCGTGTTACTAATTATAGCTTGCAGTAACACTGGCTGCTTGTGTCATAGCTGTCTTTTTTGGTATCTGGTATATGCTTATGATTGCACTTTTATAGTAAATACTTAAACCACCTAACAAGATTATAACTGCATTCCTTAAAATAACACAATGGTTTAATCTCATTTGGGTTCCCCTTTAATTGGCTCTTTTATTTTAAAATAATATTTTTTTGAGGTAGTGCAACACATTTTTCGTTTTTCAATATTGAATGTATCCTGCAGACTGGAAGTGTTCCTTTAAATATAGGGGTTGCCTGACTGTAGCTGTTTAGTGCTTGTTTGTATATAAAATGACATAAGTGTGTGGCTGGTTATATCTGCCTGTAGAAATTGTTCTAATTTATTGGTTTGTGTTCGTAATCTAATTTTTTTTTTTAAATGTCTTTAAGGGAAGAAATCCGTTCTTTTTGGAGCCTTCCATTTTAATCACCATCACAGATGGCAACAAGCTGACAATTCCTTCAGGAGTTCAGGAAGAGGTGAGTTCTTTGCACTGACAAGTTTAATTTAAATCTGAACTCCATCTTTTCATACGCTTTACATAGTTCTGCCCCAAACGAATTATGTCTCTCACTAACATGTGAGGCCGCTGGATGTGCAATTTAAACTGTATGTAGTTGCAGCTACATACAGCATACTGCACTTGGTTACAGGTTTGAGCCGGGACTTCCAGTCTCATACCCGGAACACAATAAAGTCTATCGTAATTGTGCTCAGCCATTCAGAGAAAGTGGTATATTCTAGCAATGAATACAAATCTTCCTCTGATTGGCTGAGTCAGAGAGGCAGGCTGACATCACAACTTCTAACCGACCATTTAGAGGAAGCTTTGTATTCACTGATAGAATACATTGCTTACTCTAAATGACTGAGCAGCTCTGTGATGGACTCTGTTCCAGGCATAAGACAGGAAGGTTTTGGCTCAAACCCAGAACACAGTGCCGTATGTAGCAGCAGCTACATACAGTTTATACCGCTCATCCAGCAGCCTCACATGTCCGTGAGGGACATAGTTTGGGCCAAGCTGGCCCAAACAAACTATGTAAAGTATATGAAAATATGGAGCTCTGTGTATTTAATTCTATAATCCATCTTGCTAGATTTCACACAGGCTGAGCCAGGTCCTGCTGGAACAAATTTTTTATTGTTTGTTTACCTGTGTTTTTTTTTTTTTTTTTTTCTTGTAACCTCTTTCTCTCTTTAAAGCTCCATCTTCCCCTAAACTCTCCATTGCCGGGAAGCGAACTCACTAAAGAGCCATTCCGGTGGGATCAGAGGCTATTTGCACTTGCACTTCGCCTTCCTGGGACTTTGTCTGTGGAGCCTGAGCAGCTCGGCAGTGTTCCATCTGATGAGTCCGCCATTACACAGATGTGTGAAGTCACAGGAGGTAAGATATCTGTGCCTATAGGTAAAGTGCAAATTACTGCAACCTGGCAGAAGAGAATCTCCTCAGACTTGCGTTCCTAAAGCTTATTCTTCCTTTTCTGCCTATTTAGCACACATCCTTTTGTGCTTTTTTTGTTTGTAATTTATAAAAGTTCTCTTCAATTAGGATTGATTAAAAGAGACTTCCGTTCAAATATATCATAGAAGGGGGGCAGCATTTGTGTAAAGCTATACTTAAAGATAAAGTGAGCTTTTTTTTCCCCTTCTTTCTTCCCTGTAGGGTAAAGGCATAATGTGCTAGTATTCATTGCATACTAGCACATTATGTGACACTTACCTGAAATCAAAGCCCGCGTCCCAGCTGCAGGCCGCATACATCTTAGCCTGTCTTCCGGGGCAACGGACCCTGGCTGTGTGACTGGCCAGAGTCGCGAAACCTCACTCCACGCATGCGTGCGGGAGCCGCCAGTCACAGCACACGCTCCTGAAGAAATGGCATGGGTGGCCGTTTTTCAGAGCACATGCGCCGATGACATCAATAGCACAGTATTTGATAAATTATGGAGGAAGTCCTTATCCCTGTGTTTTGACCTCCTGGCCCCCATGGAACAAGTGGCCTACCTGACTAAGACAGACTTTTCTGCAACTGTGTCACAATTTATGGGACAACTAGCGGCTTTAATACAGCCATCAGGGCTCAAAAGCATCAGGCCCCTTCTCAACCTCCACCACCTCTACTGCGTTCGGAAAGGTGAAATGCCTCCTTTTGAAGATGCAGACATTAAGGGGAATGAAGAGGACCTGGAAGCGATGTTAAAGGAAGCTGTAGAAGATTTCTCACTGGCTTTTATACACTGGATGCTATAGCTTCAAACCGTATACTTGCCATTGTTGATATGCTCACTTGTACGGTGTGCAAAAGCCTTGGGGGGCAGATGTCTGTTGCAGTTTACCTTTCTACAAGTCCCAGACCTGTGGGTTCAATTGATGGTTTCAAAATGGTTCAAGACTTCACCCCTCACTGTTTTCTCTCTCAAATTTACCAAAAATTGCCCAAGGACAGACAGATTTGCAGAAAGCCATAAACCATCTTGTGTCTCATGGAGTGGTCATTCCAGTACCTCTTTAGGACAGGCTTCAAGGATTCTGTTCAAACCTGTTTATTTTACCAGACCCCAACAGGGGTATTTGTGTTAGCCTGCACCTAAAATCCCTAAACAAGTACCTTCAAGTTCCAAAGTTTCATAGGGGATCAGTTAGGTCAGTTAGCAACTTATGGGGAGAATACTTGGCATCCTTAGGTATTCGAGATACTTGTCTGCTTGATCCTATTTACCCACCCCATCACAGCTCTTTCTGAGCTTTTGCAGTAGGAGACAAACTCTTCCGTTTGGTAACAGTGTATAGGCCAAATTGCAATGCGACAGAGTATTCACAAAGGGGGTTTCATCCCTTTTTTGCGTTCAGAAAGTGGTTGTAAGGTCAGAATGAAAAAGAGAAATCACAGCTCTAGGATACTAATCAGAAAGTCTCCTCACCTGATCCAAAGCCACGGGTGCTGGCAATGCATGGAATGATGCAAAATGAAGGAAAAACGTTCTGGACAGCCGCACTCCAAAAATAAATTTATTTTATTCTAAAAGCAAAAAACACACACAAAGCATGCCACAGCAAGCAGGGTAAAAAGCTGATGCGTTTCACACTAAACTTTAGTGCTTATTCGTGAGCTATGAATAAGCACTAAAGTTTGGGGTGAAACGCGTCAGATTTTTACCCCGCTTGCTGTGGCATGCTTTTTGTGTGTTTTTTGATTTTAGAATAAAAGCAATTTATTTTTGGAGTGCGGCTGTCCAGAACAGTTTTCCTTCATTTTGCATGGTTTTAAGGTCAGAAGGTTTTTTATCTTGATGCATTCTATGCATTAAAATAAAAAAACTGTGTGCAGCAGCCCCAAATATTTAACAGATCCCCATCTCTGTCCAGTGGTGTCCACGAGTATTGGCCATCCGGGACTCTTCCTTCTGATTGGCTGAGATGCACAAACGACGACTCCTTACAAACAGAGGGAGACAACAGGAAGTGAGAGGAAATCTACCCCTAGAAATTCACTCCTGTAAGAGTTATTATGGGGAAAAGGGTGTCTCCTCTGATGCTTCATCACCAAGGCTTGTTCCCACAACTCAAAATTTTCAAAATCCAATTGTCATTGGAACAGAAAGTGAGGTGAAATCTCCTGAATGGAGCACAGACCGCAAAACAAAAATGTTACAGGGGAGTTAACCCTTCCCTAAGCTATCCATAAAGCTTAATTGATTTTTTGACTGGAGCTACACTTAAAATATTTACCTGTTCCGACTTACAAATAGATTCAACTTAAGAACAAACCTACAGACCCTATCTTGTTTGTAACTCAGGGACCGCCTGTATACACAAATAAAATTGCAACTAAAAAAATAATGTGCACAGGAACTCTTCAGATACTTCAGAGTTTTGGTTGGGTAATCAACTTTCAAAAATTCACTCTTCAACCTTTGCCTGTAATACTTGAGCCACATTCTAGACACGGCCCAAGCTAAAGTTTTTCTTCCAGAAAAAAAAATAGTCCCTCTCTCGGCTCTCATCCTCTGTCTTAAGGTCTCATGTGAGAATCTCCGTGAGAGTTCTGGGCCTCATGGTAACCTCCTTTTTTTGAGGCTGTCCAATTCGCCTAATTTCATTCAAAGCCTGTCATCTTGTTGGCATGGAACAGACACGCTCTGTTTCTTTATCTCTATACTTCTTTCTAGCCAAGCAAGGATCTCCCTAGCTTGGTGGATTTCCAACCTAGCCTTGACAATGGGGAAGTATTTTCCATTTTCATTTTGGTCCATTTTACTGGAGGACCCTCAGTTGCGACATACCATCCCAGAAAAACCTAAATTCTCATAAAGAAAAGCCAGAAATATCAAAAATCTCATAGCTCCCAGCTAATTTAAACCCCCTCCTAGTGCCCCGACACCCACCATGTGTGCCATTTCCTTGGTTGGTATGTTTCAGTGTCGAAAGGCACAGTGCCTGACATGTAAGCATGTCAACCACGGGCAAAAGACATTTATAATTCAATGCAAAACCTACTCCATTCCCAGTTTTTTCAATTGCTCGACAGAATTTGTCGTGTACTGCCTTATTTGTCCGTGTGGTCTCCACTATGTCCGAAGAACCATACGTACTCTAAGGAAAAGGTTTGGTGAACATCGCCGTCTGGTGGAGGTTGGAAAAGACTTGCATAGTGTACCCCAACATTTCTTCACTCATCATGAACAATCCTCTGAAGGCCACAGGGTATGGATCATTGAGTCCATTCCGGACACTTTCCCACTGGCAGAGCGTTTCAAACGTCTCTGCCAGAGGGGAAACTTTCTGGATTTACACTTTGGATACCCTCTTGCCTGGGGGCCTCAACGAGGAAATAGAGGTGAACACTCTGATCTGACATGCCCCCCCTACTACATACAGAACTGTTAAATTTTTTGTCAAACGTTACATATATAGACGTATTCATGGAAATGTCCATCTTTACATACATATATTAATTATGACGCGCGGCGGGGAACACACAGCTATTCAAATGAAAGCTGTTATGTATGTTCCCCGGGCGCTGATGAACTAGACGCAGAGGCTACAGCAGTGACCAGCAGCAGGTCAGCTTTAATCATATATAAATATAATAGGCCTAACTTTATCTATGGGAGCAGGACAATGTGTGTGAGTGATATAATATAATGTTTAAATTGCACACCATTCTTCCACTTTTGTTTTCACTTTTATTTTTTTTTCAAACAATACAGCAGTGTGCTGCAATCGGCAGCTCCAAGAACGGATAGCCAGGGACAAGCAAATGCTGTGCTTTGGGAAACCCCCAAAGCAAAAACTTCAAATTACCACCCATAAAACAAAAGGGGGGGGGCAGCTATTTTCTTGCAGTTAATCAGTGTGCCATAATAACTCATCCATCAGGGTTCATTGGGCAAATGATTTTCACAGCAGATGCAGTGTCAGTCAGAATCGTTCATGCCCTGCAAGACCAGAGCCTGACTAAGCTGTTATTCGCTGGGGAATGCAGGCCCAGCAGCTTTCCTATTTAGTGCCCTGCAGGTGCTGTGCATTTGGGGACATACGGCTGCATTTGGGGACCAATGGATACATTTTTAAAAAAGTATCGGTATTCGGTATCGGCGAGTACATGGAAAAAAAGTATCGGTACTTGTACTCCGTCCTAAAAAAGTGGTATCGGGACAACCCTACTTATTACACTTAGAGTGGCGCCATTGTGTTTTCCTCTTCTGCCTTCAGATTCGCTTCCAATCTTCACTAGGCTGTCTGCAAGTGTTTTATTATGAACTCAAAGGACTATATCAACAGTCTAAAGTTTTAATTAGCTCTCATGAGCTCACCTGTTTTTGTTTTAGCTGTGTTTCCACTGCTGCTGGTGCTAGCGCTTACTCCCTCTTATGTGTGGTTAAAGTTGGTACTGTCAGTCCACAGGATTATAAAACACCCTGTTACACTGGCCCTACCGTTCCCTGAAGAAGCCCAATCTGATTGGGCAAAACATGTTAGATTAATCAACACTTTGGTTGTGACGTCACCGTTCACGGCAGCTGCCTCAGGTCACATACATGCTATGGACATTAAACAGCTCAGAATTTTGTTTTGAGTAGCATAAAGACGTTTTTCCTCTTGCAACTGCTGAAAGCATGCTTCTCCTCCCCTCCCTCCTGCTGACATTCAGCGGCTGCAGGAGGAAAGTCTTCTTTATGCTATTCAAAACAAATTCAAAGTTCTGAGCTATTTAATCTCATTCTGGCCTGCGACCGTTTGCAAAATCACTTAAGTGGTTCTCACTCTTCAAATTGTGCAGCAGATCATGCAGGGTGAATGTAGAAGAACATTCCTTTTTACAAAGTTGTATTTTCCAGGTCGTTCATACTGTGTCAGGACACAGAGGATGTTGAACCAATGTTTGGAATCTCTTGCTCAGAAGGTTCAGAGTGGAGTTGTAATAAACTTTGAGAAGACTGGCCCTGACCCTGTTCCAAATGTGGAAGGTACATATATCACCTATGCATTTTTTCGATTTTACTATTCCTCTTTTGCACTGTTTCTCTCTGTAGCGGTATCCATGTTGTCAGGGGAGCAGGGCTTTGTAGGGCTTTGTAAGGCTTGCCCCCCTCTGGGAACTGGTGGGGGAATAGTCGAGAAGCAACAAGAGGTGCAGAAAACACAGATCCACAAAATGGATTAATCAGAAGCAGGATGATGTAGGCACAGCCAATCTTCGGGTACAGATTACTTTACATCAAAGAACAGTCAGAAAAAGCAGTGATATCACCAAATCTCCGCCACAGCTTACCTGAGACTAGCAGAGGCAGCAGTGCCTTTAAATATTGTGCTGGTTTAGGCAAAAGTCCACTGCTATTTTTATGATTTGTTTTTGGATAAGTACAATCAAATTAGCTTGGGGTTGCCCAGCAGACTCGATATTTCTGTACAAAAAAGAAAATGAGGCAGGCCCAGGATATGTAATAACTGGAAAAGAAGATTCGGTTACACGGCCCCCAAAAGATAACGAACTAATCGTTTTTTATTTCTGCTTTTCTCAGAGTGTAACTAACGGTTGGTTTTGCCATGTATGTGTAGAACGATTACCAAAGTGGCATTTTATTTTTTCATAATATTTTTATTTGTAAAATACTTTACATGCAATGAACAACTACAGAAGGTTAGAACCCAAAGGCATGGTCAGGGAAAAAGCGTAAAGTTACATTTAGCCAGTTGTGTAAAAGCAATAATGACTGAATATAGAAATCGGTTATTTTTTTTATTCCTTTAGGTTTCACACATACTTAACATTTTTGGTATTGAAGTAGTATCCAACATTTTGTACCTGTGTTTTTCCTTCAGAAGTTTAGACAACATGGCACCTGCCTCAGATACCTTATCAAATACCTTATCAAAAATAACTTGAGTGGATGTGTGCAGCAGGTTGTGTATCATATAAAGCACTTGTGTGTTTTTTTTTTCTTTAAATAAAAGCAGGCTATTTGTCCCTGTATAGATGGCCCCTGCTAGTGTTTTTTTTTTTTATAACCTTTGAATTAACAATACGGTTCTGCGCCCTTATTTATTTAGCATTTCTGCATCAAAGTGTATACTGGTTGTTTGTAACATGTATGTATCTGTGGAAACACATGAGAACATGCATTGATGAGTGGGCACAAGAATGCACAATTGCATGTGCTCTGTATACATTCGGCATCCAGCTGTTATTCAATTGTGATTGCCTGACAAAGCATTGCTGCAAAAATATTTATTGCCAGCAGGTGGAGAGAGGAAGAGACACTTAGAAACTCTGACTGAACACTTTGTTGACATTCAAGAGGGAGGGGTTTCAGTTAGAGGGTTGAGACCAGGGCAGGACTTAGGGTGGTGGGGGCCCCTGGGCTTGAGTGTTGATTAAGGGGCCCCTGGAGCCGAGAAGCGGGGGGGGGGTCCCACCGAGATCGAAGCAGGGGCGGATCCAGAGTCTAATCTAATTTCTGCAGGCAATTTGTAGGGGCAATGGTTGGTGTTGGCACTTCAATCATCACGGCACCGTGGTTAATATGGTGTCAGGATGATTGAAGCAGGGGAGGACAGGGTGGTTGCAGCCAGGTGGAGGGGAGGACAGGGGGGTTGAAGCCAGGTGGAGGGGAGGGCAAGGTGGTGCAGAAACTGACTGGAAACTGACTGCATGGTGTAAACTAGAGCCATTGGAATACGTGGAAAACACTGTGCATGCATTTTGTGCAGAACAAAAGCACACGGAACTGCGTCTGGTGTGAACTGGCCCTTAAAGTGGAACTACACCCACATTTTTTTCAAAAGGTTTAACGGTTTGACTTGAATGATAATTGTTGATGTCAAGCAATGGACTGGTGTCATAGCTGAAAATATGTACAGCACCATGACAACAGCAGATAAAACAGAGGCCAGGATGGCAGCTTTCCTGGCTGTAAAGCATAGGAGGGTTTAGTTGCACTTTTTAATTTGTTGGTCAAGTCCATCTAAATCTGCCAGGTAATCTTAATTAATTTCTCCCCAGAGTGACAATGCTGTTGTCCAAATGTGTCTCTGTTGCTGCTCCATTCAGAGTGGAGACGCCTCATAAATTTAGGGCAAAAATGTATTTTGCTACATGTTTTTGTAAAAAAAAAAAAAAAATCCCAGTAAGTGTAAATTGATTGGTTTACGCAAACGTTATAGCGTCTACAAACTATGGGATGTATTTATGAAATCTATATATATATATATATATATATATATATATACACAAAATTATACTAGTAATGATGGCAATCGGTGACTTGTAGCAGGTATGCAATACAGATGCTCCTCGTTTAATGACTTACCTGTTTAACCACTTAAGGACGAGCCTCTTTTTGACACTTCTTGTTTACAAGTTATGATCATTTTTTTTTTTGCTAGAAAATTACTTATAACCCCCAAACATTATATATTTTTTCTAACACCATAGAGGATAAAATGGTGGTTGTTGCAATACTTCCTGTCACACAGTATTTGCGCAGCGGTCTTAAAAGTGCACTTTTTTGTGGAAAAAAATTGACTCTTTTGAATTAAAAAAGACGACCGTAAAGTTATCCCTGGTTTTCTTTTCTATTGTGAGGGATCATGTTACACCGAGCAAATTGATACCCAACGTGTCACTAATCAAAATTGCACCTGCTTGCGGAATGGCGACAAACTTTTACCCTTAAAAATCTCCATAGGCGATGTTTAAAAATGTCCATAGGTTACCAGTTTTGAGTTAGAGGAGGTCTAGAATTATTGCGCTCTCTCTCTACCGATCGCAGCGATATCTCACATGTGTGGTTTGAACACCGTTTTAATTTGCAGGCGCTACTCATGTATGCGTTTGCTTCTGCGAGTGAGCTCGTCTGGATGGGGTGCTTTCAATTTTTCTTTCCGATTTATTAAACTCTTTGACAAAACTGTCTTTTTAAAAAAAAAAAAGCATGAGGGGACCTCTTAAATATGAGATCTGGGGTCAAAAAGACCTCAGATCTCATATTTACACTAAAATACGATAAAACAAAGGGAAAAAAGTCACTTGGTTGGGAAATTAAGAAAAAGATTCTCCTTTAAGAGCTATGGGCGAAAGTGAAGTTTGGCGTCACTTCCGCCCTTCTATGCTATGGGGCTATCTTCCCCCTCACTCAGCAGCCAGGCATCCATGGGAAAGGATGTGATCGTCTCTGCCGCTACCGGCACCTCTCCTGCCATCGATAAGTGATTTTGCAGCGAATCCACCGCAGAAACCACTTATATCTTCAAGAGCAACACACAGCATTCCCGAAAATACCGGGGTTAGGGCAGATCGCTGCTGCCATCACAACGACCACTCGGACTTACGACCAGCTCTCCTGACCCGAGCGATGCACTGTACATCATTGTATTGTACAGTACGGAATTTTTGTTTATAATTTTGTGTTCCGCACTAATGCAAATTAAAACAATGTTATTGATCTGGAGTTTTGTGTTTTACACCTTTTTTACAGAGTACAGCACAGTAGTTTAGAATTGAATGAATTATCACAGCAGAAGAGGCCCGCCGGCAGCACGTGTGTGCCCCCTATAGGCAAAAGTGCAGGATCATGTATATGTGCGTGATCCTGCGCACAGCTTCCGCCCTGTAGCAGTAAAAGTGCAATAGGGCGGTCAGCAAGTGGTTTAAAATTCAACAAATACCAAAAAACAAAAGCATCTACCACATTTTAAGGCTTGGGTAAATGACAATATATTAAATATTTGTTTTGAGGTTTATTACTGATTTAAGACTTCCAGAAATGCACCATGCTTTAGTTGCATGCAAAACGGCAAGTCCTTTATATCCATAGCATTTTGATCCCCAGCAAGTCTGAGAACTTTACTGCTGTAAGAAAATGGGTGCCTAAACCTGACTTTAGAACTTTTTGCCATGTTCAAAAACGAATAAATAAATGTTGCCACCTTTATTTAATAAGATTGGCCAAAACATTTTTTTACTCTTTTATTCATTTTTGTAGATGGACCGACAGATTCCCTGAGGCCAGTTAATTCTTTTGCCCCACAAGCCTGGCATAGCTGTCACAAACTTATTTACGTGCGACCTAATCCAAAAACTGGCGTTCCCCTTGGTCACTGGCCAATTCCTGAGTCCTTCTGGCCTGATCAGAACTCTCCAACACTGGTAAGTTCATCTTCTGGGTGCAAGTAGCAGTTGACTGTGTGTTCCAGCATTGCTTAATTCAGCATTAACTTGCCAAGCTATTTTACAAGTGCAAGAGATGCCAACCGTTTTTAGGAGAACAAGTATTATGTTGCATTGCAGGTTAAAAAAATGCAGATCTTCATGTTAGGAGTTTATACTTCACTGTTGTTTTTTTTTTTTTTTTTTCATTTAAAATTTTAAGATGCTATACCAGAAAAATATCTATTTTGCATATCCAGTGCTAAAAACATAAAGTAAAGCTTTAAGTACACAACAAAAGAAAAAAATATTTTTCCCTCCTAGATCATGCAGACTCCAGAAGGTCATGTGACTGACCAACTGCCCCTTGGACATGTGCCTATAAAATAGCTGTGTGTCCCAAACGCACTGTCATTATTGATGTGTGTATCATAACATCAGTATTTCTGTTAGAATTTTTTTTTTATTTCCTATTATCCAAAGCTTTTTTGGCCATACTTTTGTTCTGGATCACAGGAGTGCACTTGTGGTCTCCTGTGACCCAAAATCCGCTGACCGTGGATATCACATAGCCGATCCAGGCTCTGGAAGCATCCTGACAATGTCAAGATCCACCCAGATGCCTGACAAGCAACTGGGTCAGCCTTTCAGTGCGCCACTAAGTCCTGCCCTCTCCACAGCCTGGCACTCCAGTAAGCACGGGAGGGGCAGAGAACCGGAAACTTGGTTATCTGCTCAGTGAAGGCCAAAAGTTGAGCGATCGGTGGTCACGTAATCACTCAGTCCAGCTTAGAGCCGGTGGAGGACCAAACCTGCAGCAATGTTGGGTTTTTGGTTTTCTTTTCTTTACTATGCCCACACGCAAGGATTTATTTTTCCCTAACAAATTCTTTGGTTTGAGCATGTATTCAGGATATATGTCAGTCAGGGCTCATTCACATCACGTGCGGTGCAGGAATGCATGCAATATTGCTAGTCTTCCCACAATGCACAAAAATGTCCTGCCCTTTTTCATACAACACCCCTATCTAGCATAGCTAGCATGCGCTTGTTTGCACCCTCCAAAATGCATGGTATTACAGTACCGTGTGTTTTGCGTGGCACAATTTTAACAATCGCACTGCTACTTTTTTTTAAGTAATTTTGAAAGAAATGGGTTTCCCTAAAACATGATGGGCGTTAACACACAAAAAAAGCATGCACTCTGACGCACCTCCTGGTGTGAATAAAGCTTTGGAGGTTAAAAATGACTAAACTTTTGAAATGCACCTCCGTCATACATTTACATTTTCCCCTGTGCTTTAACACATTAAAACACTGCAAGTACTGGAGATAATCTGTTGGTCTGACAGAAATACTTGGCTCCTTATTTCTGTTGTAGGCTGATGGCACAAAGCTTTTCTTGTGGTGAGTGTTGTCAGCCTATCGAAGTATCTTTTTCTAAACTATTCCTCTCCCAACCAGATCTTTGCAACATAATGGTTAATCATTCGGTAATCCAGGATAAGAACTAGAAGGGCTGAAGAGGCTCTTTAAGATAAGAGGAAGAGTGTGCACAGGGCAGCTCTGAATTTCTTACAAGATCAACAGGGTTATCTTAATCGTACAGTATAGGACACATGCAGAGTATTCATGCACCATTGGTTATAAGTGGGTACCTTTTTGAGTGATTGGGCACAGGCAAAGCTTTAGGCTAGGTTCACACTGGTGTGAATTTTCCCTCCATTTTCACAGAAAATTTTCTAAGCAGCTGTTCGGCGGTTAGATCCGGTTCAGCGGTTAGATTTTAGATCTGGTTCAGATGGAGCTGCACGATTAATCGCGAAAAGATCGCAATCTCGATTACATGCAAAAGAACCGCGATTCTCATTTTTCCCAGAATCGTGCAGCTCTAGGTTCAGATGCATATTTTTGGAGCCGACGGCCACCGGTGTCTTTAACATTAGCTGGTTGTTAAAGAGCAAGCCGGGAAGCTGGTTGCTGCATCCTTAACAATGGAGGACTCGTCAAGTGTCAGCGGGGTTCCCACTGACAGCTGAATGTAAAAAATAAAAAAAATTCCGGCAATAATGAAATCATGAAAAAAATGGAGTGGGCCTCTTTCCCACAACCCTGGCTGGACACCCCCCTCCCCTGAGCCATACCAGATTCCCCCCCAATGTGAATGTACTCATTTACCACAAAAGTGTCAAGAAATAAAAACAGTTTTTGTCAATTCCTTTATTAAAAATAAAAAAGCTCCGCTCGCGCCCGAGAGAGAAAAACTATTGCGGGCTGACGTAATTCAGACTCTGGCCTATATTAGACTTTATAGACTCAAAATGGGAAACCCAAAAAATATAAATGCACAGATAAAATATAGACATAACTGCTTCCACATGATTCTGATGGCAGATTAAAGACAACCACTGCGAGGCAGGGCCCTGCTCAGGACAGCAGGGTAGTGCAGAGATCTACAGTGCCTTGCAAAAGTATTCACCCCCCTTGGCTTTTTACCTATTTTGTTACATTACAGCCTTTAGTTCAATGTTTTTTTAATCTGAATTATATGTGATGGATCAGAACACAATAGTCGGTTGGTGAAGTAAAATTAAAAAATATATACATACAACTATTTTTCAGAAATAAAAAAAAATGATAATTGGCATGTGCGTATGTATTCACCCCCTTTGTTATGAAGCCCATAAAAATAATGTCTACCTGTGTGCAATCTAAGTATCACATGATCTGTCTTTACATATACACACCTTTTGAAAGGCCCCAGTGGCTGCAACATTTAAGCAAGAGGCACCACTAACCAAACACTTCCATGAAGACCAAGGAACCCTCCAAACAAGTAAGGGACAATGTTATGTACAAGTCAGGGTTAGGTTAGAAACGAATATCCAAATCTTTGATCCATAGGAGCACCTTCAAATCTATCATAACCAAATGAAAAGAACATGGCACAACAGCAAACCTGCCAAGAGACGGCCGCAGACCAAAACTCACAGACCGGGCATGGGCAAGGAGGGCATTAATCAGAGGCAGCACAGAGACCTAAGGTAACCCGGGAGGAGCTGCAGAGTTCCACAGCAATAAGCCGTATGCTCGATAGAGTTGGGCTTTATGGCAGATTGGACAGAAGAAATCCGTTACTTTCGGCAAAAAACTTCTGTAAATATAAAGTTTTGAGTTTGTGAAAAGGCATGTGGGAGACTCCCAAAATGTGTGGAGGAAGGTGCTCTGGTCTGATGAGACTAAAATTTATCTTTTTGGCAATCAAAGAAAACGCTATGTCTGGCGCAAACCCAACATAGCACATCACCCAAAGAACACCATCCCCACAGTGAAACGTGGTGGTGGCCACATCATGCTGTGGGGATGTTTTTCAGCAGTCGGGACTGGGAAACTGGTCAGAGTTGAGGAAAAGATAGATGGTTCTAAATATAGGGATATTCTTGAGCAAAACCTGTACCACTCTGTGTGTGATTTGAGGCTAGGACGGAGGTTCACCTTCCAGCAGGACAGTGACCCCAAACACACTGCTAAAGCAACACTTGAGTGGTTTAAGGGGAAACATGTAAATAGGTTGGAATGGCCTAGTCGAAGCCCAGACCTCAATCCAATAGAAAATCTGTGGTCAGACTTGGATTGCTAAACTCAGCGCTGCTCCTGTGAACTAACATGCGCGTATATATATATATATATATATATATATATATATAGTGTGTTTTATATATTCTCTTGCACAATATATAACCTACTAAAGTGCTCAGTGCCAATAAAGTGCAATCAATAAAAGTCCATCAGATATGGAGTATTGAGCTGGTGACAAGTTGAAATATATTCTGGTGACTTTCTTTGCTCCCATCCTGGGTCCCACTCACCAGATAGAAAATAAGCCTGTATCAGAATGGTGATGCCCGTCCACAGAGTAAGTTGGTGTATCTGGCCTTTAAGGAGAGATGTCTGTTATCCTCCTCCCGCTGATCCGATCCTTCAAGCTCACACGGTCAATAAAAATCCATTGTGGTGTGATTTTAAACAAAATGGAGGAAAGGGCACATAGTGTAATACTGCAAATTTTATTTTAAAAGGTTTAAAATCATTGCACTTACATCCAAAATCTATAACGTGCATAAATTGCCGCCTTGGCATACAAACAGCCTTCACAGATACTCCGTAGCTTGGCACGTTTCGCCACTCCCACTGGCCGTTGTCAGAAGCACAAAAGGGTGAATACTTTTGCAAGGCACTGTATAATGCAAAGTGAAGCCACTAAATATTCTTGTATGGAATAAAATGGGGCAATAAACACTGGAGGGTGGCTAGGTACTTGGGACACCAGGATATGGGTATACAATTGTCAATAGACACAAATCATAACCAGATGGATAGTAATATCCCCAAATAGGACCTAGAACAAAAATTAGACAATGATAATAAAGCAACATATTTCTGCTAGTATTCGAATCACTCATCCCCATGACTAAACCATGAAATATATTATATGGTAACCTCACCTGTGTATATACAGTGATATTTACTTGGGTTGATATTGGCCAAACTTGGATGGTAAAAGGTAAGTTTCTCAAGTCGTCTTCCAGGACGGCACCTTGAGAGTAGACTGGCTCCACCTGACAGGAAACACAATCAGAAAGAGGTTTAAAAGCCCCGCCCCTCCCCGTGCACCTCAGTTATTGATTGTGTTTCCCACCAGCGAAACAGTTTGTTATTTTTTATCAGACCTAAGGCCTGGGGCTGGTGGTCCCCCTCCGGGTACTGAGCAGTGCGTCCTGGGGGCCGTCCCTGCCTCAGCTTAAAGGTGTAATGCCTGTCCCGGGGGGTTTTCCCCGTGTGATAGGGGGGGGGGAGGAAGATTGCAAACAATACCCCCCTCCTTTCCTTTCTGTAGGAATCCCTGGGATAGTGGCTATTCCAGTACTCCTATGTGGCCATGTTCCCTCTCCTCCAGGACCCCTTACCTGCTGGGCGGGTGTGAGGGCTTCCTCAGCGTGGCTCCGGTGTACTGTCCTCCCGGGGACATTTTCGAATGGAGCCAGCAGTCGACGCCGCGTCACAGGCGGCGCGCGGTGATGACGAAGTTCCGCTTCCGGTCTTCACCAAAATGGCGGCCGCCAGCGGCGTCGGCTCCTCGCTGTTCTCACTGCAGCAAGGAGGAGAGTGGCGCCTACACGACTTCGCTATGGAGCGCGAGGATCGTTCGCTAGCAGCCGCTGCCGAGGACACCACCAAGGGTGAGTCTGCCTCAGAATGTCAGGGGGGCATATTGGACTGGGTCCTCTCCCTCCCCCCCCCCCCCCCCCCCCCCCCCCCCCCCCCCCCCCCCTCTCCTCTCCTCTCCTCTCACACTTGATGTTTGAACTGTGATATATTTTTTCTCTCCCCTTACAGGGGAGGAGGTTTCTGCCCAGGGGGAAGCTGCTATTCTCTCCCTAAAACACACTTCCAAAACCAAGAGGTGTGGTAACTGTAGCATTAAGCTGGCTGCAGATTACTCCAAACTTCTTTGTGCCAAATGCATACAAAAATTGACAGCAAAGGAAACTTCCCTGATTATGAAAGAATTCCTAGCTGTCCAATCCCAAATGCTCTCCACATTAAAGGAATTTAAGGACACCTTAAAAAATAGGGATCCTGAGCCCATAGCAGCCGGCCCCTCTTCTCAAGAGAGCTCATCCACCCCAGTGCCACGAGTTTCCAGGGCTAGGGAGTCTCTCCTATCTGACACCGAAGATTCAGAGGCTCCAGAAGATGGGGTAGTTGATAGTCATTCTGAGGATGAGGATGAGGATGCCAGATCAGGCAAATATTTTTTTTTTCTACAGATGACATGGGGGGTCTGCTGTCTGCTGTCTATGCCTCTGAGGGGATCCAGCAGCCAGCAGAGCTGGTGTCACCTCAGGACAGAATGTACCAGGGTTTAGCTAAACCCCAGCCAAAGGTTATCCCAGTCCATCAGTCTCTTAAAGATATAGTTCTGAGGGAATGGGCTGAGCCTGAAAAGAAACTACTAAGGTACAAGACCTGGAAGAGGCGCTGTCCCTTTAAGGAGGAGTTAGAAAATACTTTGTTTAAAACTCCTAAACTAGATGCATCTCTAGCCCAACTCTCCAGGCAGTCTGACCTCTCGTTTGAAGATGCAGGGAACTTAAAGGATTCCTTAGACAGGCGGGCAGACACCTCCCTTCGCAGGGCCTGGGAGGCTAATACGGCCGCCCTTGGACCCGCTTTAGCCTCTTCCTGCATCGCTAGGAATGCAGATACCTGGTTAACCAGACTTCTGGAGCATGTACCTCAGACCTCCAAGTTTAAAGAAATTAGAGATTCTCTTACAGTCATAGGCAGTGCGGTTGCCTATCTTGCAGACGCATCGATTGAAACAGTCCGATCCTCTGCTAAGACGGGTGCTCTCGTCAACGCCGCCAGAAGGGCGGTATGGCTCAAGACGTGGGAAGGTGATCTTGCTTCCAAGACCCGTCTATGTGCCCTGCCCTTTGAAGGTACTCTTCTCTTTGGGGCAGGACTTGATCAAGCTCTAACTAGGGCCTCAGAAAAGGGGAAACGGTTCCCCCCAAAATCTAGACCTAATAGGAGAAGATTTTTTCGAGGCCCCCAGAATAAAAACCGACCTTCTGACCGAAGATCGGCCTTTAATAAGCGTTGGATCGCGGGAAAGGATAAGCCAAAAGGGGGTATCCTTTTCCCCGATCCCAAACCCGCAGGTAAGGACTCCAAGTGACTTAAGAGTCGGGGGAAGACTCTCCCAATTTTTTCCAGCCTGGGAGAGTATAACACGGAGTCCTCACATTCTGCAAATAGTGAGGGAGGGTTACAGATTGGAATTCCGACAACTTCCCCCCCCAATATTTCTCCTCACTCATCTACCCCAAGATCCCCTCAAGGCAGCTGCCCTTCTGGGAAGTGTCACAGATCTAGCTCAGCAGGCAGTCATAATCCCAGTTCCGCCAGGACAACAGGGTCAGGGGGTGTACTCACATATTTTCATGGTGCCCAAACCTTCGGGGAAATTCCGATTGATCATAAATTTAAAACCTTTAAATACCTTTCTCCTCTACAAGAAATTCCGCATGGAAAACATTTACAGTCTCAAGGGACTGTTGTTAGAAGGAGTCTTTATGGTAACCATAGACTTGAGGGACGCCTACCTCCATGTCCCAGTCTTCAGGGACCATCAAAGGTTCCTCCGATTTGCCATTGCCTCCCCTCAGGGGATTCAGCACTGGCAGTTCACCGCACTCCCCTTTGGTCTGGCCTCCAGCCCAAGGGTTTTCACGAAGGTCCTGGCAGAGGTGGTCGCCTTTCTACATCTGAAAGGGATCTCCCTTGTCCCCTACCTGGACGACCTACTGCTTTTCAACCCCAGCCGAGAACTCCTTCTCTCGGATCTGGCCACCGTCCTGACTACTCTGGAATCTTTGGGATGGATTGTAAACAGAGAAAAATCTTCTCTCCTCCCAGAACAGAGAAAAATGTATCTGGGATTCCTGTTAGATTCCATAGAGAAAAAGCTGGTCCTTCCAGAGGACAAGATCCAGAGACTCGGGTCAGTGGTCAGGTCCGTCATGGGGTCAATAGAAATTTCCCTCAGACAGATCATGAGGTTACTGGGACTGATGACCTCATGCATCCCAGCGGTCCCATGGGCCCAGCTTCATTACAGATCCCTGCAGGCCTTCCTGCTCTCCTCCTGGGACGGGAAGGACTCATCCCTAGACTCCAGGGTCAGCATCCCGGAGTCAGTAAAATGCACACTGGGGTGGTGGCTCATTCCTCAGAATTTGGAGGAAGGCCTCCCATGGAACCAGACAAATCCTCTCAGGATAACCACGGATGCCAGCTCCTGGGGGTGGGGAGCCCACATGTCGGGTCTCCAGGCCCAGGGGTGCTGGGATCGACAACAGAGCAGGTCCTCTTCCAACTTCCGCGAATTATTAGCGGTCGGGAAGGCCTTGGAGGCGTTCGAGGAGAGAGTCATAAACCAAGAAATACAGATTCTCTCCGACAACGCAACCACGGTGGCGTTCATAAATCACCAGGGAGGCACCAGGTCCCGTTCCCTCCTAAGGCTGTCCTTAGAAATTCTGAGTTGGGCAGAACAGAGAGTCCTCTCCCTTTCAGCAATCCACATCAGGGGAGTCCTAAACTTAGAAGCGGACTTTCTAAGCCGCCAACCCATCCTCCAGGGGGAGTGGGAATTAAATCGAGAAGTCTTCGACTGGGTTCGACATCGTTTCGGCAACCCAGAGATAGACCTCTTCGCGAACAGGAAGAACAGGAAGGTAGAAAGGTTCTTCTCCCTCTCCCGGGATCAGGGATCGGAGGGTGTGGATGCGTTGGCCCAGGCCTGGACATTTCAGCTGGCCTATGCTTTCCCTCCCCTGAGTCTGATCCCAAGGGTCCTACAGAAACTGAGTCGCTCACGGGGGAAGCTGATCCTGATCGCTCCCCAGTGGCCCAAAAGAGCTTGGTTCCCAATGTTAGAACGTTGGTCAGTTCTTCCCCCCCTTCCTCTCCCGGTCCGAGTGGACCTTCTGCGGCAGGGACCGATCTTTCACCCAGAGCCCGACTTTTTCAGTCTGACGGCCTGGTACTTGAGAGGTGGAACCTGCAGCGGAGAGGTTGTTCGGAGAAGGTAATAAATACCCTTTTGGCTAGTCATAAGGAGGTCACTAGGAAAATCTATGCTAAAACCTGGGGGGTTTTTTCACGCTGGTGTGCAGCCAGGCAAGCCCCACTACCTGAAATATCTGTCATCCTGGAATTTCTCCAGGAAGGAGTTGATCTAGGACTAGCCACAAGAACCTTAAGAGTACAGGTAGCCGCCTTGTCCTACTTTTTAGACAAGAGGCTGGCCCTGGATCCGCTGATCAAGCGATTCCTGTCGGCTAGGGATAGGTTATCCCCTATTCAAATCTCCAGGGTTCCCCCCTGGGACCTCACCTTGGTTCTAGACCATCTATCCAAACCTCCGTTTGAACCGATAGACAGCATTCCGGTTAGGCTGTTGACATTTAAATTCTCCTTTCTTCTGGCTATTACTACGGCCAAAAGAATAGGAGACATGCAGGCGCTCTCAATCAAAGAGCCTTATTTTCGTCTTTTTGAAGACAGGGTAGTCCTAAGTCAGGATCCCCTGTACCTACCTAAGGTGGCAACGAAATTTCATAGGTCACAAGAAATTATTCTTCCTTCATTTTGCGCAAATCCACAGAACGAAAGGGAAGAGACCTTCCACTGTTTGGATGTAAGACGCTGTTTGTTAAGTTATTTGGAAAGGGTGAGCGAGTTCAGACGCTCATCTCACTTGCTAATTAATTTTTCAGGACAGAAAAAGGGTTGCCAAGCATCTAGAGCCTCTATATCTAGGTGGATAAGACAGGCAATTTCATTAGCATACATTAAAGCTGGCAAAACAGTACCTAAAGTCAAGGCACATTCCACGAGATCTATAGCAACCTCCTGGGCAGAGAGAGCAGGAGTTTCAGTGGAACAAATCTGTAGATCAGCAACGTGGTCAAGCCAGAACACCTTTCTCAAACACTACCGAGTGGAACTTCTGTCACCCCAAGACTTGACGTTTGGCAGAAGAATCCTGCAGGCAGTTGTCCCGCCCTAAGGTAGGCCTGAGGGTTACTTGCTTATCTCTCAAGGTGCCGTCCTGGAAGACGACTTGAGAAAATACCAGTTACACTTACGGTAGCTGTTTTTCTGTAAGTCTTACAGGACGGCAGGCCTATTTCCCACCCTGAGGAATTTATATGGTTTGTATTTTTATATACTGGTTCCCGTGCTCTTATGGTGGTTACTTTATCACTAACTGAGGTGCACGGGGAGGGGCGGGGCTTTTAAACCTCTTTCTGATTGTGTTTCCTGTCAGGTGGAGCCAGTCTACTCTCAAGGTGCCGTCCTGTAAGACTTACAGAAAAACAGCTACCGTAAGTGTAACTGGTATTTTTGGCTTTCCAATGTCAACAGATTTTGTAAGTTTGCCCACTTAAAAGAAATGAAGGGTCTAGACTTTTTATCATAAGTATATTTCAAATGATAAAGACAAAATAGCAACCAAAAATCCAGAAAAAACACATGATATAAATGTTATAAATTGAGTTCCAGTTCAGGGAGTAAAATAAGTATTTGATCTCAAAGCAAAACATGACTTGGTGTGGTGGAAAATTCCTTCTTGGTAAGCACAGATGTAAGACTTTTCTTGTAGTTTGTTAGCAGGTTTGCACACATTTCAGGAGGGAGTTTGGTCCACCCTTCTTTACAGATCTCTAAATCTTTAAGGTTTCTTGGCTGTCACTTGACAACTCGAAGTTTCAGCTCCCTCCATAAATGATCTATAGGATTAAGGTCTGGAGACTGGCTAGGCCACTCCATTACCTTAATGTGCTTCTTCTTGAGCCACTTCTTTGTTGCCTTGGTGGTATGTTTTGGGTCATTGTCATGCTGGAAGACTCATCCACGGCCCATATTCAGTGTTCCAGCCTTGTGCAGGTCTATGATCTTGTCCCTGACATCCTTTGACAGCTCTTTGGTCTTGCCCATGATGGTGAGGTTTGTTTGGAAGAGAGATATTCTGTGGACAGGTGTATTTTATACACATAACGAGTTGTCATTAGGAGCACCTAAAATTCACAGGACTATTCTGTGTACCACAGGAGCACATACTGTAGCCAATCTGTGGGAGTCAGAATTATTGTTTGGTTGGTAGGTGATAAAATACCTATTTTACTCACTGAACTGCAACTCAATTTATAACATTTGTATCATTTGTTTTTTTATGGATTTTTGGTCTCGATTATTTAAAATACACCTATGATAACCATTGACCCTTCCTTTCTTTTTAAGTGGCTAAACTTAAAAAAATCTACAGGGGATCAAACAATCCTTTTCCCCACTGTGTGTGTGTGTGTGTGTGTGTGTGTGTCTGAAAAGTCCCTTCATTGTTTGGGACTGTATCACATTTTTCTGCACATCATATGTTTTATTTCACAGTATTATGTTATCTCATTAGTATATGATTTGTATTTGGTTGGCAATGTCAATAGCATTGATGGAATCTTAAAGGAGCAGCACACCCTTTCTCCTTTTTACAGAGATTTTGCATATCTGTACAGATTGTTTTGGGGGTGTAGCAGTTTAATTTCAGTACATTATGCGCAGATTTTTCTGTTAAAATCGGTTCTCCAGCCTTCCCTTCGCTTGGAATACTTGGGTCTGGTCCTGGACACATCCAAAGCAAAAAGTCTTTCTCCCAGAGAAGAAAGTTTATTTTTTTTCTTTAACAACTTGCCGACTGTGTCACGCAGATATACTGTGGCACAATGGCTCTCCTGGGCGAAATCCTGTACAGGTAAGTCTTACTAATTTTCAGCCTCCAAGGGGTGCGTGCCCGGCCGGAGATGCGTGCACCCAATGCACAAATCCCTGTGCTGTCAGAGGAGAGGAGCCATATCATTTCTTCCTAGTAGGAAATATCATATGGCTTCTCTCCTAGTCACTTGCATCCCCACACAGTTAGAACATGCCACACATTTAACCCCTTGATCGCTCCCCAGTGTTAACCTCTTCCCTGCCAGTGACATTTTACACAGTAATAAGTGCATTTTTATAGCACTGTATAAATGCCAATGGTCCCAAAAAAGTATCAAGTCTCCGATCTGTCCGTCGCAATGTTGCAGTACTGCTAAAAATCGCAGATCATTGCCATTACTAGTAAAAAATAATAATAATAATGCCAGAAGTCTTTCCCACAGTTTTCAGATGCTATAACTCTTGCGCAAACCAATAGATATACGCTTATTGTGATTTTTTTTTTATAATATAAAAATACCACCAAAAGAAAGCTCTATTTGTGGCGAAAAAAGAAGACAACTTTTGTTTGGGTACAGCATCGAACGACCACGCAATTGCAAAAAGTGCTCTGGTCAGGAAGGGGGTAAAATATTCCCGGAGCTGAAGCGATGAAGAGCTCATCTTATAATATTATCTGAGAGTTCTAATCCTAATTGTAGTCTCATTTGAGCATTTCCATTTGCCCAATACCTTCAACTGCTCTCCAGGTAAATATCTTGTCGACCTGGGAAAGCAGGCTTCTTCTCTCAATTTTACCCATATTCCTGCCTAGACAAGCAAGGAATTCCCTGTCTTGGTGAATCATCACCCCAGGCCACTTTGAATGACAATTGTGCTGTCATGCAACACTATACCCAAAAAAAATAAAAAAATCACACAAATGGAGCTTTCTTTTGGTGGTATTTAATCACCACTGGATTTATTATTTTTTGCTAAAAAGAGAAAAGACCGGTAATTTTTCTCCTTCACTGATGGGTGACACTGATGAGGCTGTGGGAGCCCTGAGCGTGTCACTTGCCACGCTGCCTGCCACCAGATGAGGATGTCACTTGCCACAGTGCCTGCCACCAAATGGGGATGTCACTTTTCTCCCCAGCATTGCAGAGTACTTACAGGTGCACTCCTGTCAGCCTCTCCTCAGCGCGGGTAAACTAGTTGCAGGAACATGCGAGTAAGAGATGAATGAGGGTGGGCAGTGAGAGATGACATCATTCTCTCTTCTCAGCGCAGCTGCACCTCTGTTTAGAGCAGCCTTTGCGGCCCTGAAAGTAAGGCAAAACAGCGGTGCAGACAATGGGAGATCTCTCTGCTCCACTGACAGTACATTGTATCCTCCGCGGCCCGGCAGCAGAGGCGGCACGACTCTGTGTTGGGCCGTGACCCACAGGTTGGGGACCTCCTGGGTTAAAGGATAAGTTCACCTTTCAGAGCATGTTGCACCCATAATTTGAACAGCCATCTGGATGCCTTCCCCATCCTGCTCTGCAGGACACCGGCCCTACCCCACTGTTAATTACGATCTTTATATTGCTTGCTACAAATTTGCGGTTTGCAGAGATTGAGTAGGCTTGTAAAGGGAGGGTCCCTGCAGCTTTTTTTTTTTTTTTTACCAGCTTACAAAAACCTGAAGGTATCTGCATATAACCTCTGGTTAAGATAAAGATCACGTGTCCTGTGCTGTAGCACGAAATGGATTTTTACAAGCGGCAAAATAAATCCTATTGTTCGCAATATAAAATAACATTTGAATGCTCTACTTGTGGGAATTTAACAGTCACACTAGGCACAGGGAGTGGAACAAATGACCTACAGCAGGGGTCGACAAATCCCGGGCGCCAGGTCGCCATGGCAACTAGAAATAGGGTCCTGGCGACTTGGCTTGGAAGGGGGGGCAAAAATTTTTTTTTTTTTTTGTGAGCTGGCACCATCTGGTGGTGGCCGTTGGTATTACAAGTTAAGCATTACAAGTTAAACAGCAATTCTAATGTAATTTTTCACTATTTTCACTGCCATCTTCTTCCCTCTAATTAGAACCCCCAAACATTATATATATTTTTTATCCTAACACCCTAGAGAATAAAATGGCGATCGTTGCAATACTTTCTGTCATGCCGTATTTTCGCAGCGGTCTTGCAAGCGCACTTTTTTGGGGAAAAAATTACACTTTTTTTAATTAAAAAATAAGACAACAGTAAAATTATCCCCATTTTTTTTAATAGTATGAAAGATAATGTTACGCTGAGTAAATTGATACCCAACATGTCACGCTTCAAAATTACGTCCGCTCGTGGAATGGTGTCAAACTTTTACCCTTTAAAATCTCCATAGGCGACGTTTAAAAAAACTCTACAGGTTGCATGTTTTGAGTTAGAGGAGGTCTAGAGCTAGAATTATTGCTCTCGCTCTACCAATCGCGGCGATACCTTACATGTGTGGTTTGAACACCGTTTACATATGCGGTCGCTGCTCACGTATGTGTTTGCTTCTGCGTGCAAGTTTGTCGCGACGGGGCGCGTTTTCTGGCTCCTAACTTTTTTAGCTGGCTCCTAGGTTCCAAGCAAATTTGTCAACCCCTGACCTACAGTGTAAAGGACAGACCATATGTAGGTTTATCTGTTATTAGATTATTAGTTATTTCAGCTACATATAGTTTACGTTTGAATGGTCATCTGCATTTTGTGTTTTCTTTTCCTCTTGCAGCCTCCTCGCACGGCTCATCCTGTGGTGAGGTTCTCCTGTGTTGACTGTGAACCCATGGTCATTGATAAGTTACCTTTTGATAAGTATGAGCTAGAGCCATCTCCTTTAACTCAGTATATCTTGGAACGGAAGTCTCCTCACACCTGCTGGCAGGTCTGTACCATATTTCTCAGAGATGGGATAAGTGAATGTATGTATGATGAATAACAAATTCTGCCCTAGGAAATTCTGTATATTAAAAGTGTGGTTTATGATTTGGTTACTTAACCAACATTTTGTTCTGGATGAACCAAAAACGACTGTAAGCAGTTCTTTTTAACGCCAGTTTTCTAAGATCCTTCATACATCATATATTAGCACGTACTTCAGAAAGTAAGAAACAGAAGTAGTCATTTAATTAGAAAGCTGGGCAGTACTCTGGCTACTTGGTTCAGAATTCAATAGATACTACAGTCATACCTATTCTTTTGAGCTGAACCATTTATCCCATGTGGTATGAATGTAAAGCAACTACTTTCACAGAAGGCTGAGTGGCTTCTACAAAGATGAATTCTAGATATGGCAGTTTGGTAGAATGGTCGAGATTGGTTGGTTTTTGGCTATCGCTCAGGAAGTGAATTCTATAAAGTCAGAGAGAAATGCGAAGGCGCTCTTTGGGGAAACAAACTAAGACACAACATGTTTGGTGAGCTGCTGCTAAATAAAATTTGGATTACCAGTTCTATAAACTCCAAAATATATCTGTCCAAGGGATTATCTGCAGTTCAACACTGCCTAAAAGTCGGTTGGAATCAACCCTTCCATTCAATTACGAAAAAGTCAGCAGAAACGTTTGGGGTGAAATGTTCTATAGGAAAGCTTGTGTGTCAAATAGTAAACTGTCTAAATTATTTAACCGGTAAGAGGGGTGCAAAGACGTTGCCCTCAGGATCTGAGGACCTTGGTCATGCCTTCACAGTACCGTCCTCCCCTGGAAGACCTGAGGCGGCCGGCCAGGATGAGCCATTAGCCCTGTCAGGCATCACAGCTTCTCCCAATATTGCAGCCCCTACATATGTCACTGAGGACGTTTTTGCATCAGCGTTAGTGGGGTTGGAAGAGAGGTTAGCTGCTTTAATCGCAGCATCTTCACAGAGCAGTAAAAAGCGGGTTAGGTCGCCTTCCCCCGCTCTGGACCTTCAGAGGATCAACAATCTGATGATGAAGAATCACCATCAGGGGACAGGGAACAGGAGCTATCTGATGAATCGGAGGAGTCCAGCTTTTTTTCAGCCTCACACACTCTGAAGTTGCAGGTGCAATCTTTTATAGAGGCCATTTGTGCCACGTATACGTTGCCCTCAGCTGAGATGACTGAAACCCCTTCCTCCTCTTTGGGGTCCTTAATGTCCCCGCAGGTTTTATATACCTTTCCAGTCCACCCATTGCTAGAAAAGCTTATTTTTGCTGATTGGGAGCACCCAGATAATTTTTTTTTATTTTATTTATTTTTTCCGAAGAAGAAGTTTTCCTTGCTTTATCCCATGATGGAGAAATTCACCAATCAATGGAGTGTACCAGCGATAGACGCTGCCATCTCTTGCGTGAATAAGACTCTCTAACCTGTCCGTCAGACAATGTTCAGGTGTTTAGAGATCCAGCAGAGAAAAACCTGGAATCCCTACTTAAAACTTATTTTGCTATAGCTGGTGCTGTAGCTCAGCCTGCAGTAGTAGTATTTTTTTTTTGCACTCTCTTGTTGTAGTGAGACAAATCAAAGTCTATCTGAAAGTGACGGCTCAAGTACGGAAAACTGATGTTTTGTTAGTGCTGCCAGAAGGTCCCAGGAAGGGCCAGGGAGCATTGAATTCTACTATCTCAAAGTGCATTCCACAATTTATTGTTCAGGCTTATGGTTTGAAGAGGAAGGTTTCTCCTTTTCATGTCAGAGCGCACTATACCAGAGCAGTAAGTGCTTCATGGGCGGTGCATCACCAGGCTTCCATGGCTCAGATCTGCAAGGCCGCAACTTTGTCTTCAGTTCATACATTCACTAGAGTCTATCAGGTGGATGTGAGAGGGTATGAGGATGCTGCCTTTGAGCGTAGTGTGCTGCGGGCAGCAGTATAGATCCTCACGTCTGATGGCGGTCTGCTTTGTTCTGTGTTTCCCTCCCCTCAAGTTAGCATTGCTCTGGGACATCCCATTTAGTTAATAAGGCTCTGTGTCCCGTAAAAAGAGAAAATGGGATTTCTCTTATCGTCCATGGATGGACACAGCTCCTTAAATCTTGACAAGTGGGTTATGTTCCCTGTTTACAGGAGAGGACTAGGCAGAAACATGTTAAATAGTTAAATACATGTTACATTAACAGAGTTGAACAGCCCCGCCCAGGGGCGGTACTTCCAGACATAACCCTCCTCACTGTAGCATGCAGCCTCAGTTTCGTTCTGCCTAGCAAGAAGGACGTATGGCTCCCTTTGGGCCCAGCGCCCTAAGGAGAAATTTTATTTTATTTTATTTAACTTTTTCTTGAAGAATCTTCTTTCAACTGTTGGCTGAGACAGGCTGGATAATATAGATCCTTGTAGTCTACTCAGTCCGACCAGCAAGCGTGGACACACCTTTGCAAAGAGGCTTGGTCTGCCACGACATACCTTATGACTCCTGGGGTGGCTGGTGAGCTTTGCTCCGAGGACCACATATGACTGGGCTGTGGTGTTGTCTCACTCACAGTGGACCGGGCCAACAGCTACCTCCATTGCGGTTGTAGTTCTGTCAGGAATGCGTCAGCTAGTCCTCGCTTGGAGGGTAAGTACAGTCCCTCCTGCTTTGGTGGGTTGGTACGGCTGGGCATTCCTGGGGTTCGGGGGTCCCCTCCCTGCTCCTTTTCCCTTTTTGCATTGCTAACATTGCCGCTGTCAGGGGGGAGGGGGCTTTCCTGAGGGGACTTTGTTATCTGCCCTGTGTTTTTTCTTTTTTGTATTGGGCTTTCCTGTGAGGTAAAAAGCCCTGTGATGAGCACAGATGTTTATGATTATACTTCAGCGAGTAGTTAAACGCTGACTGATTGTGACACCTGTAAAGGTTTTGCTTTTTATGCTGTATCTGTGTCTTATCCTTAAATAAAAAAGCCCTAGGAGGCTTTTCCTGTTTAAACACAGGTCCCTGCAGATGCCGCAGTTACTTCACGGTTCTTTTCCTCTCACAGGCAGCGTCAATTGGTCTGGGCAGGAAGGGGGTGAAAATGCCCTGTATGGAAGTGGTTAAATCATGTAAAAAAAAAAAACTATCTCGTCAAAAATTCTGTGTTCTCTTCACCATGTCCTCCTAGCCCTTATTTTAGACTACAGAATGATTTGACTTTATGTTGTAGAAAACAGAGAGGGAATGATTGAGTTTAACAAAAAAAAAACTGTTGGGAGGGCTCAGGGGCAGGAATCCACTACAAGGGTAAAATGTTTATGTTTAGGAGGATAACAAAGAGGCCTTATTTCTTTAATTGCTGCCCTCCTCTGCACACTTTACAGCCTGTGGGCAACGCTATAACATTGTATTATATGTGAAGGAGACTGGAGTGCATCCATGGCTGGTGTTTTTTGGAGAGGAGGCGGCGCTGGACTAACCACATGGATCGAGGGAGCCTGCTTAAGTGGGGAAATGAGGTAAGTATTTCTTCACCCCTATACTTAATAGTTCGGCTTTAAAGGTCTGCAGGGCTAGAATAGTTATACTTGTGTTAAAAAATCTCTGCTCATTTGGAACTGTGCATTGTCCTGCTCCGCAGGTGATGGGTGCCAGTGGTGGAGGTGGGTAAAGTCAGCAGTCAGGTATTTTAAATATTGTCCGCACTCCTAGTTTATCAAACTGGAACACAATCATTAGTAGGTTGTATTTGGAGATCTAAAGCTTTGCTGGTGGAAACTGTACGATTTTTTTTACTAGCATTTTGACTGTATTCCCAGAACAGTTGGATTTCTTTGAGATGAGGATAAACTGCTTTAAAAATAGAAGCTGGTGTTTCTTTTGAAATATGGCTTGTTAGGAAATATCACTTTCTTGTATGAGAAGCTTTATATGAATGTAGCTTGGCTTCCACAGGATAAATGTTACCATATTACAGCTGAAATCTAGTTGTAAATGTCAACAGACCAATATAGGAACCAGATGTGTTCAGAGCAGGCTACTAATTACATGTAAACAGAGTAGCTTGTGTCTAAAACTAAAATGAATAGGCAGTTCACCCAGGTTTGCCTTTTAAGGAAACTCCACAACCAGAGATGAATTGATCAACCTGCAATTTGGTAATATTGTGAAGTTATCCGCATACCAGGCCTCTCTACCTTTTTGGTCCTGACCCCTTTTCTTTAAATATGTGGCTAGATGTTTTGTGCTTCTCATTGGGAATGAAGTCTTGATTAATCTAGTGGTAGGTTGTTTGCTTTATAGTGCATTTTATTGGTCTTTGCATGTCTTAAAGTGGTTGTAAAGGCTAAAGTTTTTTTTACCCTAACCACTTAAGCCCCAGACCATTTCGCTGACCAGGGCACTTTTTGCGATTCGGCACTGCATCACTTTAACTGACAATTGTGCGACGTGGCTTCCAAACAAAATTCCCCTCACAAATAGAGCTTTCTTTTGGTGGTATTTGATCACCTCTGCGGTTTTTATTTTTTGCGCTATAAACAAAAAGAGCGACAATTTTGAAAAAAAATCTATATTTTTTACTTTTTGCTATAATAAATATCCCCAAAAAAATCTATATAAAAAAAAAAAAAAAAAAAAAATTTTTTTTTCACAGTTTAGGCCGATACATATTTTTCTACATATTTTGGGGGAAAAAATCGCAATAAGCGTATATTGATTGGTTTGCGCAAAAGTTATAGTGTCTACAAAATAGGGTTGGTTTTATGGCATTTTTATTAATATTTTTTTCTACTTGTTATGGCGGCGATCTACGATTTTTATCGTGACACTGACAATTGCGGACACTTTTGAAGCTATTTTGAGACCGTTCACATTTATACAGCGATCGGTGCTTTAAATATGCACTGGTTACTGTATAAATGTGACTGGCAGTTAAGGGGTTAACCACTAGGGGGCTAGGAAGCGGTTAAGTGGGTCCTAAGGAGTGATTATAACTGTTAGGGGGTGTGGCTACGAGTGACACGTAACTGATCGATCCTCCCAATGACAGTGTCACTAGGAAGAATGGGGACATGCTTGTTTACACTTGCCTCTCCCCGTTCTGCATCTCTGTGACCCGATCGCGGGGAACCGGCGGACATTGAGTCCGTGGGTCCCGTCGTCACGGAGCTCACAGCAGGGGCGTGCGCCAGCACAGCGGCAATTTCAAAGTGACGTAAATATACGTTACTTTGCCCAGCCTTGCCATTCTGCCGATGTATATGTACAGGAGTCAGTCATTAACCGGTTAATGCAGTCCCTTACTGGAGCCTGCTCTTAATCCAGCTCTGCACTCTCCCTCTCCAAACTCAGTGAGAGCAGCAGGAGCTCTTGGCTCCTAACCAGTTTAGTTAATATGTCTACAGAAATCTAATAGCTGGCTTCTGTCAAACAGTCATGCTGGAAAACTAGCCAATGGCTGGAGGCACTAATCAGTGTGGAGAATACAATGTTTCCACGGTAGAAATTCCTGCATCGACATCACTATATGAGGGCGCCTAGGCACTAGTGTATGTATAGCCTAATGGCTGTATATTTGCAGGGCGAGTGGGCGGCAATTACAGCACAGAGTTCTTTGTTGACAAAAGCACAGAACTCTGCACTTAGACGGGGATCTGTCTGTTTCTTCTCCCTGAAATCAACTCTAATTTCAAGGAGAAAAGCAGACAGATCTGTTAGTAAAAGCAGCACACATTACACTTGTTAGGAACATAGTTAACCCCTTTGATTGCCCCTTGATGTTAACCCCTTCCCAGCCAGTGCAATTAGTACATTGTACAGTATTACCACTGTGTCAGCCTCATAAGCAACATCAGTGTCAGTCAGCATCTCTCACAGCCATTGTCAGTTAACGCTAGATTGTCTCCGCCAGAATATCAGTCATGCTGTAAGTCACTAATCACCACCATTACCAGTATAGTGTCTGTACAGATCCGCATCTTGATCACTATGAGAACTATACTAGTGTCCCCAAAAAGGCATTTTGGTTTTGATCAAAGACGTGGCCTAATTTTATGAAGAAATTTTGATTTTATTGGATATGTTTTAAAACATTATTTTTCTTTTTCAAAAGATTTTCAGTATTTTTTCTTTTATAGAACAAACATTAAAAAAAAAAAACAGTGGTGATCAAATACCATCAAAAGAAAGCTTTATTTGTGTGAAAAAATATATAAATTTCCTTTGCGTACACAGTTGCATGACTGCACAGTTGCCAGTTAACTGCTTGCCTACCGCTGGCTGTCATATGACGGCCGAACGGTGCAGCTCTCTTTCTGGGCGGGTGTCATATGACGTCCTCGCCTTTTCGGGCCACTAGGGGCCCAGTAATGGAGCAGGACCATGGATCTGTGTGTGTAAACACACATATCCACGTCCTGTCAGGTGAGAGGAGACCGATGGTGTGTTCCTTGTACAGAGGAAAACTGATGGGTCTCCTCCCCTTGTGAGTCCCCTCCCCATAAATGACTCCCTAGGACAAATATTTAACCCCTTGATCGCCCCCTAGTGTTAACCGCTTCCCTGCCAGTCACATTTATACAGTAATTATGGCATTTTTATAGCACGGATCGCTGTATGGTGAATGGTCACAAAATAGTATCAAAAGTGTCCGATACGTCCGCAGCAATATCGCAGTCACGATAAAAAATTGTAGATCGCCGCCATTACTAGTAAAAAAAAAAAGAAATAATAAAAATCTATTTCTAAATCTATTCCCTATTTTGTAGACGCTAGAACTTTTGCGCAAACCAATCAATATACGCTTATTGTGATTTTTTTTTTTTTTTTTTTACCAAAAATATGTAGAATACATATCGGCCTAAACTGAGGAAAAACATTTGTTTTAAAAAAAATCAAACCTTCTTGAGTAACTCTGGCTTAATACTTTGTATTTGTTTTTCTTTAACAAGTCTTATTCACTTCCCCATTGACAGTCAAACACTCTCCCTGAAATTAAGCCTAGCACGTACCAGTTCCATTACATCGAAAAACTCACATCCAGCACAAACCTTGTCTGCTACAGTCTTGGCATGCATGCACACCAAGCTTCCCCATTCACTCTAGTCAGGCCTTGCTGTCAGACCTTTTCAAGTGTCTCTTTACCATTTATGTGTACACCAGCATTTCCTGCAGACATTCCACTGTCTTTCACCATTAGTCTATTGCCAGCTTTGTTGCTGCAAAGGACTGGGACTATGCAGGTTAGTATGTATACAGTATAACGAAGCTGCGTGTGTGTAAAGTCTATAGAAAACCCACTAGGTGGTGCAGGACCCAGAAATGCTGCATTATTTGCCATGGGAATGTGGGGGAACTTTTATGTGCTGAATATATGAGCTCAACCGAATATTTGATCTCAACCTGTGATGACTAGACCAGAGATGGAGAAAGATCTTCTTCTCAGAAGTTTAGTCCCAACAGCAGATAAAAAAAAGTCCAATTGTAACAGATTGCACATTTCTGCAATCCTTTTGTGAATCTCTACTGATTCAAGTATTGCCAGCATCTTGATTTTGTGTTTGAATTGGATACATTTTGCACTATTTTTGGATGTTTGTTTTTTAAGGCTTGTTCTTTGCATTTCTGCCCTGTGCATGAAATTAGTGCATTTTATAAAAGTGAAGAAAATTAAAGTTTGTAATTACCAGGTAAATGATATCTGTCATTTTCTAGTGCAGGTGTCAGCAACCCCCATGTAATGTGCTATGGTTTGGTCAACCCCATGCTATTGCTACCTCTTAAAACTTGTTTTATTAGTGAGGCAGAGAGATTACTAATTGCATCTCTATCACACTTTGCCTTGTGACACTACGGCTGGTATGTGTACCGTCTGGTTCAGTGGGAGGTGTTACATGGTAGTGTTGTACCAGACTACATTCTTTTGAGATGCTTAGATTTTAACTCCTCTGTATCCTATTTATTTATTTATTTATTTATTTATTTTCAGTACCCTAACGGATCTTTCTATATTTTTATTACTTTCAGGTTTTTGTGAGCAGTAGTGGAAAATACAGTGAAATTGGACACCCATTTGGGTATTTAAAAGCAAGCACCCCCCTTACCTGTGTGAATCTCTTTGTGATGCCATACAACTACCCCGTATTACTTCCTTTACTTGGTGAGTCACTACACTGAAAATACCACGCAATCTTCAGCAAGTTCTGTGACCATTCTTACATTGTTTGAACATCCTTGTATTCTCCTTTAGGCCTCATGCACACTGGGCGTTTCTACAGCTGCTGTTTTGGGCGTCAGACTTTTTTTTAACTGCCTTCTAACTTCCCATGCATGTTTTCCTATGTGCTTTTATCAGTGTTTTCTGGCATGAGAGTTTAGTGGTAGAAAAAAATGTTTCCCTGCATGCCCTCGGTTGGTGACATCACAAGGGTTCTGTGCCACCCGATAACGTCAGTGGCCTTGCCCCTTAGTTATTTAAGAGCTGTTAGACGACAGGAGCCTTCCTCAGGACCAGACGTTTTGTTGTTTGTTCAGGCTTGCGATGGTGGCGAGCGTCGTGATTAATGAATAATCTGCAGTGGGGGGACATTTTATTTGTAAATTTGTAATTTTTTAAATAAAGGATTTGTCAAAAACTTAAATTTTTTTGTACTTTTTACACTTTTTGGTGAATGAGTGGAGCTATGTACCCCATACTCATTTTCATGGGGGGGCGGCATCTGCCACTTCCCCCCCTTCCACATTCCGATAAGCCCCGTAGACCCCCACAACCACCGGCCAGGATTGTAGGTAAAGAGGTCCTTATCTCCACGCACGCTCGCTCGCCCCCCCCCCTTTCTAGCCTGCCACGCTGCTTGCTCGGATAAGGGTCTGGTATGAATTTTAAGGTAACGCCTGACGACATTTTTTTTATTAAAACATTTGGTGCAGGGATATCCATATCTAGTATAGATTCTAAGGGGAACCCCACACCAAAAAGTAAATAAAAAATCGGGTTTGCCTTAAAATTAGTTCATGGTATGGATTGGGGGGATCCCCACACTGTGTTTCTCTTCCGTGCATGGACGGACATGGCAGCAATTGACCTTAGGGTTTATCATCCTTCCTTTCAGGAGAGACTAGGCAGAAAAAACAGCACTTCAAGTGTTAAAACACTTCTCAGTATAGCTCCCCCCAGGGGGCGGGCCCCTGGGTATATCCCTCACTCTGCCTCAGCAGCCCCAGTTTTTTTCTGCCTAGCGTCAGGAGTAGACATGGCCTTGCTGGAGTCCATGTACTCTGCAATTTTTTTGCGATTTTTTTCGCTTTTTTTTTGTTTTTGTTCCTGCATTTTTTGATCCTGATATTTACTATCAACTGCCGACTGGGTGACAGGCTGGATCTTGATCCTTGTTGTCCCCCCATGCTCGGCCATCGAGCATGTGCCGGCCCTCAGCTCTAGGTCGTCCACGACATGCCCCGTTGCTCCAGGGGTGGCCGGGGAACTACATATTCCAGGGCACACATATGACCGGTCTCTATGGCTTTGTCACAGTGTGTCTAGCCGACAGCCATGCCGTTTAGCGGACGTTGGTTCTGTCCGGAATGCCTCCAGCCGGTGGTCGCAGGACGGGTAAGTAGTGGCCCCTTGCCCTGGCAAGGTGGTATGGCTGGTGCTTTCCTGGGGAGGTCGAATGAGGGTCCGCCCTGCTTTCCTCTCTCCCTTCCTCTCCCTCCTTCCCCATGCTGGGTGGCGGCTGTAAGGGGGCGGCGCCTGGGGCTCTGTCACTACGGGGGCTGTGCTGCTGTGTGGTGCTATACATTTTTTGTAGTGCCGTTCCTTTTTCACCATCAAAGGCTTACTTTTTTAAGATTCATTGGTGTGCGGCTATCTATACCCTGCCTTCAAGTTTTTGCCTCATGCATTGCAGGCACCCACCTGTTTCTGAGAGGACATTGATTGCTCAGGTGTGCTCACCTGGAGCAGCAGCTTCTCCCTTCTTATTAATTTGATGTACTGGAGTTGCTGTGTGTGCTGGGCTGTGTTTTCTGCTGTGTCACTGTTGCTTTAAACACGTGTATGGCCACCATTTTGCAGCCAGCAAATTGCTTCCTGATGGACGGCGCAGAGCGAACAGCACTCTCAGCGCTTCAGCAGCACTACAGCCTGGCCGGGTGGTGAGTTACCTGGGGGTCCCCTGCTCTCTGTTTTGCGACTGGGAGGGTGACCTGTGGGTCTCTGCCTTGCAGTACTAGGGCGGCATAGGTGTTTATCGCCAGGATTGAAGTGACAAGCGGCCAGAAGGGGGGTAAAAACCCCCTCCCTGCGCCTGCTTCTGGGGACGGCTCTGACACGGAACCAGACCCTGCTGCTGGCTCTGGTTCCGTCATGTCAGATGTTGCAGGCTTAGCCCACACGGTCAGTGAGGATGACTCTGCTTCAGGGTCAGCGCTTGATAAGGCTTTTTGTTGGAGCTCTTATCACTGCGGTGCGGGATACTCAAAAGCTTGAGGACGGCGGAGACATCAGAGATGCCGGTCCCTTTTGGGTTCCGCACGCCGCCCCGCACCGCAAAAGTGTTTCCTTGTGTTCCTTACCTGGACAAAATATTATACAAGGAATGGGATCGGCCGCAGAAAGTTTTTGATGTACCAAAATACTTTGCGGTCCGTTATCCTCTTGAGGAAGACTTTAAAAAAAAAATAATAATAAAAAGTCTTCCGTCAGCGGACCCCCCTGTGTCCAGACTGAACAAGTCTACCACGTTACCTGTGGAAGGGGGTCCCGCCTTATGGACCCTGCAGATAGAAGAGCTGAGGCTGTGGCCCGCTCCATGTTCACAGTAGTGGGGTCGGCAGTGAGACTGGTTTTGGCCGGAGCTCTAGTGTCACAGACAATTACCGAGCAGGCAAAGTCCCTGCTGCAGGAGCTGGAGGCGCATAATGCTCCTGAGCTCTGTGTAGGCCTGGCTGACCAGTTAGTGCAGGGCCTGCAGTTTGTCTGTGAATTGGCCCTGGGTATGCTCCTCTTGCTCTCCAGGGCCTCCGCCTATGCGGTGGTACTATGCCACCTTGGGTGGCTAAAGTGTTGGTCTGCGGACCAAACCTCTAAAAGGTCCTTAGGGGACTTACCCTTGAAGGGTGCACGGCTTTTTGGGGCGTCCCTGGATGACATCATTATAGATGCTACAGGGGGTAAGAGCACTCTGCTCCCACAATCTGGGAAGGGTAAGGAGCCTCGTCATAAGCAGGGTCCCTCCTTTACCTCCCCCAAGCGTCTTTTGCCCCCCCAGGTGCGGCAGGAAAGCGTTTTCCAGGGTGCTAAGGCAACCGCTGTAGATCAAAAGCGCACCTGTTACCGCAAGCCCAACAAGCCTGCGGACAAGCCTGCTTCTGCATGTAGGTCTGCCCCGCCAGACACTCGGGTGGGGGGCCGACTTTGCGGATGCGTGGCTCGGTGGAGATCCCTCTTTCCGACCGCTGGGTTTGCGAGGTAATTTCCTCGGGGTAAAAGATGGAGTTTCTCTCTTGTCCACCAAACAGATTTTTCCTTCCAGCCTCCAGCTTCCTCTGGTACGCCGGGTGGCCCTGTCAGGGGCTGGTCAGGATCTGCTGGTCAGGGGAGTGATTATACTGCTTCCTTCAAGGCAGCGGTTTCAGGGGTTTTTACTCCAATCTGTTTGTAGTCCCCAAAAAAGGGAGGGGTCCGTCCAATCCTGGACCTTAAGGCCCTTAACTCCTTTGTCAAAGTGCAAAGGTTCAGGATGGAATTGTTTGCTCTGTAGTGGCGGCTCTCCGTCAGGGGGACTTTGGGGCGTCCTTGGGTACTCAGGACACGTACCTGCATATTCCCATATGCGCAAAACACCAGAGGTTTCTGCGTTTTGCGGTCGAAGAAGACCATTTTCAGTTTGTGGCCCTCCCCTTCGGCCTGGCTTCGGCACCACAAGTTTTCACAATGGTGATCGCTCCGATTCTGGCCCTGCTAAGGCAGTGCGGAATTGCTATTGTGGGATACCTAGACGACCTTCTCCTGAGAGCTTCTTTAAGCTCAGTCTTAGGAGAGGATGGTCCATCACCTGCCAGCCCCTCCAAAAGATTTAGGTGGCTACTGAATGTCCAGAAGTCAATGTTGGTACCGTCTCAGCGATTGGAATACCTGGGGTTGGTCCTCGATTCCTTTAGAAGCGAGTTTTTCTCCCGACAGAAGAACTCCAGACACTGCAATCTGCGGTGCAGCGGTTAGCGACCCATATGTGGTCTTCGCTTTTGCAAGAGAATTCTGGGTCCCATGGTAGCCTCTTTCGAGGCGTTTCCGTATGCCCAATTCCACACCCGAGTGTTACAGAAAGAGATTCTGTCAAGTTGGGACAAGCTACCTTCGTCTCTGGATTACCAGATTTGGGTGAGTCGCCTGGTCAGGTCCTCCCTAGTGTGGTGGCTGACATCTCCGGTACTTCGGACCAGGAAATTATTCCTGCCGTGCTATGGGACAGTGGTCACGACGGATGCCAGCCTCTCCGGCTGGGGGCGTTCTGGAGTGTCCAGTCAGCCCAGGGGCGCTGGACTCGGGTGGAGTCCCGTCTGCCAATCAATGTCCTGGAACTCCGGGCTATCAGGCTGCGGCTCTCCAAGTGGTCTCTGGGTCTGCAGGACCGTTCGGTCAGGATCCAGTCCGACAACGCCTCGGCTGTGGCATATGTCTGCCATCAAGGGGGCACGCGGAGCTCGGCCGCGGCGGCCGAGGTTGCACACATTCTCTGGTGAGCCACAAGGTACGTTCCGGCTCTGTCGGCCGTGTGCATTCTGGGGGTGCAGAGTTGACAAGCCGACTACCTAAGTCGCCAAACACTGGACCAGGGAGAATGGTCGTTGCACCCGGAAAAGTTTCAGAGTTGTGCCAAAAACCTTCTGGCCCATCTCAGTCGGAAGCTGTCACGTTTTGTGGCCAGGTCAAGAGACCCTTCGGCGGACGCGTTGGTGGCACCGTGGGGTCACTATCGCCTAGTCTTCGCCCTCCCTCCTCTGGAGCTTCTCCCTCGCCTGTTGCGCAGAGTGGAAGCGGAGGGGTTACCAACAATCCTGGTCGCTCCGGATTGGCCGCGCCGTTCCTAGTACGCGGACCTGGTGCGTCTGGTGGCAGACGTCCCTTGGCTTCTACCCCTGAGAGTAGATCTTCTGTCGCAGGGTCCGATTTTTCTCACCCTGCTTTACAGTCGCTGGCTTTAACGGCATGGCAGTTAAGAGCCAGGTGCTGAAGGACCGAGGTCCATCGAACTCGGAGATCTCTACCATGCTACTTGCACGGAAGTCTACTTCACGTAGGGTTTACCATCGTACGTGGAAGGCCTACATCTCTACGTGTGTAGAGATGAAATGGCACCCCCGCACATACGTGCTGTCCCGGATTCTGCTGTTCCTACAGCGGGGATTGGATCAGGCTCTCGCCTTAAGTACGGTTATGGGTCAGATTTCGGCCTTGGCTGTTTATTTTCAGCGGCCATTGGCGACACACTCCCTGGTGCGTAAGTTTGTACAGGGGGTTAGGCATGTGGCCCCTCCTGTGCGTCCTCCACTGCCTCCGTGGGACTTTAATTCGGCCCTCTCTGTGCTTCAAAAAGGCTCCGATTGAGGACATTCAGGAGATTCCTCTGTTGACTCTGTCCCAGAAGGTGGTCTTCCTCGTAGCCATTCCTTCGGTCAGACGAGTTTGGGATCTGGCGGCCTTGTCTTGCAAGGCTCTTTTACTAGGTCATCCACAAGGATAAGGTGGTGCTGCGGCCGCAGCCATCGTTCCTTTTGACGGTTGTTTCGGCTTTTCACATTAATGAGGACATTGGTTTTACTATCTTTATGTCCTCAGCCGGAGAACTCAAAGGAGGCCACGTTACTTTCCCTTGACGTGGTGCGAGCCCTACGGGCGTACTTGTCTGCTACGGCTCTGTTCCGGAGATCGGACTCACTGTTTGTGTCAGTGACTGGTCCTAAAAAAGGTCTGGCGGTCGTCGGCCTCCATTTTTCAGGTGGAGCAGACAGGTCGTGCTCCAGGCCTATGCCCTAAAAGGGGCAGGCGCCTCCCTTTCTGGTTACGGCGCATTCGATCAGGGCGATTGATCCCTCTTGGACTTTCCGCCATCAAGCGTCTGTTTTACAGGTGTGTAAGACAGCGACCTGGTCGTCAACCCACACCTTTTCAAGTTTTGCAAGGTGGATGTGAGTGCATCTTCGGATGCCTCCTTTGGCCGCAAGTTTTTGCAGGTGGCAGTTTAAGGTTGAAGTTCCTCCATTGAGGCAGGTTTGTTTGGGGTGAAGCTTATTTGCTGTGTTTTTTCCCACCCCTCAAATTTTTTCGACACTGCTTGGGGACGTCCCCAAGGTCAATTGCTGCTGTGTCCGTCCATGAACGGAAGAGAAAATAGGATTTTTGTACTCACCGTAAAATCAATTTCTCTGAGTTCATGGACGGACATGACATGTACTGCTTGTTACGAACTGGGGCTGCTGAGGCAGAGTGAGGGATATACCCAGGGCCCCCGCCCCCTGGGAAGAGCTATACTGAGAAGGGTTTTTAACACTTGAAGTGCTGTTTTTTCTGCCTAGTCTCTCCTGAAAGGAAGGATGATAAACCCTAAGGTCAATTGCTGCTGTGTCCGTCCATGAACTCAGAGAAATTGATTTTACGGTGAGTACAAAAATCTTATTTTTTTTCACATTTTTGTATTGCCGGCAATGTTTTTTCTACATTCTGCTGTCAGTGTGGATTCCTGCTGACAGCTGATGACTCACCCACTGTTAAGGTCATAGTGGCCAGCTTCCCGGCCCGCACCCTAACAGCTATTTACTGGTTGTTAAGGATGATGGTAGTCCTGCTCCTTAAAGTGGAGTTTCACCCAAAAATGGAACTTACACTTTTTGGAATCCCCCCCCCTTCGGTGTCACATTTGGCACCTTTTGGGGGGGGAGGCAGAAGATACCTGTGTCATACAGGTATTTTCTCCCACTTCCTGGCATAGATCGTCTCAGTGACCTAAGCCACGTCCGGCACCTACTCTGTCCCCCCCGCTCTATTCTGGGAGAGACACAGGTCCCAGAAGACAGCAGGGACCAGTGAGGACGTGCAGTGCGACTCGCGCATACGCAGTAGGGAGCCAGGAAGTGAAGCTGCAAGGCTTCACTTCCTGATTCCCTTACCGAAGATGGCGGCGGCAGCATCCAAGTCCCGACGGACAGATTGGCTTTGGCTGCCGACAGCGCGGGCTCCCTAGACAGGTAAGTGTCAATATATTAAAAATCAGCAGGGGCAGTATTTGTAGCTGCTGACTTTTAATATTTTTAACATTGCAGCTACTAAACGTAGCTTAAACACTGCTAAACGCCAGCAAAGCAGATTTTAGCTTCTTAGTGTGTATGAAGCCTTACAGTGATGGCACCATAGCAATTACAGTGTCCGTGTGTGTAACATCAGTAACCTAGGACAGGCATAGTAAGCACGGGGCATCCTAGGCGCTTTCTTCCACTTCATCAGAATTGTGCAGCATTGTTCTTTAAGGCAAATATTTGATTCATTATCTGCAGCCAATGCAGCTACTGACTTGTTTTTTTTTTCCAAGAATGTTACTAGTGAAAGCTGTTCTGTATTCTGTTTAGTTATTGGGGCTTGTTTTCAGGCAGAAAGTCATGTGATCTTTGCCATGATTTCGTACAGGTCAAAAGGTCACCAATGTAAAAAGCCAAGAAATGCCTGTAATCTGCCAAAAAAGAAGCTCCTGTACTTTTTTTGAGCGACGGGCGTTTTGCTTTAGGCGACAGAACGCTTATATGTGAACAGGGGCTATTGAAATGAATGGGATTTGTCTTGTTGTGCATTTTTAGAGCTGAGGCTTACAGCCGAAAATGGCAGGAAAATGCATAAAATTAAAACCCACTGACTTTCCTTTTTGTACAGTAAATGGCATTATAGTTTCTTTCTCATACATCACGGGACACAGAGCGGCATATTCATTACTATGTGGGTTATATGGAGTACCTTCAGGTGATGGACACTGGCAATCTCAAACAGGAAGTGCCCCTCCCTATATAACCCCCTCCCATAGGAGGAGTACCTCAGTTTTTTCGCCAGTGTCTTAGGTGTTGGTGCACGTTGAGGCTGTGCCTGTAGTAGTCCTTGGGACCAGGGCCAGCTGACCGGATCCGTCCAAGGTGCTTCATAGCCAAAGTGGACGGTACCCGGGCCCCAATTCGTGGATGGGGTTTTGCCTATAATGCCTCTCCTTGGAGGGCTGGACCCTGGGTTCCAGGTCTGGTTTCTAACCTAGAGAATACCTGTTGCCAGTGGTGCTGTATAGGTCCAGGTTGTGGTGTTCTTTTAAGACCCCAGTCCCTGAAGGTCTATGACCATACCCACGGTGAAGGGTGAAGATTGGGCCTCTTGCAGAGCAATACCCTGCGGCGTGGAAAGGTAAGCAGGGGGCCTACGGAACTTGGTTTGACAGTAGGCTTCCTACAGGGGATTCTTGGGCAGCCTATTTATGCCTCTGTGCATGGGCAAAGGAGAACCACAAAGTTTTCAAACGGGATGGCTCAAAACACCCAGGTATGGTTCCCCTGGCTGGGCTAGTAGGCTGCTGCTGCTTCTGTCACAAGGAGGGCCTTTTTTTGGGCACAGAGAAGGAACCATACCATTAGGGAGACAGTTTAAAGCTTCCCTTTTACCTGTGTCTGCTGCTCCAGCGTCTAAGGTCCTAGTGTCTCCTCTCCACATGGCTTCCTGCTTCCCCTAGTGGCGTTTGACGCGCGCGCGTGCGCGCGCTTTTACTTATCTGTGCGCGCGCTTGCGGCGACGCCGCGGGGAGGGGGCGGTTGACGCCGGACGGCTCCTCCCCCCTGCACACAGGGAGGATAAATCCTGGAGGGCTGTTCAGTCTGTAAAGGCTGTGAGGGGACACGGAGCAGCGATGCTGGCTACAGCATAGGAAGGTTTGACAGAGCTTTCTGGCACAGTGACACCCGGTGGCAGTTGTGGGAAGTACACCTTACTAAGGAGCCTCTGGCTTAAGTTTACATTCAAGCCTGTGTACTAAGCAGCGCCTTTGAACACTTAGGGTGCTCACCTAGCCCAGCATTAGGGGGTCAATACCAGAGAAAAAAAAAAAAAAAAAAAAGATTTTTTTTTCTGGTTGAAGCCCTTGGGGCTCAGTATTGATTTTCCCTTTTTATAGGTTATGGGAGGTTTGGAGTCCCTCTAACATTACCCTATCCTATTGTTTCACATTTATTTGATTATATGTGTATTTTCTCCAGCTATTACAGTCAGTTGTATACTAGCGGAGTGCCTCAGAATTTGTATATTATGGCTCCTAAGGGTGCAGGTAGCGCTAAGAACGCTAAAACGGTTAAAAAACCAAAAGGTTCTCCATCGGGCTCTGAGGATATCCAAAATCTAGTGGCCCCTACTACTCCGGAATGCCCGGAAGTTGTCCTAGGTGAGCCATCAGGGTTGCTAGGTGCTATGGCTGGCCCTACTCAACCAGCTCCTTCCTATGTAACGGAAGAGATGTTAGCCTCCACCTTGGGTGGATTGGAAAGGAGGATGGCCGCTCTAATTACGGCATCTTTGGCAGGGAAGAAGCGGGTTAGATCCCCGTCTCCCAGGTCTGAGTCTCTGGAGGAGGATATCCTCTCCGACTGACGAATTGGAGGATCAAGGAGACCAGACAGAGGGAGGTCAGGATCACCTTGACCATTTAGGTTCTGAGGATTCTACAATAGAGGAACCTTTTTCAGCTTCTCACACAGAAAGACTGTGGGTTAAGTCCCTAACGGATATGGTGCGGTTGGCTTTTAAGATACCTGTGCCTCAGCCTCTGGCCTCCGCGGTATCCTCATTGGGCTCCCTGAAAGCGCCCCAAGCCAATTTGGTATTCCCGGTACATCCTTTGTTAAAGGACCTGATTTTTCAGGACTGGCCAGACAGGTAACCCTTAGAGGAAGAGTTTTCAAAGAGATGGGCTGTCCCTACTGTGGACGCAGCCATCTCATGTGTGAACAGATCTTTAACTTGTCCTGTAGAAAACTTGCAGGTGTTTAAGGATCCGGTTGATAAACGCTTGGAAACATTACTTAAGGCCTCCTTTACTTCAGCAGGGGCGATAGTTCAGCCCGCTGTGGCTGCTATTGGAGTGGCCCAAGCATTATCAGATAAGACTAAGCAAATGCTTAAACTTATCCCTGCTCAGCAGGCAGAGGAATTTTGGATATACCCAGGGCTATACGCTTTACGGTGGATGCTATCAAGGACTCCATCCAGCAGGCGTCACGTTTATCCTTATTTCTAATCCATATGAGAAGGCTCTTATGGTTGAAGAATTGGGAGGCTGAGCCCCCGGGCAAAAAACTCCTGGTAGGGTTCCCTTCAATGGAGGACGTCTCTTCAGAGAAGACTTGGATAGATATATTCAGACTATATCAAGCGGCAAAAGCACTCTCTTGCCAGTCAAGAAGAAGGCCCGAGGGTCCGCATTTAGGCGCCAGCCCTCCCCGGGGCAGGGGCCCTCTAATACCAAACAGTATCGACGGCCTCCTGCAAGATCAGGCATTAACAATAAGCCGCAGGGCCAAGCCACTGGGGGCAAGAAGCAGTGGTACCGCAAGCCTGCAAAGCCAGCCCCCAAGTCGGCCCTATGAAGGGGCGCCCCCACCCACGATGGTGGGGGGAAGGCTGCGTCTCTTTGCAGAGGTTTGGGAGGCCACCATTCCCGACTGCTGGGTACGGTCTTCCGTGACCACGGGCTACAAGCTAGAATTTCTAAAATTCCCTCCTCCTCATTACCAGGAGTGAAGAGTACCAGGCGACCCTGTGAAAGGAGCCGCATTGATGGCGGCATTGAATCATCTGCTATGCCAGAAAGTGATAGTAGAAGTACCAGTCCGGGAACAGGGATTGGGGTTCTACTCCAACCTGTTTATCATCCCAAAGCCCAACGGCGATGTCAGGCCAATTTTGGACTTAAAGGGAGTAAATGCGTATCTAAAGGTCCGCTCATTCCGGATGGAAACTATTCGGTCAGCTGTCGCCGTGCTCCAGAAGGACGACTTCATGGCGTCCATAGACATAAAGGATGCTTACCTTCATGTGCCAATTTTCAGCCACATCAAGTATTTCTATGCTTCTCGGTGGCTCAGCGTCATTTCCAATTTGTGGCGTTCCCCTTCGGGTTGGCTACGGCCCCCCGGGTATTCACGAAGGTCCTAGCCAATCTAAGGATCCAGGGGGTCACGGTCCTGGCTTACCTGGACGACCTCTTGGTCGTAGACCATTCGTCTCCTGGCCTGGAAAGAGCAGTGGCCCTCACGGTTCAGTACCTCAAGAGGTTCGGCTGGGTCCTAAATCGAGACAAGTCAGCATTCCTGCCCACAAGGCAGCTGGATTATCTCGGCATGAGATTGGATACAGAACAACAAAAGGTGTTCCTACCCCTATTAAAGGCCATCAAAGAGCTAATACAAATGGTTCTAAGCAAGAGAAGGCCAACCGTTCGCCTATGTATGCGGCTACTAGGCAAGATGGTGGCCACATTCGAGGCGGTTCCGTACGCTCAGAGCCACACTCGCATCCTGCAGGCAGCCATCCTGTCAGCCTGGAGCAAGAGGCCTCAGGCCTTAGAAATTCCTTGGCCACTCTCACCAAGAATGCGGCAAAGTCTAGCTTGGTGGTTAAACCCTCAGAATCTCCTGAAGGGAAAGACTTTCAGTCCTGTGACCTGGAAGATAGTAACCACAGACGCCAGCCTGATGGGCTGGGGAGCAATTTTGGATGGTTGCACTCGCCAGGGCTCTTGGGCAGCGGCAGAGAAGCAGTTGCCCATCAATATCTTGGAGCTCAGAGCTGCTCGACTAGCCCTCAGGGCTTGGACGTCCAAACTACAAGGGTTCCCAGTGAAAATACAATCGGACAATGCCACGGCGGTGGCATATATATAAATCACCAAGGGGGAACCAAGAGTCAAGCCGCTCAGAAAGAAGGGAGCTTGATTTTCTTGTGGGCAGAAGCCCATGTGCCCTGCATATCGGCTATATTCATTCCCGGAGTCGACAACCTACAGGCGGACTTCTTAAGTCGCCAGACTCTGTTGCCGGGGGAGTGGTCTCTGCATCCACAGGTCTTTCAGACACTCTGCCAGAAATGGGGAGTGCCGGACGTGGATATCATGGCATCAAGACTGAACAAGAAGCTAGACAGGTTCATGTCCCGCACAAGGGATCCCAGGGCCTGCGGAACCGATGCGTTAGTTTGCCCTTGGCATCAGTTCAAACTTCTTTATGCATTTCCCCCGCTCCAGTTACTACCCCGCCTGCTGCGCAGGATCAGGGTGGAGCACATACCAGTCTTCCTGGTAGCTCCAGCATGGCCCAGAAGGTCATGGTATTCACTAATCCTAAGGATGGTAGTGGGAGACCCTTGGACTCTTCCTCTACGGCCAGTACTGCTATCGCAAGGTCCGATCCTCCACCCTGCCTTACGGCATCTAAATTTGACGGCCTGGAAGCTGAATCCCTGATTCTCAGGGGTAGAGGTCTGTCTCAGAAAGTAATCTCTACCCTAATCAGAGCCAGGAAACCGGTCTCTAGGGTGATTTATTACAGGGTCTGGAAGGCCTATGTAGGCTGGTGTGAGTCCAAGTTATGGCTTTCTCGTAAGTTTACCATCGATAGAGTATTAAGTTTTCTCCAGCTAGGAGTGGGTAGAGGACTGGCATTAAGCACAATCAAAGGACAGATTTCAGCTTTGTCAGTATGGTTTCAGCGGCCGCTGGCCACCCACTCGCTGGTTAAGACCTTCATTCAAGGGGTCTTGCGTATTAATCCTCCAGTTAAATCCCCGCTTTGTCCGTGGGATTTAAATCTTGTTCTGTCAAGTTTACAGAAACAACCTTTTGAGCCGTTGGCTGAAATTCCTTTGGTTTTACTGACAAGGAAGTTAGTATTTTTGGTCGCCATAGTTTCCGCCAGAAGAGTATCGGAACTGGCAGCCTTATCCTGTAAGGAACCATATCTTATTTTACATAAGGACAAGGTCGTTCTCCGCCCTCATCCTTCCTTCCTACCAAAGGTTATATCCAGTTTTCATCTAAACCAGGATTTGGTATTACCATCCTTCTTTCCTAAACCTACTTCCAGAAAGGAAGGGTTGCTGCATACCTTGGATATTGTCAGGGCCATGAAGGCCTATCTTAAAGCTACAGAGAAGATCCGGAAAACAGATGTGTTGTTCATTTTACCGGATGGGCCCAAGAAGGGGCAGGCAACTGCAAAATCCACCATCTCGAGGTGGATTAAACAGTTAATCACTCAGGCCTACGGCTTGAAAGGGTTGCCTCCTCCAGTATCATTAAAGGCTCATTCTACTAGGGCCATGGGCGCCTCCTGGGCAGCACATCACCAGATCTCTATGGCTCAAGTTTGCAAGGCGGCAACCTGGTCTTCTGTCCACACGTTTAGAAAATTCTACCAGTTGGACGTAAGAAGGAATACTGATACAGCCTTTGGGCAGGCAGTGCTGCAGGCTGCAGTTTGAGACCCTCGGATTCCGGGGGCTCCCTTTTGAGTAAAATTTAAAATTTAAATTTATTTTTCTCAACGAAGTTGGATTTATTATGATTTGAGTATATCTCTAAATTAAATCCTTTTTGTCTTGGGAAGATGTCTCCCTCCCCTCATTGTAAGCATTGCTTTGGGACATCCCATATAGTAATGAATATGCCGCTCTGTGTCCCGTGATGTATGAGAAAGAAAAAGGGATTTTTAATACAGCTTACCTGTAAAATCCTTTTCTTGGAGTACATCACGGGACACAGAGCTCCCACCCCTCTTATGGGGACCATTTTGGGAGGCATACTGCTTGCTACAAAACTGAGGTACTCCTCCTATGGGAGGGGGTTATATAGGGAGGGGCACTTCCTGTTTGAGATTGCCAGTGTCCATCACCTGAAGGTACTCCATATAACCCACATAGTAATGAATATGCCGCTCTGTGTCCCGTGATGTACTCCAAGAAAAGGATTTTACAGGCAAGCTGTATTAAAAATCCCTTTTTCTGTGAATTACTGGGCTTTGCTTGTAATTATTGCTCTTTGTACTTTTTAATAGGCCAGTATGTGTTTAATATTCAAGAGAATGTCATTCATTACCATAAGAAGTTTACAGTGTGTTGAAATAGTATTCATACCCCTTGAAATGTTTCACATTTTGTCATGTTACAGCCAAAAACATATAAATGTATTTTATTGTGATTTTATGTGATAGACCAACACAAGTGTCACATAATTGTAAAAATAGAAGGAAAATTATAAATGGTTTTCATTTTTTTTACAAATATGTGAAAAGTCTGGTGTGCATTTGTATTCAGCCCCCCTGAGTCAATACCTTGTAGAACCACCTTTCACTGCAATTACAACTGCAAGTCTTTTTGGGGATGTTTCTACCAGCTTTGTACATCTAGAGTGAAGTTTTTGCTCATTTTTCTTTGCAAAATAGCTTAAGCTCTGTCAAGTTGGATGGAGAGGGTCTGTGAACAGCAATTTTCAAGTCTTGCCACAGATTCTCAATTGGATTTAGGTCTGGATTTTGACTGGGCCATTCTAACACATGAATATGCTTTGATCTAAACCATTCTATTGTAACTCTGGCTGTATGATTGGGGTCGTCATCCTGCTGGAAGGTGAACTTCCACCCTGCCAGTCTCAAGTCTTTTGCAGACTTTAACAGATTTTCTTCTAAGCTTGCCCTGTATTTGGCTCCATCCATCTTCCCATCAACTCTGACCAGCTTCCCTGTGTTTGCTGAAGAAAAGCATCCCCACAACATGATGCTGCCACTACCATGTTTTACGGTGGGGATGGTGTTATGTGCAGTGTTTTCCGTCACACACAGCGTTTTGCTTTTAGGCAAAGAAGTAAAATTTTGGTCTCATCTGACCAGAGCACCTTCTTCCACATGTTTACTGTGTCCCCTACATGGCTTCTCGCAAACTGCTTTCTTCTTGTCACTCTTCCATAAAGGACTGATTTGTGGAGTGGCCAGACTAATAGTTGTCCTGTGGACAGATTTTCCCACCTAAGTTGTAGATTTCTGCAGAGTTACCATGGGCCTCTTGGCTTCTCTGATTAATGCTCTGCTTGCCCGGCCTGTCAGTTTAGGTGAACGGCCATGTCTTGGTAGGTTTGGAGTTGTGCCATACTCCTTTTTTTTCCCCCCATTTTCAGATTGGACTGAAACAGATGTTTGAGATATTTTTTTATAACCTAACATTGCTTTAAACTTCTCCACAACTTTATCCCTGACCTGTCTGGTGTATTCCTTTGCCTCCATGATGCTGTTTGTTCACTAAGGTTCTCTAACAAACCTCTGAGGGCTTCACAGAACAGCTGTATTTATACTGAGATTAAATTACACACAGGTGGACTCTATTTACTACTTGGGTGACTTCTGAAGGCAATTGGTTCCACTAGATTTTAGTTAGGGATATCAGAGTAAAGGGGCTGAATACAAGTGCATGCCACACTTTTCAGATATGTATTTGTAAAAAATGTTAAACCATTTATCATTTTCACTCCACTTTACAGTTATGTGCCACTTTGTGTTGGTCTATCACATTAAATCCCAATACATTTTTAATTTTTGGTTGTAACAAGACAAATATGTGGAAAATTTCAAGGGGTGTGAATACTTTTTCAAGGCACTGTACAGTTAAGCGGTCGCAGTTTATTAAAAGCTAAATAGAAATATGCATTGTTAATCATTTTTTGTGCAAAGTTGACAGTTTGGTCTTTTCTGTTGTCCTGCATTGGTCTCGAAAATTGTTTGACAGACATGCTGGAAATCTATGCAGCTATAAACCTGATATTTACTCTGGTTGAGTAGTGTTTTAGGTCTGTTGCTTGCCACATATGTCACAGATCGGCTGTAGAGCTGATCAGTTATCTTGTAATCCTACACACATGTGGATTGCTCCTATCTTGCTATGGCTATGAAGCTGAACCTGGTTACCTGTAGTCCCATTGACTGGTGGCCTGTTCGTCCTGACTCTTGCATTGGTCTTGGCAGGCTTAGCCACTGCCCATTTCACCTGCTGTCTGATACAGGCTCAGTCTCCACCCAATCTGGCAAGCAGTGACTCTATTTAAGCTTTGCTTAGATCAGCCACCATGGCCTGAGTAAGGTTTGCCCATGTGTTGCTGAACCCTGTACATTGTGGCTCCTTGCCTCTGGGAGTCCTGCAATGCACTCACGTTTTCCTAAAAATCATGCAGACTGAGCAGTACCTCGGCCTTTAAAGTTCCGCGGTGCACTCTGCTAACCTCTCCCTGAAAATCCTGAAAGCTTAGCCGTAACCCGTTCCTGGAAGTCCTATTTGTCATTTAGTCTCCAGCTCCCCTGAAACCTCTGTATGTTGGGCTGTACTTGTTGCTTGTGTGCGGTACTAATGCACTGCTCATTATTCCAGTGATCAGTGTGCCAAAGCCTCTCACGCACCTTGCCTTGGCTAGTCGTACCTGGAGTAGTGACCTGGCAGCAGGAAGCAGCCAACACAGCTCTACCATCATGATCTCTGGAGCAGTGGTTCTCAACCTTTCTAGTGGCGTGACCCCTTGATAAAATTTCACAAGTTGTATGGACCCCAACAGTAAAATTATTTACGTAGCTTGGGTTGTCGGCACCTAAGGCAAGACAATTAATTTGCACCCCTAACCAATGGACATTTAGCGCTCCCCAAGTCCCTTCCACTCGTACAGTATTTAAACTTCTTATTGTACATTTTAGGGCGTACCACACTCTTTGTTCTCCTTTCTTTCCCTTTTATCTCTCTATCCGAATTTCTTTTTTTTCTCCATCCCTCTCTAGCCATTTTTCTTTGTTCCTCCCCTGTTTTCCTCTCCTTTCCGTGTATTCTCTCTTTTTTTCCTGTTCTTACTCCTTGGTGGGGGAGTGGGGAGTTGGGATGAGTGGCAATGCTGGGGGGAGTTCTGATCAGCCAACTTGGCTGCTCTTGATCAAGGTCATCTGATGGTGTGAGAACTGTAGTGGGGACTTTTAAAGGCAACTATAATCACAGGTAGTGTTACTCACTCTCTCTCCGGCTTTGTGGTGTCTCGTAGCAGTGACACCTATGCTGAAATCAGGAGATGGGGTCTCCTCTAGCCCCTCCCACTTCACATTCCTCACCAGTCAGCAGACATCTAGTCTTTGCCCACCAGCCATGCCGTGGATGGCTTCAGGAACAGCCCAGGATTCAGTGACCCCTGGCAAATCGTCATTCGACCCCCTGAGGGGGTCCCGACCCCCAGGTTGAGAACCGCTGCTCTAGAGGAAACCAACCTGTTTGTTAGACCCCTTTCACACTGAGGCAATTTTGCTCAACAAAAAAAAATGCCTAAAAAGCTCCTGAAAACGATTTCCCTTTAATATAAATGGATGTTTTCACAATGGGGCAGTGCGCTGATGGTGAAAAAGTCCTGCAAGAAGCATTTTTGGAGTGCTTAAAGCGCCTCAAAACCGCCCCTTTCCATTGAAATGAAGCGATTGAGAGGTGCATGAAAAGCACTTCAAAGGCACCGCAGAATGGTTCCTTTGAGTCACGTGACCTTAAATTAAAAAAATGCACTGTTTACGCCTCAAAAGCGCCAGAAAAGCTCAGCAACAGTGCCCCACCATTTTATGGGGCAGTTTTTAAGCTCCTCCGTGTGAAAGGGGTCTTGGACCCAGCCATCAGAGTAGGTTATCTGGTTGTGGTCCACAATTCTGTGACATGATCTTCACTGGTATAATGAATTGGGAATAAGTCCCTTTCTGGTGTAGTTCCTATCTATTAACTTTCTTTGTAATGTATTGTGTGTCAGTTACTGCATGTTCTAATGTATTTCCTATATTAAAAAAAATTGTTTCAGATGATTTATTCAAGTTGCACAAACTAAAACCAACACTGAAGTGGCGACAGGCCTTTGATAACTACTTGAAAACAATGCCACCCTATTTCTTAATGGTAAGCTGTAGCTGCTTTTTGGCCATTATTGCAGAAATGAAAGAAAGAAAAAACACTTGTGTGCTTAGATGGTATTTGGGCTACTTATAACTACACATTTACATTCACCAGAGTAGATAAAAAGTAGCATTGTTAGATTTTTCTGTGTAAGATGCAGTTCTGTGCGCTTTTTGTCCTGTTTTCCATGTATTCCAATGGCTCTAGTTCACACCATGCAGTCAGTTTCTGGTCAGTTTCTGCACCGGAGTGGTGTGAACTAATGCCATTGGAATACATGGAAAACACTGTGCATGCATTTTTAGTGCAGAAAAAAAGCGCACGGAACTGCATCTGTTGTGAAATTGCCCTAAAAAAAAATGATAAATATTGTAGCCTTTTAAAACTCCTGATACGGTTCAAGATTACAGTTGATGTAATACTTTAAAGTGATATTCTGTAAGGGAAGTTATTTTGAATAGGGGGCCTGGTATGTAAAATAAGAGTTTGAGTGTAGCCCCGTATATTACATAGTAAGTCAGGTTGAAAAAAGACACAAGTCCTATCTAGTTCAACCAATAGAAAAAAATGTTTTATTCAAAACCTACATTTAGACTATCATTTACCCACAGTTGCTCCAGTACAACATGATCCAATTTGCTCCAGGGGGGGGGGGGGGGAATCTTAAAATGTAAAATGAGAATTTTGTGGGTAAAACTTTGTAAGATTTCTCCACATAAATTTCCTTCATGAATCTGTTTTGAAGATGTAGGGGCAGATATATACGTACAACGTTCCTGTATTCTGTTTGATTTAAAGGTAGACACGTTAGCACATGTAAATGATCGTTTTTATGTAAAACAGAAAAAAATATATTAATTTCTATGAGTTACACATGCATACGTATTGTATATTTGTATTCGATAATTGTTTTAAGTTCCTTTCTTTTTTCTTCGAAATATGACCTACAATATGTTACTGCTATGAACAGAAGCATAAAGTAAGTGTAGCACTACCCCCGCAGGAGCCGCTGGTTGTTTTTGGATCGGCGTATTAAGTTGCCTCTTACTGTTGTCTAGAGCAGTGTTTTTCAACTCCAGTCCTCAAGGCTTAGTAATCACCACAGTCGTTTCATCTAAAGGAAATCCTGAAAACATGACATGTTGGAGTGCCTTGAGGACTGGGGTTGAAAAACACTGGTCTAGGGGTGAAGGGGTGAAGTTGTTCAGTAGATGAGTAAGCGAATGTCCAGTCATCAAATAAGGGTTTTCCAACATGACCAACATCAACATGAGGTAAAAAGAAAAGGTTGATGAAGCAAGAAAACTTTGCAGTATCAGGCCTGCATATGAGAAATAGCAATCCTGCTCTCAGTAGTAGTAGATAGTTCGTCGCCACTCTAGCCAGAGTGGGTGAAGTGCGCCCAGACTCCTGCCACGAGCCTGGCAGCCGAAGTGTCACTTTAGGTTGCTGGGAGGAACAGGCCTCTGCCACAGACCCGGCTCTAGGGACCTCTGCCACAGGTCAAGTACTTGAATGAGCTAAATGGATTGAGCGAATCCTACCAGTAGATTAAGCTAGGGTCACCGGGTGACAGTTAAAGTGTACCTGTCTATATCCCGGTCACCAGATCCCCGATGGTTCGTTCAAGCTCTTTTGGATAACCTGCCTCCGGGTTCTCCTCAAGCCGACCCCCCCACCGAACGGCATACAGCCTGGGATCTCCTTAGTAGAAGGGGGACCCAGTAAGTCACTGGGGCCCCTTGACAGCATCAGTCACTCCAGGCCAAGAGGACCCAGAGTCCAGAACTCCGCGTAGCGCGTGACCCCAGGCCAGGTAGGCCATAGTGGTGGGGCCCGCGATGTGCGCATACCCTAAAGGTGGGTGCCGCACCTGGAACCAGGAACCCACGAAGAACCAAGAAAAATGGCGTCTGCCACAGATATACTCTCCACCAGCATGCTTCGCGAGGGAAAACTCCTCTAATTGGCTGCTGGGGAAAAGTGGCTCTGCCAGAACCCCTCTAGCGCCAACTGCCGCCCAGGGGTGGGATCGCATCCCTGGAGCGCAGACTGACCTACAGGACAGTCCAGGAATGACAACAGCCCAAAATTTAACAAATTATGAATGGGAGCAAAATAACTCTCCCATTCCCCCACTAACTTTAGCGTAGTGCTCTTACTGAAAGTAAGGGGGCGCTACATAAGCAAAAGATAGAAGATTAAAATTAGTATTTCTTTCTCTCCATGTAGAATTTTAAAAATTTCCAGTGTATGTTCCAAAAAGGGAGACCTTTCTGACGTTATTTTCTCATGAGGTGCCACTGAAACATCTGGGGCCAGATCCACAAAGAACTTACGGCGGCGTATCTATTGATACGCCGCGTAAGTTCTACGATGCGCTGTCGTATCTTTGTTTTGTATCCACAAAACAAGATACGACTGAAAGTGGGCTAGATCCGACTGACGTACGTCTTAGTACGCCGTCGGATCTTAGGTGCATATTTACGCTGGCCGCTAGGTGGCGCTTCCGTTGATTCCCGCGTAGAGTATGCAAATTAGCTAGATACGCCGATTCTCAAACGTCTGTCCGCCCGGCGCATTTTATTACGTTGTTTACGTAAGGCCTCTATGAGGCGTAGCCAATGTTAAGTATGGACGTCGGCACAGCGCCAAATTTTCCGTAGTTTGCGTAAATCGTTCACGAATAGGGCTTTGCGTCGAAAGCATTGACTATTTGCGACGTGATTTCGTGCATGCGCACTGGAAAACGTCCACAGACGGCGCATGCGCCGTTCGTAAAAAGCGTCAATTACGTGGGGTCATACCAGATTACCATACAACACGCCCACTCCAAGCCTACTTTGAATTACGCAGGCTTACGTCGGCAGATTTACGTTACGCCGGCCCGCATATGGGATCAAGTTATTTGTGGATACCCTAGGAGCCACTCTTATTTACGGCAGGGTAGCGCATATGAGATGCGCTACGCCCGCATAAATATACGCCCGTTTTTGTGGATCTGGCCCCTAAAGAATATAATATATATAATATTGAGATTTATTTTTCATACATCACGGACACAGAGCCCTGGTAATTGTGATTGGACAATGGCACATCCTAATTACAAGAGAAGTTCCCCTCTATATAACCCCTCCCATATGGAGTTTACCTCCAGTTTTTTTCACCAGTGTCTAAGGTGTTGGTCATGGTTAAGAATGTGCTAAGAAGAAGCTCTGCTGAGGACCCCTGCAGGGGTTAAGGAGCTACACAACCGGAACCATCCACGAGGGCCAGAAAAAATGCCTAAATAGATGGTACCTGAACCTCGTGGAAGAGCAAGGAGAAATGGTGATGGTTTCACTCATTTTGCAGTGTTTTGCTACAATGTCTCACATTTTCAGTATCCGTTTGTGATAATAGTAGTAAATGTAAAGATTTTTATCTTTTTTTTTTTTTTTTTTCGTAGAATGCCTTTTACCAATCAAATGTTTCTTTACTTTTTGTTTTCATTTCTCATTAGCCATTAAAAAAAGCACTGCGGATGATGGGCGCTCCAAACCTAATATCGGACAACTTGGACTGTGGTCTTAGTTATAGTGTTATTTCTTATTTGAAAAAGCTTAGTCAACAGGTAACAAATGCATAATCCATAATATTGCTTATGATGAGATGCCAAATGTGTTGTGTAGCTGTGAGGCCTTCCATATCTGTCCCTCAGTATAAGCCCTTCTGAAGCTTTAAATGATTTACTTACAAGCACGTCTGCTTGGTACAAAAAGGTCTTTAAATTGTTTCTCCACACTTTACATGTTGCAGACGAAAATGGAATCTGAAAGGATAATAGCATCTGTTGGAAAGAAGGCCCCACAGGAGACGGGGATTAAATTAAAAAGTAACCCCACAAGAACATTTTTCATTCACAATAGAGATTTCAAACAGCCTCTACAGGGGACCTCCGGAGATGCCTCCATCCGACTTTCAGAGAGTTTGAAGGAATTTCCTGGTTTCCAAATTAGACTTTTAAATAAGGTATAGTTTCAATTTAAGTGTGCATTATTGTGAAATATTTCCCCCATTATCTTGAAATCAGGAACAGCGCTCTATATTTAAAGTAAGGCATTCCTGGTTCTCCCTGTTCTTAAAGCACAGTGGATAATGTTTCATTGCAATGTTTTCTTTCACCTTTTTGGAATGGTCTGTTGGGGCTCATTTACACAGATAGTGAGCTGCATTTTACAGGTGGGCTATCCTGATTGCCAGCTTCTCTTCTCTGTGGATGAGTGTAGCTGTCCTTGAGTAAGTACAGGACAGATGTTGCAGTGCACAAGGATGCCACCTTTAGTACTTTTCACTGAAGTTCATTAGCTGCTTGGGATGCTTGCTGAATGTTGATCTGTCTCCGGGAAGCGCTTTGCACTAAGCACCTGAACAAGCCCCACATTCCATTTTTATATATTGTTAAATTTTGAACTACCTGTTTAACACCTGGCTTTTGTTTAGGATCTGAAGCCACAGACATACAGAAATGCCTATGACATTCCACGCACAAACCTCCTAGATCAGTTGACAAGGATGAGGACCAATTTACTGAAAACACACAAACTGATTGTGGGGCAAGATGAAGGTACAGTCTTATTTCAGGTCTATTCTATTACTAGACTGTGATGCAAGGGGGGATTCCGTGGACGGTGATGTAAGGGGGGATTCCGTGGACGGTGATGTAAGGGGGGGGGGGGTTCTGAGGACGGTGATGTAAGGGGGGGGGGTTCTGCGGACGGTGATGTAAGGGGGGGGGGGTTCTGTGGACGGTGATGTTAAGGGGGGGGTTCTGTGATGCTAGGGGGGGGGTTCTGCGGACTGTGATGCAAGGGGGTGGTTCTGCAGACTGTGATGCAAGGGGTCCCCAGAGTTCTCTTTTACAGCAGAGTGAGTTAAGATGTGAAGGAGGAACGATGTGGGTTCAGATGTAAAGGGGGAACGCTGTGGGTTCAGATGTGAAGGTGGAACGCTGTGGGTTCAGATGTAAAGAGGGAACGCTGTGGGTTCAGATGTAAAGGGGGAACGCTGTGGGTTCAGATGTAAAGGGGGAACGCTGTGGGTTCAGATGTAAAGGGGGAACGCTGTGGGTTCAGATGTAAGGGGGGTGGGGGGCTCTGCAGGTTCAGATGTAGGGGGGGGGGGGCTCTGCAAGTTCAGATGTAAGGGGGGGGGGGCTCTGCGGGTTCAAATGACATTTGATACATTTAGAATACTTTGTAGAACTTTGTCAATAACTTGTGGAAATATGACTACCATTTGCACACTTTTTTTTTTTCTTTTCTTTTCTTTCTTTTTCTCTTTTTTTTTTTTTTTCTTCAAGTCTATTTTAATATTGGAAGTGTATGTATAGGTTATTTAATTTTTCAATTTGTTTATCTCTTATTAAAATTAGCCATTAAGTAAAAGGTTATGTAGTTGTTTATACTATGTTAGCAATATATCTTGTGATTTTATGCTTCAGATTGTCTGCATAGTGTCCCTGTGGCACAGATGGGCAATTACCAAGAATACTTGAAGCTAATGCCTTCCCCTCTCCGAGAAATTGATCCAGACCAGCCAAAGAGACTGCACACCTTTGGAAATCCATTTAAGCAAGATAAGAAGGTATGACTATGCAATAACAAAATAACGAGTTGGTGCACAAGGGTTAAAAGGGTATCCTGTAATATGTCACAAATACAGACAAGAAGTTTTCTTAATTTGTGGAATATTAGCAGAACTTGCAGTGAAGCACAGACAGATGATTTATTTTAAATACCAATAAAGATTGGTTTATGCAGTCCCCCATTAGCACACACTCCACATAAACGGTAAGAAATTTCACAGTTTAGTGCTTTAAGAGAAATGTCTGATTGAAATTTCAGGAAGTCAGCTCTGATTCAGCTCTGATTTAAAAAATGCAGCATGTATTCCGCCAAGGAGAACAGTGATTGCATTGTATCCTCCTCTCTCTAGACCAGGGGTAGGCAACCCCCGACACGGGTGCTACAAGCGGCACGCAAAGCCTCTCTTGCCAGGACTCTACTTCCTCCCCTATCAGCAGGGCAGTGCACGGAAGTGTCAGTGAGACACTGAGACACTAATGCATTTGAATTTCAGAATTCACCATGCCGCACCTGCACTGAGTGAGAGTAGCTGTGCCAACGCACATTGTAAAAAATGGTAAAACTTTGTTTGGTTCTCTTCTCTAAGCGATCGTCCGCTTTTGTGATTGGCCACTGCTAAAGACAATCGCAGTCCTGCTAGCCCCACCCACCATCTGTGATTGAGAAAACCCCAATCGGGTGACAGTTTGTGGAATTACTATTGAGCTTCTGGGAACTTTGATTAAATGATTCCTGAATCTTTGAGTCACTTACTACTAAACCCCTGCACACTGTGTCCTTTTAAGCCACAGCCAGTATTCGGAGCAATGAAAATCACATGCAACTTTTGCTGTAGAGCGACGCACTTTTTCCCAGTTGCGGGGGCCCAACTCATGATCTTGCACACAGGCCCACCGCTTTCAAAAAAATGACCCTGACCCGAGCTCATCATTGCGCATCCGTTCCAGGTGCTTGTATGTGACATCACAAACAAGCACGTGGGCTGGATGCAAGCGGTGGATCAGCAGGATGAGTGTGCCAGGACAGGTAGATGTGTCTCATCTCTGCATATTATAGTTGAGAAGAGGGTACAGCGGTGGAGCAGATGAGCAGGGGGGTTTTGAGTTGGGACAGAATAGCAGGAGGGTACAGTGGTGGAGCAGATGTGCAGGGGGGTACAGGGATGGAAGAGATGAGAAGGGGGTTCAGCAGTGGCATAGAAGTGCAGGGGAGTACAGTGGTAGGACAGATGAGCGGGGGGTTCAGTGTTGGGGCAGATAAGAAGGGGGTTCAGTGGTGGGACAGAAAAGCAGAGGGGTAGAGCAGTGGGGCAGATGTGAAAGAAGGTGTATTGGTGGGACAGATGAGAAAGGGGGTTACAGTGGTGGGGCAGAAGAGCAGGGGGGTACAGAGGTGACACAGATATACTGGCAGTACATTGGTGGGGCAGATGAGAAAGGGGGTTACAAGGGTGGGGCAGATGTGCAGGGGGTTACAGGGGTGGGGCAGATGTGCAGGGGGTTACAGGGGTGGGGCAGATGTGCAGGGGGTTACAGGGGTGGGGCAGATGTGCAGGGGGTTACAGGGGTGAGGCAGATGTGCAGGGGGTTACAGGGGTGAGGCAGATGTGCAGAAGGTACAGTGGTGGGACAGATGAGGGGGTTCGGCGGTGGGACAGAAGAGTAGGGGGTTCAGTGTTGAGAATTAAGAGTGGGAGGGTTCAGCCGTGCGACAGAAGAGCAGGGGTAAAGTGGTGGGAGGAATCAGAAGGGGGTCCATCGGTGGGAGAGAAAAGCAGGGGGGGGTTCAGTGTTGGGCCAGATGAGAATGGGTTTACAGTGGTGGTGGTGGGAAAGATGAGCATGGGGGTTTAGTGTTGGAGCAGATGAGAAAGGTGTTCAGCGGTGGGACAGAAAAGCATGGGGATACAGCGGTGGGGCAGATGTGAAAGGAGGTGCATTGGTGGGACAGATGACAAGGGGGTACAGAGGTGAGGCAGATGTGCAGGGGAGTACAGTGGCGGGCCAGAGGAGAAAGGAGGTACATTGGTGGGATGAGCAGGGGGTTACAGCGGTGGGGCAGAGGAGCAGTGGAGTACAAAGGTGGGGCAGATGTGCAGAGCAGAAGAGGTACATCGGTGGGACACATAAGCAGGGGGTTACAGTGGTGGGGCAGAAGAGCAGGGGGAACAGAGGTGGGACAAATGTGCAGGAGGTACAGTGGGATGGCAGATGAGAAAGGGGGTTGCAGTAGTGGGGCAGATAGGTTCAGTGTTAGGATAGACGAGAAGGTGGCTCAGCAGTGAAACAGAAGAACATGGGGGTACAGCAGATGTACAGGGGGTTACAGTGGTGTGGCAGATGTGCAGGGGGGTACAGTGGTGGGACAGATGTGCAGGGGGACAGTGATCTGAGGTTTGAAGGTGCATGAATTGAGGCTGATATAAGCACTGCAGGAATTGGGGCAGCAGGAAGTAGTTTTAAAGCATTTACTTTATAAAAAAAATGTTTTTGTAAATGAGTGTGAAATGTATTTATTTTTGTTATAAAATCGGCATGCTCAATTTTTGAAAACATTTTTCAGCACACTGTGCTCAAAATGTTGCCTACCCCTGATCTAAACCATAATTAAACTACATTTCCCATGAATTGGAATGATATGGATTTCTGCACAAATTGGTCATAAAATGTGATCTGATCTTCATCTAAGTCACAAAGATAGACAATCACAGTCTGCTTAAACTAATAACACACAAAGAATTAAATGTTACCATGTTTTTATTGAACATACCATGTAAACATTCACAGTGCAGGTGAAAAAAGTATGTGAACCCCTAGACCAGGGGTATTGAATTAAAATTCACGGAGGTACGATTAGTAAAATTTTCTTCCAGCCGAAGTTCGAATCGCAGTTTTGTGCAATTACTCTGATTCTTTACATCACAGCCCAGGGGTGCAGGCGCGACACACAATTCGAGTTTTCTGCTGGGAAAAGGTCCTGGCATCTTTTTAAAAATGCAGCCGCATGGAAATTGCATGATGCGTTTGTACCATGCAATTTACATGTGCGGGAAATTGCACCTTGCATTTCAGTGCATTTAAGAGTCAATGGTACCCCTACACGTTTTCTGTGCAGCACCTCATTTTGTGCGCAGCTGCTTGTCCCCTTCACGTCTTCCCCACCACAGCCCTGCCCCCCTTCAGATATCACCCCACACAGTATGCCCCCCTTCACCCCACACAGTAATGCCCCCCCTTCACATATCCCCCCACACAGTAATGCCCCCCTTCACATATCCCCCCACACAGTATTGCCCCCCTTCACATATCCCCCACACAGTATTGCCCCCCTTCACATATCCCCCACACAGTATTGCCCCCCTTCACATATCACCCCACACAGTAATGCCCCCTTCACATATCCCCCCACACAGTATTGCCCCCTTTACATGACCCCCACACAGTATTGCCCCCTTCACATATCCCCCCACACAGTATTGCCCCCTTCACATATCCCCCACACAGTATTGCCATCTTTACATGACCCCCATCACATACCCCCCCCCACACACAGTATTGCCCTATCACACCCCCCCCACACACAGTATTGCCCTATCACCCCCCCCCCCCACACACAGAACTGCCCCACACACAGCACTGCCCCACACACAGCACTGCCCCCCACACACACACAGCAGTGCCCCCCCACACACAGCACTGCCCCCCCACACACAGCACTGCCCCCCCCACACACAGCACTTGCCCCCCCCCACACACAGCACTTGCCCCCCCACACACACAGCACTGCCCCCCCACACACAGCACTGCACACCCCATCCATCACATTTCCATATATTTTCCTCCCATCCCTCTCCACTCCTACCTTTCACAGAACGGAGAGCAGGAGGCGGGACAATCGTGAACCGAAGGCACAGCAGCACTGGGAGGGGCGCGGGAGCTGCTGGGTTGAATTTTCAGTGAACTGGTGATTGGCTGCTAGGACCGCCTCCTAGCAGCCAATCATATCCTGATTAACGTGACAGGCAGCTACCTCTCTGGTCTCGCCCCCAGTCCACAATTGTCCCGCCTCCCGCTCCTCTACTCTGCTAATGATAGCGGAGGAGGCTGGGGACAAAAGCGGCGACTAAATGGCGCGATTGCCGCGGTCCGTGAAGAGCAGCACTTCGGCCGGACGCGGACCGCCATTTAGTGATGCACGCCCTAGACTAATGACACCAGTTCTGGGTTTGCTTTTCACAAGAAGCATTGCCTGATGTGAATGATGCCTCGCACAAAAGATCTTACAGAAGACCTATGATTAAGAATTGTTGACTTGCATAAAGCTGGAAAGGGTTATAAAAGTATCTCCAAAAGCCTTGCTGTTCATCAGTCCACGGTAAGACAAATTGTCTATAAATGGAGAAAGTTCAGTACTGCTGCTACTCTCCCTAGGAGTGGCCGTCCTGTAAAGATGACTGCAAGAGCACAGCGCAGACTGCTCAATGAGGTGAAGAAGAATCCTAGAGTGTCAGCTAAAGACTTACAAAAGTCTCTGGCATATGCTAACATCCCTGTTAGCTGAATCTACGATATGTAAAACACTAAACAAGAATGGATCTCATGGGAGGATACCACAGAGGAAGCCACTGCTGTCCAAAAAAAACATTGCTGCATGTTTACAGTTTGCACAAGAGCACCTGGATGTTCCACAGCAGTACTGGCAAAATATTTTGTGGACAGATGGAACCAAAGTTGAGTTGTTTGGAAGAAACACACAACACTATGTGTGGAGAAAAAGAGGCACAGCACACCAACATCAAAACCTCATCCCAACTGTGAAGTATGGTAGTGGGGGCATCATGGTTTGGGGCTGCTTTGCTGCATTGGGGCCTGGACGGATTGCTATCATCGAAGGAAAAATGAATTCCCAAGTTTATCAAGACATTTTGCAGGAGAACTTAAGGCCATCTGTCCACCAGCTGAAGCTCAACAGAAGATGGGTGTTGCAACAGGACAACGACCCAAAGCATAGAAGTAAATCAACAGAGTGGCTTAAACAGAAGAAAATATGCCTTCTAGAGTGGCCCAGTCTGAGTCCTGACCTCAACCCGATTGAGATGCTGTGGCATGACCTCAAGAAAGTGATTCCCACCAGACATCCCAAGAATATTGCTGAACTGAAACAGTTCTGTAAAGAGGAATGGTCAAGAATTACTCCTGACCGTTGTGCACGTCTGATCTGCAACTATAGGAAACGTTTGGTTGAAGTTATTGCTGCCAAAGGAGGTTCAACAAATTATTAAATCCATGGGTTCACATACTTTTTCCACCTGCACTGTGAATGTTTACATGGTGTGTTCAATAAAAACATGGTAACATTTAATTCTTTGTTATTAGTTTAACCGCTTCCATACCGCGTCATAGGGAAATGACGGCGGCAGGAACCCCTCTCCGATCCGGGTGGACGTCATATGACGTCCTGTGTTCCCGGCAAACTAGGGCGCGCGGCGGCGGGTGCCCGGCGGCCGTGATTGCCGCGAATCGCGGCAGGAGTGTGGATCTGTGTGTGTAAACACACAGATCCACCTCCTGTCAGCGGGGGGAGACCAATGTGTGTTCCCAGTACAGAGGAACACGCATCGGTCTCCTCCCCTTGAGAGTCCCCTCCCCCTACAGTTAGAACACACCTTAGGGAACATATTAGCCCCTTCAGCGCCCCCTAGTGGTTAACCCCTTCCCTGCCAGTCACATTTACACAGTAATCAATGCATATTTATAGCATTAATCGCTGTATAAATGTGAATGGTCCCAAAAACGTGTCAAAAGTGTCCGATGTGTTCGCCGCAATGTCACGGTCACAGTAAAAAATCGCAAATCGCCGCCAATACTAGTAAAAAAAGTAATAAAATAAAAATGCCATAAATCTATCACCTATTTTGTAGACGCTATAACTTTTGCGCAAACCAATCAATTTACGATTATTGCGATTTTTTTTTTACCAAAAATATGTAGAAGAATACGTATTGGCCTAAACTGAGGAAAAAACATATATTTTTTTTTTAAATTGTGATATTTATTAAATAAAAAAGTAAAAAATATTGTGTTTTTAAAAAAAAATTGTCGCTCTACTTTTGTTTATAGCACAAAAAATAAAAACCGCAGAGATGATCAAATACCACCAAACGAAAGCTCTATTTGTGGGGGGAAAAAAAACATAAAGATTTAGTTTGGGTACAGTGTTGCATGACCACACAATTGTCATTCAAAGTGCAACAGCGCTGAAAACTAAAAATTGGTCTGGGCAGGAAGGGGGTGAAAATGCCCTGTATGGAAGGGGTTAAGCAGACTGTGATTGTCTATTTTTGTGACTTAGATGAAGATCAGATCACATTTTATGACCAATTTGTGCAGAAATCCATATCATTCCAAAAGGGTTCACATACTTTTTCTTGCAACTGTATGAACTCACCCACTTCAACATAAATCGCACCTGCATTCTGCAGCCAGCCATACTACTCAGTAACACACAGTATGATAGGTTACAGCCTCTTATAACTGTAATGCAGATCTGTTCTCTCCCCTCCCACCACAAGCAGATATAAACATATTGCCCTTACTTGCTTTATGTAATCATTACTGAACTGTAGACACATGCCCATAATTATATATTATACACACTGTACTCTGCTGTAATTCAGTATTGGAAATGTTCCTCCTCCTGCAGATTTGGGATCGTTCTAGCATGTCGGTGACCCCCCAGTGCAGCTGACTTGGATATTCTTTACAAAGTGCAGCTTAACACATTTACTAAGCACTGGGGAAAATTATTGCAACTGCACTTGCAAAAGTGTACAGTTTATTTGCCTTTAGTAAATCCACCCCTGTATGTAGGTTAAATGCAGGTATAGGGTTCACAAAAGAGATGTGGCCATCCTGTCGCATCCGCAGGCATAAAGCAAAATTTGTACATTGAGTTCTATCTTGCCATTCCACTCCAGTGATAGCATGTGCAAATATAAGCACTATTAGGTCTTCCACACATTCAGATGTGCTTGGTGGTGTGAAGTATAGCTGCTGAAATCAAGTTTGGCCAGTCAAAGGGTCTGTGCAAATCCATGGATGGAGGAAGGCCCAGCTCCACAAATGAGCCAACACATTTCACTGGACGTTCCTCAGAGAATTATAGAACTTGTCCCATATTGACCCAAACAAGCTTGATTGGTTTTACAGCAGTAGGTTCTATTATTGACAACATGTCTATTTTTTCCACTCTAGGGTATGATGATTGATGAAGCTGATGAGTTTGTTGCTGGACCTCAAAAATAAAGTTAAACGGCCTGGGGATGCAACACTCCGGCCTCTTTAAAGAGAAGAAGAAGCATGTCTCCACTTCTCCTAGAAGACCTCAGACTCCCCCTATTATAACCAATCACGTAGGAGGGAAGGGCCCCCCTACACCACCAGGTAGCCAAACTCCACACAACCTAATTAAGCCTATTCCTATACACAAAGGTAAGCCTCCATTATTTGCTGTGGTTTTTATTATCTTTCTGCATATGTTTTTCATGATTATGGAGCAATTTTAGCATTATTCAAACTTGGAGAATGGTGAAGGTTTATGAAGGCCACCTCCACTCAAAGTTGATATTTTAGTTTTTAGTAGTTATTGGAAATGTAAATCCAATATGGCTCCCCTCCTTAGGATGGTTTAGTGATTTTTATCTCTTGATCGTTTTCTCCTTAACATGTTTAATTTCACAATAATAAGTTATTTAAAATTATTTTTTAATATTGCACATGGAGTTTTAACTGCTTACCTCATTCATTTTTGTGTTTTTTTATAGGTATAATATTGGGAAGTATTTTTTATTTATTTTTTTATCACCTCAGGCAGCATCCTGAAACTAGCACTATTTTATCAAGCCAAAATCGTTTTGTGAATTACCTTCTAAAGTCAAAATGTATTGCATATATATATCCAACTATCATTCATGTTAAATTCAGCAGATCAGCTTGCAGTAATCTATCACTAAAATAAACGATTAAATATAAAAAAAATGCATGGTAATGAAAAGTCATAGTTTCCTGGGACTCGAATAAGAAATCTTATCCCTTTCTTTCTCCCAGCTGCAGCATGAATTTGTTTTCCACATGAGTATCAGTGTTTAGTTGATGCGTAAAAGTAAGGTACAGCTTTGTTGTAAAGTGCTAGGACCAGAAAGCATGTCAGTCTAAATATGCACCTCCCACTTAATTTAATTTCTTTTTACTACTTTATTTTGCATTTGATACATGAAAACATAAGCTGGCTTCTCCTACTCCAGACTTATATGATTTTTTTCTTAAAGCGGTTGTATACCCGCAATAATTTTTTTTTTTTTTTTCCACCTGCAAGGCAAAAGGCATAATGAGCTAGTATGCACCGCATACTAGCTCATTATGAAATACTTACCTTGGAACGAGGTGTAGAGAACTTACCTGGTCCACCCCGAGCGAGATGTTATCTTGCCTCGGCGTGTCTTCCGGGTATCGCCGCTCCAGCGCTGTGATTGGCTGGAGCGGCGATGTCGTCACTCCTGCGCATTCACGCGGGAGACTTCATTCCGGCAAGGTCCGGAGGCTGCTGGCCCTTTAGCCAAGGATCCCCGCTGCGCATGCGCCGCTGCAATCAGCGGCACATTGCGAGGGGAATATCTCCTAAACCGTACAGGTTTAGGAGATATTCTTTATACCTACAGGTAAGCCTTATTATAGGCTTACCTGTAGGTAAAAGTGGTAGTAAAGAGTTTACTACCACTTTAAGTTAGAGCTTCACAGATTTAAAAAGTTATTTAACCGCTTGCCGACTGCCTAACTGGGAAAATAAGTTTGACGTTTAATACTGGGGTTATGGTTGCAGCTAGATGCCATAACCCTGGTATTTTCTTTTCCCTCAGATGCTAAACTTTCAGATAAGTAATTTACCCCCCCCCCCCCACCTTCGCCGCTTCACAGTGGTTCCTGTACTTACATTACGATCGAGCCTGGAAACCATCCAGCGCCGGTGGCCTGCCATAAACAGAGGCGATGGCAAGATGGCCACCCTCCATATCTATGTCCCTGGAGGCAGAGGAGAGATTTGGGGTCTTTTCAGACCCCCAGATCTCTCCATAAAGAGGATCCGTCATGCTGCATTTTAGCAGGGGGTGTTTACATTCCTTGCCATAGCAATAAAAGTGATAAACAATGTTTTAAATGGTCAATGTAAAAATGTAATGGAAACGTTTTAAGCGTCTCGTGTGCTCGTGGGCAGTAGTGAATGCATACGTCACCCACATATGTAAACTGTGTTCGCACCACAGATATCTAAGCGAGAGCAATAATTCTAGTACTAGACCTCCTCTGTAACTCTGGTAACCTGTAGAAATTTTTAAAGCTACTATGGAGATTTTTAAGTACCAGACTTTTGGCACCATTTTACGAGCTTGTGCAATTTTAAAGCATGACACGTGTTTGGTATCTTTACTCGGCGTAGCCTCATCTTTCATAATATACAAAAAAATTGGGGTATATATTATGTTTTATTTTTATAGTATTGGTAGCTATGGAAAAATAAACGGTCCTATATTTAACATTGGGCAATATTAAATTATGTTTAAAGATCTTTAATTTTATATCAAGCCTGTGATATGTTTCACTTAAAGCCTTCTGTTTACAAAATGTTGTGTTTTCCAGATGCCAATAATACAGTAACTTCAGAAAGTAATGAAGAGAAGACCAGCAATGGTCAGGTGATAGAAAAACAAATAGACAGACTGTCTCCACTTATTGCCCCAGCTGCGCTAGGTGATGATGATTTGAACAACTTTGATTCTGTTACTGATGAACTAAATTGCTTGGACGAGGATAATTTAGACCACAAGCCTGTTAATAACGCACTTATAAAGGCACCCCTGGATGACTACACACCTCTAGAGGATTCTCCAGTGACTCGGGAATGCATTTCTGCAATATTTGTGCCAAATTCCCTGAAGGAAGCACAAAGTACAATGAACGGGTCAAATGCAGATATTAAGATCAGGGTCATGAAAGAAGTTCGGAAGCCGGGAAGAAGTAAGTAAAAAATGATCTAATCTTATCGGTGTTTTTGTATAGTGTTTTTGTATAGTGTTTGTATATAGTTTTGCAGTTTTAATTATGTACATAAGGGCAGCTATTATTTGTGCAATTTGTATGCAGACTTTGCTTCCTACTTAGTAGTGCTGCAAAGTAACTGTGCTTACTAATCCTCTTTTAGTGCAAGTCCACCAAACTGGTCTGTGTGACTGAAAACAATGCACACTTTATGTGGCTGAGATTCCCTCCAGCAATGCTATTGTGTTCTGTCGGCGGAGAGCCCTCCCTGCTGGCAGAACACGATTAGTGGTGTTTGGATATAGCCAGCAGCACTAACCACTTGGGATAAATCCGACAGGCTGGTTGTATATGTCAATCAATAGATCGACATGTGTACAACCAAGGTGCGCCATACTTGGATCAAGATATTTCCCAGTTCAGCAGAGACCAGAACAGAATTTCAATCCATGTATGGCCAGCTTAAGAAGTCATAACAGACTAGCATTTTTGTGGTAGAGATTAAGCACTTTTACCAACAACTAGCAATTTAATAGTTGGAGTTCTGGTGATTTGTTACTCCTAAAGTTTAAACTATTTGACTTCATCAGGTTTGTGTGCTCTGAAATAGTGATTGGTGTCTAAGCCATAGAAGTAAAAGCAGAATGATTGCTGCAGACAAGCTAGTCACTGACATGATGTGAGGCTGCTGCTCAAAATCAACCGCTGAGCAACAGAAAATAAATAATTTCCATAGTGGAAAATCACTTAAAATAATGCTGCAAATAAATCGCACATCTGACATGGCCCTTAGTCAGGGAACATGATATATAGATAACTAGAGTAAGAGTTTACATATTGGTATACATAATTCTGGATGTTAAAAGGCATTGTTGTAAAATAGTACATTGTTTTGAAAGGGCTGCCAATGCACCGCAGTAGACCTTTTTACCTGCAGTTTTCTCAAAGCAGCACACCACAATGTTCTTATAGTTCTTATCTATGCATTGTGGTGTGCTGGCAATGCACAGTGGAGTTCACTTTATGCAATACCGTGCAGCGCTGATCACGTGTGCAATGCTTTACAGCCTAAAAAGAAATCATAATAAATGCACTTTTTTTTTTTTACCTGCAAAAAATTGGATATTTATCAATATTGTGACCAGCAAGGCAGTGCTAAACAGGAGTAGTAAGACAGAATATTCCACAGATTTATTACAAAGTTACAGCTTGAATGATAAATTCCTATTTTGGCTGCTATAAAGTCTCACTGTGACCAAATGAAACCTGACCCTGACGACTTAATTGTGCATCTATTTAGTACTACTTCTTCAGTAATCTGTTGCAGACTTTGCAAACCTAGTTGGCTTTCCAGGAATTCAGACGCACAGATTGCAAATACTGTAAAGATGTCTGAGACTTCGAGGCAGCCTGATTTGCATCCGATTGTGTGACCGATGTATTACAACTTGGATCATAAATCCCTTCATCTGCTTCTCCGTAGCACTGTGATGGAATGACACATGGCTCCGACTACCACAGCCACATGGGGCTGAAAATCACTACCCTGATTTGCATACAACTGTGCCAATAATTTGCTTGATAAATGTTTCCCAGGAATTTTAAAATAAATTAAATTTCGACTCCGTGGAAAAGAAACATACTTAACTTTTTTTTATATATTTGTTTCAAAAGAAAGAAAATACATGTGTACCATAGTCACCACATTATACAGGATATTAAGTCCGCCACGATGGGTATCATCCAACACCTGAATAGTCATAAACAATATGTATATGCTTCCCAGCTTGTATATGGACAGGAAATGTCCTAAATTAAAACCTGTGTGGCTTAAGCCCATAAAAATATGTGACAGGTGGAAACCAAAATTATAAACTGTGGTGTCTTTTATGATAGTTCAGCATTCCTAAAAAAAAATCCCATCGGTAGACAAGTCTGTATTAGTGGTGAGAGATACAAGGTAAAGAATGGGGGTAAAAAGTCAGAAAGAGGTGTGTTAGGAGAGGGTAGAACAGGGAAGAGATCAGGATAATGGGGAGGTGGAGGGGTGTGTGTTTGTGTGTGTGTGTCCAGTGGGGCGCCAGACCAAGTCAGATCAAATAGGTCTCCTTGAGCTTATGGGGATGTTGTACGGCTGTGAGCTGTCTGAGTGAGGAACTTCTCCTGGCATCCCATTACAGCGCTGTACTCTGAACAGGTGAATTTGGTCCAACAGGAACATATATTGTGGAAGCATTTTTCCCTGACATTTGTTAATGCCACAATTCCCTCCATCTATTTTGTTTAATCTTGGCACATACTTTACTTGTAATACTACAATACATATTGATTTTTAGTTTTTGCCTACAGTCCTACTTTAAAGTAAAACTAAAGGCAAAACATTTTTTCTCAAGTTTTAGATTAAGTCAGCTTTTTATTGCCGCCTGTGCCCCTGTTTAGGAGGTTTACCATTATCACCGAAAGTAAAAGAAAATCCCAAATTTTGGGTTGTTCCCAGAACAGCAATAGAGGGTAAATCTCCCAATTGGGACTAGTTCTGGTGACAACCATGAATTCCCTCACTTCCTGTTGTGACCATGGATTCAGAAGTGAAGCGAAATCTCCGCAAACAGACACCGATGGCAAAAGAAAATAAACTCTAACCTTAACGGGTTATAATTGTCCCTTGCTCTATCCAAACATTTTTTGTACATTTATTTATGGAAAAGGGGTTCAAACATTAGAGCAGCCTTTTTCAACCAGGGTGCCTTCTGGGTTCTTCAGGGATGCCTTGGCAAAATGCTTACAAATTTCCCAGAATTTGCTTAAAAATGGTGTATAAGCCAGTGGGTGGATCAAGACTGCAGGCTTCCATTGTTCTTTACAACCTTGAGCACAGTGAATGGCAGCCGTTGGCCTCCTAACAACCAATGATGTAGTTGGTTGATCAGGAGGACATTGGGCGTCTGCACGACATCCTTGTTTGCTCCACCCCTGCCCCTCTTCATCAGCACTGGGGTCACATTAGCTGAGTGAGGGAGAAGAGAAACACTGGATTACTAGTACCAGTGTGCAAAGATGTATTTATTTTGGAAGAATAAATCATCTGTAATGTTGGGTGTCCTATGTGTGTAGATGCTGCTTTGATATGTAAAACATTTAAAAATGTTAGCCTTGACTGGAATTTTTTTTGAAAAACACTGGATTAGAGAGTACACGCCCTCATGATTAGGGTGGTTTCTTATTACAAAGACAGTTCAAGCTTTTTTATAGAAGACCGAGAGGTAGGGAAATAAAAAGATGTGTGGAAAATTAAGTACTACAGATATGGGAGGGCAATGAGAGGAGTAGGGGTAAAGCAAAGAGAGGTCTTCCATTAGTCCGATGTTGATTCTGCCTGTTCACAATGGAGGGGCGAGTGGCTTGGTTTCCAGTGCTCCACCATGCAACATCTGGGCGTATTAAACGGAAAAAAGACTGGGTCATTAGAGTCTCTAAACTTTTTGGCTATTCTCCGAACCTCCAAAAAAGGGTCTGAGTGCTGGGCAAGACCAAACAATGTAAACGTTGTTCCCTGGGGTGTATTGTTGTGGTAAATGAATATATATAGTTGCGCTAAAATCAACCTACTAATTATAAAAATAGATCAAGATGCTAATATTGAAAATGAATAACAGTGATAAAATCCAGTGATCACACAAAATATTCACAATGTAAAAACTATGTGATAAGTAAAATAAAAGAAAATTATATATAAATGTCCATAAGGTGCAAATGAACTTAGCCTGATTAATAAGCAGTCATTGCAGCAGAGCCCCTGCTGTTGCTGTGCACTCCTATTTCACAACCAGACAAGTGGAGGTTTTCAGGTACTTTTCGTAATGTTCCTATTTCAGTATTGCTTCGTGAACCGTAACTCTCATAAAGGAACCAGAAACGGATAAATCATAGCGCAATATGTTTGTAGATTATTGACTGTGTTCTGATTAATGCCAAATAACTCACATTTAGTCAGCAAAGTCAGCGCTTAGTACGATCAGATACACACTGGAGCTCTCTCAGTATCCTGGGTTTGTCACTAGGCTCCTGGTACACATTGGGCTGGATTCACGTAGATCGGCACCTTTTTTACGGCAGCGTAGCGTATTTACGCTACTCCGCCTTAAAGCGGTAGTTCACCCTCACCCACATGATTTTACCATCGAGACAGGCATTGTAGCGTGAGCTACAGTATGCCTGTCCCGATTTTTTTAACCCCGGACTCACCTTGTAATCGTACATTGTAGATTTCGGCTCCCGCGGGGAATGGGCGTGCCTATGGAGAGGGAGGATGATTGACGGCCGGCCCTGGCACGTCACTCTCCCCGAAGACAGCCGGAGTAGGTCTCGGCTCTTCACGGCGCCTGCGCACAGGCTATGCGCAGGCGCCGTGAAGAGCCAAGCCTATTTCGGCTATTTCCGGAGAAGCGTGACGCGCCAGAGCCGGCCGTCAATCATCCTCCGTCTCCATAGGCACGCCCATTCCCCGGTATCTTCGATGTACGAGTACAAGGTGAGTACGGGGGTAAAAAAATCGGGACAGGCATACTGTAGCTCGCGCTACAATGCCTGATTTTATGGTAGTAGAAAAAAAAAAATAATAATTCCGTTCATAGGGTGAACCCCCGCTTTAAGTCAGAGAGGCAAGTGCTGTATTCACAAAGCACTTGCTTCCTAACTTACGGCGGCATAGCGTAAAGGACGTATTGGTTTCGACCTGAAAGTAAATTTCGTCCAGCCCCATTCATGGACGACTTACCCAAACAACGTAAAATTTTCAAATTTCGATGCGGGAACGATGGCCATACTTAACATTGGCTAGGCCACCTAGGGGGCAGCTTTATCTTTACGCCGGGGGTACCTCTTACGGAAACAGCGTATCTTTACTGCGACGGGCAAGCGTACGTTCGTGAATGGGCGTATCTAGCCATTTACATATTCTACGCCGAAATCAACGGAAGCGTCACCTAGCGGCCAGCGGAAAAATTGCACCCTAAGATACGACGGCGCAGGCCGTCGTATCTTAGCTAGGTTTAAGTGTATCTCAGTTTGAGCATACACTTAAACTTACGACGGGCTTAGATTCCGAGTTACGTCGGCGTATCTACTGATACGCTGGCGTAACTCCTTGTGAATCAAGCCCATTGTTTTTAAACCTGTTGGTGTGGTGTGAACAAGCCCAATGCTTTCTGACTACATGTTAGGACAAAGTGGTTATGAATTTTATAACAATTTGTTTTATTTTTGTATTGGCTTATTTGAACAAACTTCGAATATATACTGTATGTGTGAACTAAATCCTTTTTTATTTTGTCTCCAAATCGAAGTACTGTATATGCACTGCTTCCAAATATGCCTTTTGTTTAGTGGAAAAAGGCTGTCTTTTTTATTTATTTATTTATTTATTTTATTTTTTTAAATCATCTATAGAGCGGGGAAGAGTTAAAAAATGTAAAGTTTTTGACAGATTTTAACTTTTTCACTGCCAGGTCCATAAGCTATACAAAAGGACCTGCAGGTGGTCAGGTCAGTATGGCATACGGACCTATTTTCTCCCTCTCCTATAAGCTTCAATGACCATAAGCTTATATCAGAATTGTTCAGCAGACTCTGCAAAGCAATTCTATAACTCAGATCGGCGGATTACAACCCATAGGCAGCTATGCCTGTGCAGTCGTTGCATCCCAATTGACATAAATGGGACTGCCTGTACGGTGGTGCATGGAACAAATGTATATCCCTGTGTGGGTAAACATGGCCCTCCATGGGTGTACACTTTAGTATGCCATATGTGAAAAAGGTGTTAGTACTAATTTAGCAGGAATTTTGTAATTTTTGTTGTGTTTATGTGCAATATTAATGATTTTAGTGATTTTTTTTACTTAAAATAGGGATATAATGAACATTTGCCTAATTATTACGGGGCCCAAAAAATCTGTAGCACTTTTTTTTAATTTTATTCTACAGGTCATGTGCTTTTTGAAAGTGTCTAGTTTGAGGGGTCTTTTTGATAGCTTCTATCAGACTTGTCACACATTAAACCAGCTGATGCCACCCGATAGTCAGCCCCCGTGTGTACAGCCCTTTATACTACATGGTTGATTGCACATTATCCTTTAGATCAGGGATCTTCAAACTACGGCCCTCCAGCTGTGGTGGAACTACACTTCCCATGAGGCATTGTAAAAATCTGACATTCACAGACATGACCAGGCATGATGGGAATTGTAGTTCCTGAACAACTGGAGGGCCATAGTTTGAAGACCCCTGCTTTAGATCTACCATCAGATTGTACAGTGTATGGTCATCTTAAGGTTAATGGTCAATAAGGATGTATGATTGTAAACAAATGGCTTATTCATAATGTGACTGAAGCCTTTTTATTGCTGTTAGCATTTTTGTAACCATTCAGTGCAGTATTTGTTGTTGTCTTTATATATTCTGAATTACTAGCAAGGTAAATCAACTTTTTTATCATTTCAGATTATGAAAAGATCTTCACTCTCCTTGAAGATGTTCAAGGATCATTTGAAGTACAAAAGAACTTTATTGAGTTCACAATCAAGGAAGCAGCAAGGTAAGAAAAGGTCTTTCAAATGTTTTTTCCATTTTCAACAGAGTCAAAAGTTTACTTATTTATATGATCTATTCATTGTATTCTTCACCATTTATTAAGAGCCCCTATACATAGAACAAGCAGTTGTATGTATGTGTGTATATATATATATATATATATATATAAAAATAATCTGCCTGCAGTTCCTCCACAACCACCGGCCTTGGTAGTAGGAAAGAGGCCCTTCTCCCAATCAACATGGGAACAAAGTGCTTTTGGGGGGGGGGGGGGGCAGACCCACGTTGAGGGTATGTGGCCAGGTAAGGTTTGGGGGGGGGGCTTGCTCGTCCGCCTCCTTTCCTGGCCTGCAAGGCTGCATGCTCGGATAAGGGTCTGGCATGGATTTGGGGGGACCCCATGCCATTTTGATTTGGGGGGACCCCATGCCATTTTTTTTTCTTTGGTGTGGGAGTTCCTGTCAATCCCATACTGTTTTTTGTTTTTGTTTTTTTCACAATTTATTATTGCCGGCAAAGTTTTGTGTGTTTTTTTTTTCCGTTTTTTTTTAACATTAGCTGTCAGGTGATTGGTGGTGCGTTGTCACTCGGACACAGTGCATCACCAATCACAGTTAAGAGCATGTGACGTATGCACTTTACCATGTGATCAGCTGTGTCCAATCACAGCTGATCAAAGTAAACTGGAAATGCTGGTTATCGGCATTCGTCTCCTCACCTTGATCGCACGTGAGGAGAGTCAATAGACGACATTCCTCAGCGGGGACAACTACACTAACAATCAGGGCACTGATTATCAGTGCTGCCTTTCAGTGGCCGTCATTGCAGCCTCATCAGCGCACACCAGTGAAGGAGAAAAATTGCTTCTTTACAAATTTTTACAACACAAACTTTTTCGTTTGTTTAGCAAAAAATTAAAAACCCAGTGGTGATTAAATGCCACCAAAAGAAAGCTCGGTCTCAAAAAAAATTAAGATTAAACTTTTTGTTTGGGTACATCGTTGCATGTCCGTGCAATTGTCATTCAAAGTGCGGCAGCACTGAAAGTTGAAAATGGCCTGGGCAGGAATGGGGTGACAGTGACCTGTAGGCAAATGTGCTTGAATGCGAGTGAGTCTTGTGTCCTGTATTGGGAACTTGGGTGCAGAGACCTAGACAGCTGAATCCCTGACAGATGCAAGAAGCAAAAGGATGATTTAGCTGCTACCACAAATGCAAAACTAATTACATCTGTTGAACATCCAAGGCTTAGGTGAAATACTTGACAATAAAATAGCGAGTGTGTGTTACACTTTCTACTTTTTGTGTTGAAGTGGTCACCTTGGAAGTTAAATGTGAAAAATTATAAAAATAACTATGTTCTTTCTCTTCAGATTTAAAAAGAGAGTGTTAATACAAAACTTGGAACGATATCTTTCTGAACTGGAGTCAAATGGTCTACTAAACATGGTAAACCACGTCAACAGCAGATAGCAGTATTTGCATACGAAAATGCGGACCAGGGATGGGTTTGCTGTCACAGAAGAAAGTAAGAGGACATGGTGACCTCCTCCAACACCTTGCATCTCAGGGCACTTTATGGCCGGAGACAGAGGACAGAGTAACAAGGTTTAAGAAGCTGATCTGGGCTTCAGGACTTGGTATGATCTATGAGGCTTGTTCTGTGTGGAGGGTGCCGCCTGCTGAGTAGGCTGAAGATAACCCTTGGTGACCCTCCAACAGGTGATGATCATACTCATTTGTCAGTTATTTTTTAATGTCGTAGACAGCACTTGATGGAGCAAGAGGCAAAACAATGCTCAAGCACAGGCTACCACCCTGGTCAAAAGCAGCCACATGATGGTTCTCCAGCTGCTAAGCTTTTAAAGGTCTAGTATGTGCAGCCCATGAAAAACTGAGTCCTTCGTAATGAAAGGGCTGCTCAGGTTGAGTATACTTGGTCTTTTGTAGTTCAATAACTGGAGAACCAGCAATTGCCCGCCTATGGTCTTATTGGTGGTCTTTTCTTGGTGCATCTTTGAGTACATGAGGTAGCTTGTCCCGTTTCCAGAATAGGCTGCCGTTTTGTATTGAGACATTAGACAGCCCTGTGACTGTATTCCCCCTATGAGTCACTAAACAAACTACCTCAGACTCTCTTCTGTTTTGTCTACAGACTTTAAGAAAGTGCACCTGAGACTCCCCAGGTCCCCGACTTCTTTCATCCTGTGGGCAGGACGGAGACTCTTCAGGTGGCCTTGCACTCGCTGTGCTTTGGAAGCACTAGAAAAGGAGAACTCCTTTTTGTGTTTTTTTTTTATGTGTACTTTTAATGTTCATAGAGGAAAAAAATATTTTGGACAGTATTGTTATTAGCTCTGTAATTTGATATTTTAACATGTATAAAGAGTTTTGGTCTTGTACATAAATATATTATAAAAAAATAAATATATAATAAAACTTTTTTTTAATAAATTCTATAAAGGCTGGTTACTTTAAAAAGTATTACTTTCCTCGTTAAATTTGTTTTATTTTTTAAAATCTAACAAAGCTTGACAAATTGAGTACATAGAAGAATGAAGGTACAATATTCAAATAGCAATAAAGCTTAACATATTGATGAAGCTGAAGGTGGCATTGTAATGTTGAGTGCAGTACATTTGTGATAGTCAATTGTTAAGCCTTTAGGACAGAGGAGATTAGGTGCTGTAATATGGTAAGATTACATCTACAAAAAAACACACTTTGTGACATCCAGCTAATTCGATACCTTTTTATGTTTGGATCAGATCTAATTAAATGGGCCAAGGGTTCAATGAGGAGTGCAAATAGGAGGGGCAAGAGAGGACATCCTTGACAGGTGCCTCTTCCAATATGGATAAGGTCCGATTTAAAACCAGCATATTTGATAAATGCATTCGGCTTGACATGTAGAGATGAAATCCACTTAAAAAAATGCAGTCCAAACCTCAGTTTTTGAAGAATATTTTGTAAGTATGGCCATGAGACAGTGTCAAAAGCTTTTCTTATATCGAGCGCTAAAAAAACATGCAGGTAGACATCTGGATTTGGCAACCTGGGCAAGTGAAGAAGCTCTTCGTATATGATCACTTGCTTGGCGCAAGGGGATAAACCCAACTTGATCTCAATGAACAAGTTTGCCAATTACTGGATTCAAGCGGGTCGTGAGTATTTTAGCTAAAAGTTTTTAATGTCAATATTAAGTGAAATAGGACAGGGGTGCCATTAAAGTTCATATGTGTGGTTGGGGCGTGACCGGATGCAGGGATCTGTGTGTGTGAGTGAGACTGTGTGAGGTGTCTCCCCTCCGCTCCTTGCTTGCTTAGTCCTGCAGTGAAGTACTTGCCGTGCCTGGGGATCTGAAGCCGCTGGGGGGGTCTGCTCAGAGGGGGACTTCTTGACTACCTTGAGAGACCCGTGTAGCTGGTGGAGGGTCGGACGGGAGGCACCCCCGAACCCCCTAGACTGAACAGTAAGTCGAAGCCGTGAACCTGCACCAGACATGGACTAGCACGAGATCTCGTGAGATTCTGTGGGCCTTTAATACACACAGACACAGGTTTTGCTGGCATGGCATTTGAATACATTACACGGAGGAGAAGTGGCCAGAAGATGTATAGGAGAGGGAAAGGAGGCATAGTGGAGCACCACAGGAGAAGCTATAGGAGACCTGGCAAGTGGCTCTAACCCCCCCTCTCCTTAATAACAGCCCTAACAAAAAAAAAATCTTAGAGCACCCACCAAGTCCAGGAAGCGAGGTGTTGAGGAGCAACCACTCCAGGAGGGATCCCAAACAACGCGCTCTGCTAAGGAGAAGAGGAACCAGGCGGCGGCCAAGCTGGAGCGCTTTGCGCACACAACATCCCAGTCTCCTGCAAAGGGGGGCCACCCACAGGCAGCAACACAAGTTAAGACCCAGGCGGGGTCCTCATCAGATAGAAAGAGCCAGGGGCCGGCGGCTTAAAATTCAACCACCATAACTGGCGCCAAAACAGTGAGTACTAAAGGGCCTGTGGGAGAAGTACTTGGAACTGTATCTGTGATGTCTGGGACTGCCACTGTGGCTGGCCCCCGTATTGGAGGAGGAGCCTACATTGAGAGATGTATTGTACGTGGTTAATGCCTGTAAGGACTCATTACTAGCCTTGATAATCCGCTAAAAAGCATTAAGGAAGAATTACTTTCAATTAGTCATGAATTTTGTAAGACTGTGGAAAGGACTACCGCTCTAGAAGATGGATTAAGCACAGTTGAGGATGACTTTTACCTGTTAAAACAAGAACTTAAAGGGTTGAAGGTACAAGCGGAAATACAGGGGGCTAAGCTCGATGAAATGGAAAATAGACTTTGCAAAAACAATGTGAGAGTGATAGGCCTCCCAGAGCGGAGTGAGGGCTTTAACCCCATAGTGTAGGGGTGGTATAGGGAAATTTTTGGGCCTACTATTATTTTCAACACTCTTTATGTTTGAAAGAGCCCACAGAGTCCCTTTTAAAGCCCTGCAGGCGGAGGGCTATCCTAGGCCGTTGTTACTGAAGCTTCTCAACTATAACGATAAGGTGGCTTTGCGTCAACAAGTGAGAGAAATGGGGGACATTATGTATAATGGGGTCAGTGTCTCATTTTATTTGCAGAAGCGTAGAGCTGAATTTTTTGGAGAAATATAAAGTTGTATATGCCTTGTTATACCCAGCCCGCTTACGGGTGATGGCACTGGGCAGAACTTTTTTCTTCAGTTCACCGGCCGATGCAGCAAAGTGGTTGGAGGAAAACCGGAAAGACTTGTAGAACTGTAGAATGGAGTGGGCATGGAGTTGTATTGACTATTTAGTTCGGGGGGGGACTGGTTTTCTACTTGGGGCTTCTGTCCCCTGTCCCCACCCCCTTTTTTTTCTCAGTCATGCAAATACCCTTTTTTTTCTGTGGGAGCCTTTTCCCTTTTCTTTCTCTCTGTCTCCCAGTCTACTGTTTTGATTTGATCACTATATCACTATATGATCACTGGTCATCATAAAAATGTTGTTTAAATAGATGGGAGGGGAGACACACTTTTTGATTGGGTGTGATAGATGCATGTAAGAATGGGAGCAAGAGAGCACATGGGGCTCCCACATTGGTTATATTTTACACTAAAATTGCTAACGACACTGGTTTGGAATGCGAAGAGAGAATGGTGGGAGAAGTATGGAAAGGTCACAGGTGAAGCCCTTAGGGTAGGCCCAACTGGGCAGAGGTGGGGAGGCATGGAAGTAAGAGTGGCGGTTGGAGGAGGGGGTAGGGTGGGGGTATAAAAGTATGCACCACAAGTATTAAGGCAGATGGCAGGAATAGATAGAAGTGTGGGAGATTAGAGGAGGAAGGGAGACATGGATTGGAGGAAATATTTAGGGTGGAGGGAAGGGAGCGGAACTATTGGACTGCTTTTTTTTCTGTGTTTTCCTTTTTATTATCTACTCAGATATTTTTCCATGCCGGATAAAAGACGGGTCAGTATAAGTTTTTTTGAATGTTCGAGTCCTAGGGGACCCAACTAAGTGTCCATTCCTACTGTCTGCACTGGAGGGGAGTAGGAATGGACTGCTCTGCTTGCAGGAGATGCATTTGACCAGTGTTACTGTGCCACAAATTCGCAATCGGAAGTTCCAATACCATTCTGTTTATTCTTCCTATTGAAGGAGGGGTCAGCATAATGGTTGGGAGAGGAGTGGCGTTCTCCTGCAGGGAGAGTTGTATCTATGAACAGGGCCAGTATATATTTTTTGTTCTGCTCGATTGAGAACAGGCTATATGTGCTGGCAAATATTTGCCCCCCTCCCCCCCCATTTAAACTTGAGGTCCTGTATAGATTGTTGGAGTTTGCATCGGATAAAGTAGGAATTCCATTAATAGTTGTGGGAGACTTCAATTACGTTTTAGATAAGACCCTAGATAGATTCCCACCATGGAATTGCCTCAATACAACAGGATAGGGTCGACTATCTTAATTCTTAGAGGAAACGGTATTGAGCGATATATGCCGAATCCGCAACCCGCAGGAACGGCAGTACTCATGCTTTTCTAGCACTTACCTCACCCTTTCTAGAATAGATATGGCTCTAGGTAATAGGGAAGCAACATTGTTGGTAAGGAGCATAGAATATGGCCCAAGAGAAGTCTCGGACCACTCCCCGCTGTAACAGGCGCTCCGTGCGCCTGTTACTTCTAGTGGCTGGCGCTTTCGGCGCAGTAGTGCGTTCCGTGCTGGAATGCATACAGCGCTCGCGCGATGACGTCACCGCCCGGCGCCGAGTGCGTTCCAGCTTTGAATGTGGAAGTGCGCAGCTATCAAGGGCGGTTTCTTCAATTCAGTACTGATGCATGGCAGCTGTTCTTGTCTATAAAGGCATTCATTTGAAATAGGAACTTTGTTCTATTATTGTGAGCCGTTCCAGCCACGCTACAAAGGAGGCACCAATATGGCCAGCTAGCAACAGATCCTCCCTGCGTCCAGGCTGCCCATGCTGCAACACCGCTCCAGGCAACAACTACTACTTTAGTGGTAGAGTCCAATAGTGCAGCGCTCCAGTGAATAAAAAAAATATTTATAATAATAATGTGAATATATAAGTCCAAATAAGTATGATCATCAATGAAGTTGAAATGAAGGACCTCCACCAAGGCTTCAGTGTGCAGACAAGGAAACACACCACACCACCGTGCAATCAGTCTGCTTACCAGAAAGACATCATCATGGGCATATAAATCAAATGATGCAAAGGTCAGTGGCAGTCCCACTCCAGACAGGATGTATGGGTGAAAATGATGGTCCACAAACGGCGTCAATGGTAAAGAACGTCCAGAACTCACAAGGACCCAAAAGTGTATATTGCGTTCATCAGCAGGAGTATACCCAAAAATGCAGAGAGGAAATATATTTGCCGACTCGCAAGGTAATGGAATTCAACCCACTAATGAGAGGCCCGAATGTCTTACTTCACTTGCCTCTCCAACACTTGTCATAACAGTTTTGGACAAAAAATATCTTTTGATATAAATTTTCCTGATGTATTTTTGTACATCAATGAAGGCCATCGTATTAATTTACTTAAAGCGGGGGTTCACCCTATAAAAAAAACAAAAACATTTTTTTTCTTCTAGCATAAAATTCGGCATAGTAGCGCGAGCTACAGTATGCCTGTCTTAATTTTTTTATCCCCGTACTCACTGTTATATCGTACATAGAAGATTCCGACTGCCCACGGGGAATGGGCGTTCCAATCCAGACAGAAGGTGATTGACGGCCGGCTCTGGCGCGTCACGCTTCTCCGGAAATAGCCGAAATAGGCTTGGCTCTTCACGGCGCCTGCGCATAGTCTGTGCGCAGGCGCCGTGAAGAGCCGAGACCTACTCCGGCTGTCTTCGGGGAGCGTGACGTGCCAGAGCCGGCCGTCAATCACCCTCCCTCTTGAAAGGAACGCCCATTCCCCGCGGGCAATCAGAATCTTCTATGTACGATATAACAGTGAGTACGGGGATAAAAAAATTAAGACAGGCATACTGTAGCTCGCGCTACTATGCCGAATTTTATGCTAAAAAGTTGTTCTGCAGGGTGAAACACTGCTTTAATAAAAAGTAGAAAGATTTTTTAGCTACTAGAAAACCCATTATGTATTTTTTACCTAAGGTACATAAGAGTTTAACCAACCCTCCAGGGAGACCCATCATTAGTGGGTTGGATTCCATTACCTCGCGAGTCTGCAAATATATTGATGGCTTTTTGCAGCCCTTGGTGTCTGCTACTCCGTCATATGTTAAAGACTCAGCACAAGTAATCCGTAGTTTTGAGGGTATGGTGTGGAAGGAGAATTACATCATGGCCACTGCTGATGTGGCCCCCTTGTACACCATCATCTCTCACAGACACGGATTAGAGGCGGTGTAATTTTTTCTCAAAAGGGATTCCGATTTGATTCTCTCCCAACAGGAGTTAATTTTGGATTTATTAAAATATGCGATGATCCACAATTATTTCTGGTTTGGAGGGGTTCACTATCTGCAAAACAGAGGGGTTGCAATGGGCGCAAAATTTGCGCCCAGTATGGCCAATTTATTTATTGCCTTTGTTCCGCCCACCGGACAAGACGTTGGAACGCATTGGTTCCTTTTTCAGGCTTTTCCCATTAGCGCGCATGCGCGAGTGCGTCATTCATCACCTCGGAAGTAGTGATTGCTGGGTCCTCCTCATTCCCTGACTTTTGTGTACACTTCCTGACCATTCACTAGTACGATCGCACTGGGCATGTGCGAGCAGGAGTGTTTGATGTCGGAAATTGTGCACAGCTGCTTTTGCTGCCATGTGGGCCTATCATGGGCCCGGATAGCTTCTGAACATTTGTATTTATTTGGGCATTCTTGTATCTTCGGCCACGCCTCTGATGATATCCACATAGGATGAAACATGTTAGGCTGGCCGATACAAGTACGCTATGAGCTGCGGAGTTCTTATGTGTTTTGATGCCTGTTTGTTCCTGTAAGTACCATACAATAAACTGCGTGTTGCTTTTACCTACTGGCTTCACTATTGCTGTTTCCTCTCTGCATTTTTGGTTATACTCCTGCTGATGAACGCAATATACACTTTTGGGTCCTTGTAAGTTCTGGACGTTCTTTACCATTGACGCTGTTTGTGGACCATCATTTTTCACCCATACATCCTGTCTGGAGTGGGACTGCCACTGACCTTTTCATCATTTGATTTATATGCCCATCATGATGTCTTTCTGGTAAGCAGACTGATTGCACGGTGGTGTGGTGTGTTTCCTTGTCTACACACTAAAGCCTTGGTGGAGGTCCTTTATTTCAACTTCATTGATGATCATACTTATTTGGAATTATATATTCACATTATTATTATTATAACAATTTTTTTATTCACTGGAGCGCTGCACTATTGGACTCCTATTATTTTTGTTTGCTTTATCTACAAACTGTGCTAGCTGCTTTGTACTAATACTATTGTGTTTCTAAGTTAGCGCAGATATCTGTTCACCCTGTTTTTTTTACTACTTTAGTGCTATTGCACCTACTACAACCTTGAGGCCTTTGCTGAACACCTTACATCACGGATCCTCTATCTCCTGCATGGAAGTCTACAAACGGTTAAGTAGCCATTGTATCACTTGTAGTCCTATAAGAAGATCTACTGCTAGTTTTCCATCTAATATATCTGTGTTACTAAATCTGCCGTGTGGATATTAACATACTATTTGGGAGATACTGCTGTGCTAAGGACTGTTTGCTAAGGAGTACCTTAAAGCGTCAGCTACCCTCAAAATTACTAGAGCTATATTGCCTCTTTTATGCAACTACTATTACATCTGCAATAGTTACCTCATGTATGTAATTACTATTACCTTGGCTATATTGCTTTTTACCTTAGTCGCCTAATGCCCGTTCACCAGAGCTGTTACACCCGCTGATGCTGACAATAAATATCGGGAATAAAGTCCACCCAAGAGAATGGAAAATCAGTCCTTATTGGCTGGAACTGATAAATGACCCCGGAGAAGTGGTGACTGGATTAAATTAATTTGGCCAAATTAATGTGGGCATGGTGTCGGCTGGAGTGGTTTGGGACTCCTTGAAGGCCTATCTTAGAGGCCTTCTGATCCAACAGTTACAAGGACCAATGGGAAAGGGACATTGGGAACGAGACAATGCAGGCAGAGAGGCGATATGTCGAAGATCCAACCCCAGATAGACAAAGGGAATGGCTGAATAAACAGCAAGCTTATAAAATGGCCATTACAAGGGGTATAGAGAACAAGCCAATATTCCAGAGACGGTGTCCTTTTGGAGAAGGAGAGAGAGTGGGTCGTATGCTGTCGCTCTTGATTAGATCCAATACCCCCCTCCACTGTCTCGGCAGTTAGGACATAGAGTGGAGAGATCTCTACAGAAATAATGTACACATTTAATATGAATATTACTCGTCTCTTTATAAATCCAACAGAGGGGCTGGGAGTGAAAGGAGGGATGGTTTTCTTCAGGGAATAACAAAAGGACAGAATGGACATGGAGGCACTGTCCAACCAAAAGTCGCCGGGCCCGGACGGGCTCCCAATAGAAATATACAAATGTTATGGTGAAATATTTCTCCCAGAATTTCTAAAGACACTGAGGTGGACATTAATTAATGGGAGACTTCCCACCTCGATGTCGGAAGCTACCATCACAGTGATATACAAGGAGGGGGAAGAATCAATTGGATGTATCCTCTTACAGCCCAATATCACTGTTATGTACCAATGTATAAATTCTAGTCAAAGTGCTAGCAACCCATCTAAATGGATGTATTCAAAACCTTATACACTGTGACCAGTCGGGCTTCATTCCCAATAGGTCAACTAGTATTAACATCAGAAGAGTCTTTATAAATATGCAGATTCCAACAGACAATGAAGGCTCTAGGGCGGTATTGGCCTTGGATGCCGCTAAGGCTTTTGATAGCCTGGAATGGGACTATGTATGGAGCGTGCTAGAGAGATTTGGGTTTGACCCCTCCTTTATTAATTGGGTGAAATTATTATATACTGAACCAAGAGGGAAAATAAAAATTAATATTGAACATTCAGAGCTGTTTCAGTTGGAAAGAGGGACTAGACAGGGCTGTCCTCTGTCCCCCTTGCTGTTAGCCCTTAGGATGGAACCACTAGCAATTATGACCAGATCAATGTTAGGTATACAGGGGTTCCGAAGGCAGGCAGGGGAGGACAGGATAGCACTATACGCGGACGATGTCTACTATACCCCTAAAAAAATGTTCGAACTTGGGTGGAGACATGATGATAAGTGTCCTAGGTGCAAGGCGATAGATGATTTTCCTCAAATGGTGTGGAAATGCCCAAGGCTATTTAGATATTGGGTGAAGATAATAGATAGGATAAATGAAACCTTCAGGACCACATTGGAGCCGGCAGCCAAGACATGCCTGCTCGCGAGTATGGAGGAATGTAGAGTCCCGGCTGGCACTATTGAAGTGGTATTGAGGTGCCCTTTTCAGGCGAGGAAATTAATTGCACAGAAATGGCAGGCACAGACCCCCCCCCCACAGTGAGAAATTGGGTTGAGACCATAAACGCAATAGTCTGGAGTGAAAGAGTGATATTTGTCAGGCGTAGCAATTACGTGAAGTTTGTGAGGATGTGGAAACCTTGGCTGGATGATATAGTGGGTGTCCACTATAAGGGGATGATGGGGAGCGGACGGGAGTTTCTCCCTTGCTCCTTGCCACCCCCTGCTCATACTCCTCTTTTGCATAGGACCTCGGATGTTCTCTGGGCAGGGATGTTTATTAATTTTTAAAGCCTTAATAGCCGCAATGACTTCTATTGCAGAGATGGGACACTCAAATCGTTCATGGTGGCTTTGTGAGAGTGTTAGAAGGTTGATTTAGGAAAAAGGGCAATCGGCAGCAGCGTGATCAAAATTATGGTTGGGCAAATATAATTTAGCAAGATTTGAGTGGAATGTGTGTAAAATTTTGACAGGGTTACTTGTGTACAAATCACGGTTTAGTTTGTCACACAGATGTCGTAGCTTTTTGCAGTGAGTGTAAGGTTCAAGCTAATAGGGATATCTGGTTTGTTTGCTTTGAGGCAATAAAGGTGGTGTGATTTACGTATTAATTTATCTTCATTACTAGTAAAAAAAAAAAAGGGGAAATGTGTATAATTGGTTTGCGCAAAAGTTATAGCGGCTACAAAATAGGGGATAGAATTGTTTTTTTTTTTTTTTTTATAACTAGTAATGGCGGTTATCTGTGATTTTTTGTTAAATATTTATGCCACCTGTACAACGTTTAGGGCTTTATATCTTTTTCTCAGCTACATTTAGACTTTGATCTACCAAGATTGTACCAATTACTACCAGCTCAGGCACGCTATTCGTGCCCAGTTTGGCTCCCTGGATGATCCCACTGACCTGCCCCCCGTTGAAAAAACTGCTCAGACAGCCAGATCTCACTAAACTTGTCTCCACCTAATGCAGCCCATATGACTGACTTTAACCCCAGGTTTCACAAAGCTCAGGTAAAATGGACCTCTCTGGTAGATGAGGACTGGTCAGAATTTAGTGATACGTATAAAAACCTCTATTATTGTTTCCCAGGACTGCATCATACAGGTCAAAAATTTTCAACAAACCCACCTCACTCCGGCTAGGTTACACAAGATGGTTCTCCTACCCTCGGCTGCCTGTTTCCGCGGCTGTGGCCAAAAGGCCGAATTCTTACACTGCTTCTGGTCATGCCTGGTGGTCCGGGACTTCTGGGAAGAAGTGGGTGCCTTCATCTCATCAGCGCTAGGCCTCCCAAACATAATCCACCTTAAGAACTGCCCATTAGGCATTTTTGGCAAATTACACCCATCATCACATGCCAAGAGACTACTCTGTTAAAAAAAAAAAAAAAATCTATTTTACTGTGCTGGAAGGGCACACAAACTTCTCTAGAATCCCTTTGGTTAAAACTTATTAATGACGCTATCCCACTGTATAAACTTATTTTTAAACTCTAGGAACCGAACAAAATCTTCCACAAAATTTGGGGTAAATGGTTGGCTAGTCCACTAACCCTCTTGCAGCACTGATTGTACTACTATTGCTTGACCATTGATAGGCCAGGGATCTCTGCCTGGTCATTCGCTTTGCTATATCCTGGTATTATACCTGAGCCTTTTACCACTGTGCCTACTTTATATTTTGCACCGATGTCAGTTTATTTTTCTATGTTTGAGTGTATTGCCTAACATTTATGACCAGGTGGTATTATTGTTTTTTTTTTTGTATGTTTTCTATTTGTTGGTTTGTCTTAAACCGAATAAAAATATAATAAAAAGAAGTGTTGCACCCTCAGCCGGGTGTTGGCTAAATTAAGATGTGCTTAAAAAAAATCACTTGATTGATGTGACCCATGTAAAGTTCTATATCCAATAAATCACATATGCAGAAATACATCGGATGATGGAAAATACATAATACATTTTACAGTTGGTGATAAAATGGTAATTTGTGCTCATGAAAAAAATATCAAATATATAAAAAATAAAGGCCAGTGATGGTGAGCAAATGCTTAATCTTGCTTTCGTGCGGTGTGTGACTATATGTGCTCGTTCTATATATGCACTCACAAGAAACGTCTTACCCTCCTGGGGTATGATGCAGCCACAGTATTTGCCACGGTGTAGCAATCTGGTCAGCTCCAGATGTCTTTGGTGTTCCTCCAAAAATTATTATGCAGAAGAGAAAAAGTTGCCCATAGCATAATATTGTTAAAACTCTATTTTATAAAATTATGTGGAAATATACTCACATTCTGACACAATGTTTAAAGACAAAGCAAACACTGGCGCAGAAAAAGCTTGTTTATAGCCCAGACCGGAAGTGATGTACCGACATGCTTAAACTCCTGCCAATTCTCCGCACCTAGGTCCACTGTGGCAGGACGCACTCCAGGCCTGAAAGACACTGGGACGTGGAAGTTGCCTCTTAAAATAAGAAGGCAAGTATTCCACCAACTTAAATGGAGAACACTTTAGGCAAAGAAAATAAAATACAGTAGACATAGCCACAACCAGTCTGAGTATTTAACCAAAAATGGGGATCTGCCCACCACAGTTAGACCTATAGGGGGGGGGGGGGGGGGGAATATATGTTTTGGCATGTACTCCTGGAGGGTCTAGAAACACAAAACTGAGGGTCAGAGGAAGGGGAGGGCCTTTTAAATCATGTCTGATTAGTGTTTCTTGTAGAGGGCGGAGTCAGTTATCTCTCCAAGTAGCTGTCCTGGAAGATGAAGGGGGGGAAGCTGAGCCCTGACCCCTCATTTCTGCACTTGTGGTCTGAAATGCCTGTGAATAAATGTCCCCAGAGGGGTATTTTACAGCAAAGCAGCAGTGGGGGAAAAGGAGGCAGCATGCATCTGTAGGCTGCTGTAACCCAAGATCTGCAAGTGTAAACCACTATCAATGTGACCTCAGGTAGAAGATGTTTGGCTGGCATCCCGATTCCAGAGAGAAAAAGGTAGGGTATGCAAGCACAGTAACCTCCAAGGCATGAGGGGCTGCATGTGCAGAGCATGCTTTAAGCCATGCAGGAGTAGTACTGTGCCACATCATGCACCCTCAGTTAACTAAGGGGTGCCAAAATATGATCACCTGAAGGTAGCTGCATATAATTCAGCTGTAATACACTAAACATTTTTTTACCTTAATGCACATTCCCTGCATTAAATTAAAAAGCTTCATGATGTATGGCCCCTCACCTTATACTTACCCAAGTCCTATATCAATCAAGCCCTGTGCTCAGATGCAGCAACTCCTCCGAGGTTACAAGTACTTTAAAGAAGCCAGTGCCCTGTACCGTACCAATCATGAAATTATCCCACCCAAAGATCAAAACTTAAGGAACAAAGTAAATTGTATTAATAAAGTATACACAGTTGGTATAGAAAGTCTGACACAAAGCCTAAACATGTGACATGGTGGACAGGCTCTCTGTTAGGGACAGCGGTAAAATAACCACTAAGAAATGGCAATAAACATGATTTGGAATGCAGAAAAGAAGGCAAAGTAACGTGTATATACTCGAGTATAAGCAAAGATTTTCAGCCCATTTTTAGGCTGAAAAACTACCCCCATCGGCTCATACTCGAGTCAGCAGTGTAACCCATATGCAGCCATACCTTTTCATTAGTAAAACAGCATGTGTCTGGCGCTGTATAATCCAGTCTGTTTAGCCATCCAGAGAGGAGACCGATTGTTGTTCCTCTGTACTGGGAACACACCATCAGTCACCTCCCCCCTTGTGAGTCCCCTACAGTTGGCATCACTCCCTAGGATACACATTTAACCCATTCCCTGCCAGTCCCATTTAAACAATAATCAGCTTTTTTTTTTATAGCGCCGATCGCTGTATTAATGTGAATGGTCTCAAAATATTATCAAAAGTGTCTGCCGCAATATCGCAGTCACGAATTGCAAAAAAAAAAAAAAAAAAAAAAAAAAAAAACACAGATCACTGCCAAAACACACACACACACACACACACACACACACACACAATAAAAATGCCATAAATGTATCCCCCATTTTGTAGACGCTATAACTTTTGCACAAACCAATCAATATACACTTGAGATTTTTACCAAAAATATGTAGAAGAATATATATCGTCCTAAACTAATTTTTTCCTCCGTTTTTTTTTTTTTAATTGGATCTTTATTATAGCAAAAAGTAAAAAATAGTGTTTTTTCCCCAAATTGTGGCTTTTTGTTTATAGCGCAATAAAAAAACTGCAGAGGTGATCAAATACCACAAAAAGAAAGCTCTATTTGTGCGAGAAAAAAAAGGACAAACATTTCATATGGGTACAGTGTAGCATGACCGCGCAATTGTCATTCAAAGTGTAATAGCTCTGAAAGCTGAAAATTGGTCTGGGCAGGAAGGGGGTGAAAATGCCCCGTATTGAAGTGACAAAGCCGTGTGCAATGCGCTGGGTTTGGCTGTCCTAAGTCAGTAGGGTGCAAAAAAATATGAACAAGTAAAAAATAAATAAAAAAAATTGCCTGGAGAAGAATAAGAGCCCAATCACAACATTATATAGTCACATGACCAGCTCTCCCTGCTACAGTAAACAGAATTCTGTGGGCCACCGCAGTCTCCACAACACAACCTACATTTTATAAATGGACCATAAAACACAGCTTGGTGTGGTGTGTGTGTGTGTGTGTAACCCTGTGGGAGTATAATGGAGACCAGATAAAAACATTCAATGTCATGAAAGACCCCTTTATGTGCACTACTTAGAATTACCTGGTTTACTGCAGTAACTTTCCATAAAATGTGATCTGATCTTCATCTGCGTCATGACAATAGACAAACACAATGTGCTTAACCACTTACCCCCCGGACCATATTGCTGCCCAAAGACCAGAGTACTTTTTGCGATTCGGGACTGCGTCGCTTTAACAGACAATTGCGCGGTCGTGCGACGTGGCTCCCAAACAAAATTGGCGTCCTTTTTTTCCCACAAATAGAGCTTTCTTTTGGTGGTATTTGATCACCTCTGCGTTTTTTTTTTGCGCTATAAACAAAAATAGAACGACAATTTTGAAAAAAATGAATATTTTTTACTTTTTGCTGTAATAAATATCCCCCAAAAATATATAAAAAAACATTTTTTTTCCTCAGTTTAGGCCGATACGTATTCTTCTACATATTTTTCGTAAAAAAAAATCGCAATAAGCGTTTGATTGGTTTGCGCAAAAGTTATAGCGTTTACAAAATAGGGGGTATTTTTATGGCATTTTTATTAATATTTTTTTTACTAGTAATGGCGGCGATCGGCGATTTTTTTTTCGGTATTGCGACATTATGGCGGACACTTCGGACATTTTTGACACATTTTTGGGACCATTGGCATTTTTATAGCGATCAGTGCTATAAAAATGCATTAGATTACTATAAAAATGCCACTGGCAGTGAAGGGGTTAACACTAGGGGGCGGGGAAGGGGTTAAGTATGCCTGGGTGTGTTCTTACTGTGGGGGGGGGGTGGCCTCACTTGGGGAAACACTGATTTTCTGTTCATACATTGTATGAACAGAAAATCAGCATTTCCCCTGCTGACAGGAACGAGAGCTGTGTGTTTACACACACAGCTCCCGTTCCCCGCTCTGTACCGAGCGATCGCGTGTGCCCGGCGGCGATCGCGCCCGCCGGGCACACGCACGGGAGTCGGGGGCGAGCGGGGGGCGCGCGCGTGCGCCCCTAGTGGCGGCTAAAGGGTAGGACGTCCATTTACGTGGTCTCGCCTAGGAGAGCCACCTTGTGGACGTAAAATGACGGTGCGGCGACGGCAAGTAGTTAAGGGGTGTCAGTGGCAAAACAGCACAGAGGACGCTGCCACTCTCCAAAACACGTGTGAGCCTGAAATTTACCAAAGAGCACCCTAATCAACTGCAAAAACCACTGGGAAAATGTTTTGTGGACTGAGGATACAAAAAGATGAATTGTTCGTTAAGAATATCAAATCATCATCCCAATGGTTAGGTATGGTGGAGGTAACATCATGATTTGGGCTTGCTTCACTGCCTCAGGCCCTGGACCACTTGCCATCGAGGGGAAAAATGAATTTGCAAGTTTACCAAAACACCTACAGGATAACGTGAGGGTGGCCGTTTGCTTAGTGCAGTGTTTCTCAATTCCAGTCCTCAGGCCCCCCCAACAGGTCAGGTTTTCCCTCAGATGAAAAGGCTGTGGTGATTACTAAGGCAGTGAAACTGATCAAATCACCTGTGCAAAATAATGGCAATCCTGACCTGTTGGGGGGGCCTGAGGACTGGAATTGAGAAACACTGGCTTAGTGGAAGTTGGGTAACGTGGCAGGACAATGACCCCAAGCATCAAAGTAAATCCACAACAGACTTTCTTCAGGGCCAGTTCACACCACAAAAACACACTCCAGATCCATTATGGATGCTCTTCTGCAAGTGCATTTTTAACACTTTTTGATGTGTTGCCAGATACTTTTTTTCCCCACTGTACTGGGGTCTGGTACATTTTTGTTTGTGCTCCAGTGCAAGAAAAATGCAGCATATTCTACTTTAACCTACTTTTTTTTTCTGCATCAAAAATACATGGAAACACTGGACTGCCTGTGGTTGAAACACAGATTGCACTCAGCAGCTGTTGATATAAGAGTTTTGGCGCAAAGTGGGTAAAGAGATAAATATACATTTATTATCTCTCGATCCATCCATCAAATATTGGCATTCCCTCTTATTTTAAATGAGCATTAAAACAAGAAGTACATTTTGGTACAGGGAAAAAACCGAGCTGCAGCATCATTTAATGTTTCAAGGAAAAAAAAAAAGACATCTTTTACAACATCATTGTAGCAATAAGTTACAGTGCATTGCTAGTACACAATACAGTCCTCTTCAATAACTGTACAAAGAAAGTCCCCATTTTTTTATCTTATAAAGTCTGGAAGATCAATATAAATACTGCTCCAGAAAAAAAAAAAAAAAAAAAAAAAAGTTTAAATCCTGGACTCCAATGTTATTACAATGTTCTCTTCTATAGTCATCTGTAAAAACCCTTTGTTAACGTTGCAGCGACTCTAACTTTCGTAGCTTCAGTGGTGCGTTAGACGTAGAAGCAGCTTGATTTTGTTGGCAATCCTCTGTGTCTGGGGACTGGAACATTACCCGTCCTCTGTGGTTGAAGACATAAAATGAGGGATGGTTCCTTAAAGTATCGAATGTCCTTTGAAAAGGAATAAAAAAATAAAACCATATATTAACTGTATGCAGATATTTTCTGAGCTTGCAGGTTTTTATGGATATACTATACAACTCATAAATAAAATAAGGACGTGCTACAGCAGCCAGACCTCAATAACTGAAACGGGTAAATTAAGCGTAGCCAACTGCCAAGCACCCACCATATGACCAAATGATGCCCAAACAAGTTTGACCACAAAATGTCAAATCCATTCAATTTACAGTGGGGCAAAAAAGTATTTAGTCAGCCACCAATTGTGCAAGTTCTTCCACTTAAAAAAATGAGAGGCCACGCAGGCAGTTATGTGCCTTATACTATTGTTTACCGGTATGTTGTGACGTATGCTCTTGTATACTGTATGATACCTACTTTTCTCTGCATTTATACAATAAAATGTTATTTGATAAAAAAAAAAAAATGAGAGGCCTGAAATTGTCATCATAGGTATACCTCAACTATGAGAGACAAAATGTGGAAACAAATCCAGACAACCACATTGTCTGATTTGGAAAGAATTTATTTGCAAATTATGGTGAAAAATAAGTATTTGGTCAATATCAAAAGTTCATCTCATTACTTTGTTATATATCTTTTGTTGGCAATGACAGAGGTCAAACGTTTTCTGCAAGTCTTCACAAGGTTGTCACACACTGTTGCTGGTATGTTGGTCCATTCCTCCATGCAGATCTCCTCTAGAGCAGTGATGTTTTGGGGTTGTCGCTGGGCAACACAGACTTTCAACTCCCTCCAAAGGTTTTCTATGGGGTTGAGATCTGGAGACTGGCTCGGCCACTCCAGGACCTTGAAATGCTTCTTACGAAGCCGCTCTTTCGTTGCCCAGGCGGTGTGTTTGGGATCATTGTCATGCTAAAAGACCCAGCCACGTTTCATCTTCAATGCCCTTGCTGATGGGAGGAGGTTTGCACTCAAAATCTCACAATACATGGCCCCATTCATTCTTTCATGTACACGGATCAGTCGTCCTGTTCCCTTTGCAGAGAAACAGCTCCAAAGCATGATATTGCCACCCCCATGCTTCACAGTAGGTACGGTGTTCTTTGGTTGCAACTCAGCATTCTCTCTCCTCCAAACATGACAAGTTGTGTTTCTACCAAACAGTTCTACTTTGGTTTCATCTGACCATATGACATTCTCCCAATCCTCTTTTGAATCATCCAAATGCTCTCTAGCAAACCTCAGACGGGCCTGGACGTGTACTGGCTTAAGCAGGGGGACACATCTGGCACTGTAGGAGCTAAGTCCCTGGCGGCGTAGTGCGTTACTGATGGTAGCCTTTGTTATGTTGGTCCCAGCTCTCTGCAGGTCATTCACTAGGTTCCCCTGTGTGGTTCTGGGATTTTTGCTCACTGTTCTTGTCATCATTTTGACCCCACGGGGTGAGATCTTGCATGGAGCCCCAGATCGAGGGAGATTATCAGAGGTCTAGGTCTTCCATTTTCTAATTATTGCTCCCACAGTTGATTTTTTCACACCAAGCTGCTTGCCTACTGCAGATGCAGTCTTGCCAGCCTAGTGCAGGTCTACAATCTTGTTTCTGGTGTCCTTCAACAGCTCTTTGGTCTTCACCATAGTAGAGTATGGAGTGTGACTGTTTGAGGTTGTGGACAGGTGTCTTTTATACTAACAGGTTCAAACAGGTGTCATAATACAGGTAATGTGTGGAGTACAGAGGAGCCTCTTAAAGAAGATACAGGTCTGTGAGCCAAAAATCGTGCTTGGTTGTAGGTGACCAAATACTTATTTTCCACCATAATTTGCAAATAAATTCTTTCCAAATCAGAAAATGCGATTGTCTGGATTTGTTTCCACATTTTGTCTCTCATAGTTGAGGTATACCTATGACGACAATTACAGGCCTCGCTCATCTTTTTAAGTGGGAGAACTTGCACAATTGGTGGCTGACTAAATACTTTTTTGCCCCACTGTATATCCCATCAAGGAGGTCTTTACATGTACTTTGTAGAGATCATAACATGCTTTGTGGTACAGAGATTTGAATCTGATATTGTGCTTAATAAGCAATGCAGAAAGCTCTTACTTTAAAGTGGTTCTAAAGGTTTGAGTTTTTTTTACCTTCATACCTTCTCTGTGCAGCTCCCCCCCAAATAGTTCAGAGTCCCACTGTTATCCAGCGATCGGCTCTCTGGGGACTCTCCCTCCTCACTGGCAGAGACAGAAGGGGGAGCTCCATTAGCTCCTGCTGCTGTCAATCACAGCCAGTGAGCCAATAAGAAGATGGACAGGGCCGAGCTGTGGCTCCATGTGCAAATTGGCACGCAGAGCCGTGGCTCAGGAGCAAGCCTGCATTGTTAGCTGCTTAATCCGTGAGCACAGCCAAAAGGAGGGACCAGGAGCACCGGCGAGGGACAAAAAAATAAAAAAAGAAGAGGTTCGGTGCTCCTCTATGCAAAACCATTGCACAGAGTAGGTAGGCATTACATTAATTTCAATTATGAAATAATACAATTATAATAGATACTGTGACCTTTTGCCCATTCGGAGCAAAGTGATAGTATGTGTAATACCAACAATAGCCGATTTATGCTGACCCCCCCTCCAGCGCTCCCCTGCTGTGGCTGGGACTGCAAAATACCCAGTGCTTTTAGGTATGGAAAAACATATGACGACCTCCCATGATACAGTGCTCAAGCATTGTCACTTGATGAAGAGGGTAGTATTACCAAACAACCCCCCCCCCCCAAATAACACCAGGTATTTTGATGGCAGATTCAAATCGAGGAAGCAGCAGTGGGAAGCGTTCAATTATAAAGTGGTTGGGAGAGGGCTTTGCACAAACATCCTGAATGAGCAAGAGAAAATGGGATTTAAACACTTATTCATTCAGAAGTGTGGAGCAAATGAGAGCTTACTCGTCCAGAAAGATCACAGCATAAAACAAACAAAAAGTACCAAACCAAAGTGGAGTCCAAATTGCTTTAACCTCCTCCCGCCAAAACCTCCCGGCCTGAGGTTGAGGACTCCAGAAGGCGAGGCTTTAAAAAAAAAAAAAAAAAAATCACATGACTGCTGTGGTTGGCTGTCACGTGATCTGAAAAATCCTGATCGCAAGCAGCGATCACAAGCTTTCGGTTAGACGCTGGTAACTGTGCGGGGAGCGCACATGCTCTCGGAACAGCTGCATTGACAGCAATTCATGTAAATATGCAGCCTCTCGGCGCCGAGAGGCTGCATATTTGCGTGCGGCCACCACCAAGGGGTTAAAAAGTATGGGAATTGGAAAAAACAAAACCAAAAAAAAAAATAACACGTTATCCTAGATGACTGTGGCACCGATTCCAGCTGTTTTCTGCCGCCTCTAAGACAGAGAACTGAGTGATCAAACACCATTGATCACTCTCGCTCCCCAGCCTGCAGTGACTGTTAGTCACCAGCTCTCTGCTCTGCCAGGCTGTGGAGGGGGGCGGGAGTGGCCGGCTCAGGTGCTCAGCAGCTCCTTGAGAGGCAGTTGCCGGTGGATCCCGGCATGTTGAAGCCTGCCGTCAGCTGAAAATGGGCCACAGAAGTGCAGAATGAACTGCACTTCTGTGAGCCACAGGGGAAGTATAGCCAAAAAAACTTTAACCACACCTCTTAATTATTCATCAGGTCATCACAGGGTGATTTGCTGTCTCAACTTATACTGACATATGCTGCACAATTGTTCTCTTCTTTTACCAGCAAACTATTTCAATATTTTAAACGAGCCCTGAACTACATCAGCTGCTTTATGTGATCACGAACAATAAAGGATATTGAACTGCTTCATAATTCATGGCACTCTTGTTGTAGATTTTATGCTTTTAAATTCACAAAACTAACACACCAGGATAGGTGTACTTACTTTCATATCATCAAGTGAGATTTAATAATTGGTCATGTGGCTTTATTAGATAGCCAATATCCTTGTGTTACAGTATCTTAACACAAAACCAAAAATATAATACAGTGTATATTGAAGCTCACTAGTTCCAGGTATGGTGCCCGATTAGTTTTCTTTTTGCAAGCTTTACCTGGCAATCTTGCAAAAAAAATAAAATAAAAAAAAAACAACACTTCCTGTCCCTGTATGAATGTCACTCCTGCTCGTATCTATGGAGGAAGCCATGGTTGTCATCCCAGGCTACTCTCCTGACTACAAACATGTCCGTATCTAATCATCTCCATTACATGGGGGACAAGGTAATTTCTGGCATAATCAACAGGTGTTTGCTAAAGTTCTTAACCACTAAGCCTGTTTTCAGACTCTGTTTACAAGATTAAAACAGTAATTTTCTAGCAAAAAAAAAAAAAAAACTTAGAACCCCCAAACATTATAAAAAAAATAAAATTCTAATGGCCTAGAGAATACAATAGCGGTCATTGGAATACTTTTTGTCACACCGTATTTGCGCAACGGTCTTACAAGCACACTTTTTTGGGAAAAGAAAAAACACTTTTTTGAATTAAAAAAAATAGTAAAGTTAGCCCATTTTTTTTTTATATTGTGAAAGATAATGTTACGCCGAGTAAAATGATACCAAACATGTCACGCTTAAAAATTGCACCCGCTCATGTAATGGCGTCAAACTTTTACCCTTAAAAATCTCCATAGGCAAAGTTTAAAAAAATTCTACAGGTTGCATCTTTTGAGTTACAGAGGAGGTCTAGGGCTAGAATTATTGCTCTTGCTCTAATGATCGCAGTGATACCTCACTTGTGTGGTTTGAACACAGTTTTCATATGCGGGCGCTACTCACGTATGCGTTCGCTTCTGCGCGCGAGCTCGTCGGGACAGGGTGCTTTAACCACTTCCCGCCCAAGGACGTCATATGACGTCCTGGACTTTCAGTGGGGATATCTGAATGATGCCTGCAGCTACAGGCATCATTCAGATATCCATCTCTTCAGCCGACGAATCCCTGCACCATAAGAATGATTATAGGCGGCGGGAGGGGACGCCCCCCCTCCCGCCGCCATCCGGTGCTTCTCCGGGCTCTCCTTTGCCATCGGAGACCCGGAGAAACGATCCGCCGGCGTCCGATAGAAGCCATAGAGTAGACGGTCACCAGTCATCTCTATGATCGTCGGAGGCCCGGGCGCGATGTTATGACGTCACGCCCGGGTCCTGGAATGTAAACACAGCCGCAATCGCGGCTGAAAGCATTAGATCAGTGAATTTTTTTTCACGGTCTAATGCTTTCCAGCCTGGAGGAGAGATGTGGGGTCTTATTGACCCTGCATCTCTCCATAAAGAGTACCTGTCACAAACTATTCCTATTACAAGGGATGTTTACATTCCTTGTAATAGGAATAAAAGTGATCCAAAAAAAAAAAAAAAAGACAAAAAAAGTGTAAAAATAAAAGAAATTGAGTAAAATTAAAAAAAAATGTTTCATTATTTTATTTTTTAACGCCCCTATCCACGGTAGCTTGCGCTTAAAAGCGAACATACACGCAAGTCCCGCCCACATATGTAAACGCCGTTCAAACCACACATGTGAGGTATCGCCGCATGCGTTAGAGCGCCAGCAACAATTCTAGCACTAGACCTACTCTGTAACTCTAAATTTGTAACTCGTAAACAAAAAAATAAGCGACGCCTATGGAGATTTTTAAGTACTGACGTTTGGCGCTATTCCATAAGTGAATTTTAAAGCGTGACATGTTAGGTATCTATTTACTCGTCGTAACTTCATATTTCACATTATACACAAAAATTGTGTATTGTGTAAAATTGCGCAAATACTGTGCGAGATAAAAAAAGTTGCAATGGCCGGCATTTTATTCCCTATGGTGTCTGCTAAAAAAACATATATAGTGTTTGAGGGTTCTGAGTAATTTTCTAACAAAAAAATTATGATTTATGCATGTAGGAGAGAAGTGCCAAAATAGGTCCGGTATGGAAGTGGTTAAAAAAATAAATAAATTTGGTTTTATTGATTTTTAATTTTATTCATTTTAACACAAAAAGAAAAAAAAATGGGTCACTTTTATTCCTATGACGAGGAATGTAAACATCCCTCGTTATAGAAAAAATCATGACAGGTCCTCTTAAATATGAGATCTGGGGTCAAAAAGACCTCAGATCTCATATTTTGACTAAAATGCAAAAAAAAAAAAAAAAAAATTAAAAATTTTGGCATTTGAAAAAAATTACAAGAAAATATGCCTTTAAGAAGCATAGGCGGAAGTGACGTTTTGACATCGCTTCCGCCCTGCTATGGAGACAGGTGGGGGCCATCTTGCCCTCACTCATATCCCAGCCAAGCAGGACGCGATGGCCTCCACCGACGGCTCCGGTTAAAGGCGGAGGGCACGGGGGAGGCCCTCTCCCGCCGCTGATAACGGTGATCTTGCGGCGAATCCACCGCGGAGACCATCATTATCGTTAACAGGACCGCTCACAGGAAAGATGGATATCTCGGTTGTGGCAGCGGCTGCTGCCGTTGCCGAGATATCCATCTTTAAAGTACTGACGTACATGTACATGAGCGGGTCCTTAAGTGGCTAATAACATAATGCAGCTGCCCCCCCCCCCCCCATCAACCAATCTAATGAATACAATAAAAACATCATACTTATTCTTTAATTCTGAAGTGGCATCCATGTCTTTAAACTCTCCCGCAATGTGAACTATGCCGTAGCAGGCCACTACAAATGCCAGCAAGGTTTGTAGAACTATCTGCAAGCAAGAGAAAGAATGTGTTAGAGGGCAACATGGAATAGATCACAGTTTTAATCTGTGAAATACCGCGAGATCATCAAGGTGAATCATGTAACGTTCCGTTTAAGAACACACAGATTAAATCAAGTACATTCTGGTGCTCAGTTGACAAACCAAACCATTACCCAACTTTAAAATGAGGGCACACATGCATTACACTGGATTTCTGGGCTATTCAATGTCATTTGTTTGCTTGTGACCCCTCCCCCACACATTTGCAGGATCAAAGGGCAATATCTCCTCCCAGGCTATACTAAACTAGTAGCCGCTGTCTTAGTTTCTACTAGGGAAATGTGGTACTGTGAATATGTATCCTCTAGAGCAGGACTGGGTAAACTACGGCCTGGCTGACCTTTTAATCCGGCCCGTGGAGTGCCAACTACGGGATTGTAGTGGCTGGGCGAATGACATCTTGCAATGCCTCCTCCTGGCTAGTCAGTGGCTGGGCCAGCCAGCAGCTAGTGGGGGGGGCGGGGCCATGGGCAAAGTACGGATTGAGCTGTACGTGCAGGCGCAGGCAGGGAGTTGACATCACGCTAGATGTGAGGAGCAATCCATGCGGCGTGGATGTGATCAGTGACTTGCCCTCCTAGGTGCAGGAAAGTCCCGAGAAATGTCATAGTCATCGGGACTTTCCTTTGGATCTGAACTGATGGTGAGTGATGTTTGGTTGCTATGGTTTGCAATATATTGGTGCCATTAATCATACAATGAACATCTTCCTACTTTTTTCAAGACAAAACCGAGAAAAGAAACATAAAAGGAAAATAACAGGGTAAGTCTGCATGGCTGTCTGAAACGAGCCATGATAAATTGCAGAGTTCCTAATCTCTATAGGAGGAGACGCTGTGAGATGTCATTCCCCATCACCTCTCCATCCTCCTGGTGCAATACACAGGTGAGTCCATGCCATGTATATTACAACCCTAACGTATTACACCAGGAGGATGGAGAGGTGATGGGGAATGACATCTCATTCCCCATCACCTCTCCATTTCTTATGTCTCGTTCATTGTATGATTAATGTTGCAATCTTGCACATGGACTGCTCACAGACTGAAGAATAACATCCATTATTCTATACTTCTCCTTTCTACTTTCTGTGGTGTCGGTCCCTTGTCATGCTTTGTGCCCATTTTATCTTCTCTTTTTTAGTTTCTCACATCATCAGCTGGTTTAATTTTAGCAGCAAAATCAAATGTTAGGTTTCTTCAAAGAGAGGGAGAGAGGAGATATATATATATATATTAATTCACATACACACCATCCATCTACTCTTGGTCTGGCCCCCGGGTCCAATATATGAACCCTGGAGTCAAAAAGTTTGCCCACCCCTGCTCTAGAGCAAAAATGGTTCTGATTTACATGAACAAGAGCCATTTCCATAAACAGATTCCTTTATTCAGCTGAAAGAAGAAATCTGACCGTTCCATTTTGTTTGGATTCTTATAAAGTCAGCCCACTATGCAACAAACAGTATGTTAAAGATCTGCATTTATTTTGCCATAAAATGACAGACAGACATTTTCCATAACATTATCTGTACTTTAAGTTTCTAGTGAGCACTGCTGCCTTGCCAAACACAGTTCCCGTTTCATGAAGGCAAAACCCTTTTGGGAAACACATGCCTCTGGGCTCTCCTGCTTCTTACTGTACTCTTAAACCATACTGCTAGGGATTTATCAAAACTGAAGCACCTTTGCATAGCAATCTTTAATGTTCAAAATGTAACTGATTAAGCTGAAGATAGAAGCCAACTGGCTGTTTTGCCATGCACAGCCGTTTCAGATTCTGTCTCTCCGTTTTTGATAAATTCCCCACAATGGATTCTGTCTACAACGGTCTCTAAACCAAGTGCCACTGCAACCCCCTGGTCTTTTAAGACAGTGGGCCATCAACCCTGTCCTCAGGACAAACCAACAGGCCAAGTTTGCAAGATAAATTAAATACATCACAGGTGATATCATTTGCTGCTTAGTGATTGCAGTATTTTTGTCTGCATCTCCAAGGTAATACATAAAATCTGGCCTGTTAGTGGGCAGAGGACAGGGTTGATGACCACGGTTTTAAAAGGGTCTGAATGTCCAGAGGACATCTTCCTGATTAAGCGATTTTTATTGGCTCACAGTGGTCACATGATTTGAAGATACAGAATGTGTGGGAGCATGCAGCAAGCGCGCTCTTCAGTACAGGAACGCCATTTCTTGTGGATACATGTGCGCAGGAACTTGGATTTAAAGCGGGGGTTCACCCTATATAAAAAAAAAAAAAAAAAAAAAATTTCCCTCTAGCATTAAATCCGGCATAGTAGCGCGAGCCTACTCACTGTTATAGCGTACATAGAAGATTCCGGGGAATGGGCGTTCCTATGGACAGGGAAGGTGATTGACGGCCGGCCGTGGCACGTCACGCTTCTCCGGAAATAGCCGAAATAGGCTTGGCTCTTCACGGCGCCTGCGCATAGCCTGTGCGCAGGCGCCGTGAAGAGCCGAGACCTACTCCGGCTGTCTTCGGGGAGCGTGACGTGCCAGAGCCGGCCGTCAATCACCCTCCCTCTTGCTAGGAACGCCCATTCCCCGCGGCAGACGGAATCGTCTATCTACGATATAACCGTGAGTACGGGGATAAAAAAATTAAGACCGGCATAGTGTAGCTCGCGCTACTATGCCGGATTTTATGCTGCATTGTTGTTAAGGAGGGTGAACCACCGCTTTAAGGCCCATCTTCTGATTATACAGTACAGACCAAAAGTTTGGACACACCTTCTCATTCAAAGAGTTTTCTTTATTTTCACGACTATGAAAATTGTAGATTCACACTGAAGGCATCAAAACTATGAATTAACACATGTGGAATTATACATAACAAAAAAGTGTGAAACAACTGAAAATATATTTCATATTCTAGGTTCTTCAAAGTAGCCACCGTTGGCTTTGATTTTTGCTTTGCACACTCTTGGCATTCTCTTGATGAGCTTCAAGAGGTAGTCACCTGGCGCAGCACCCCATCACTCTCCTTCTTGGTCAAATAGCCCTTACACAGCCTGGAGGTGTTTTTGGGGTCATTGTCCTGTTGAAAAATAAATGATGGTCCAACTAAACGCAAACCGGATGGAATAGCATGCCGCTGCAAGATGCTGTGGTAGCCATGCTGGTTCAATATGCCTTCAATTTTGAATAAATCCCCAACAGTGTCACCAGAAAAGCACCCCCACACCATCACACCTCCTCCTCCATGCTTCACGGTGGGAACCAGGCATGTAGAGTCCATCCGTTCACCTTTTCTGCGTCGCACAAAGACACAGGGGTTGGAACCAAAGATCTCAAGTTTGGACTCATCAGACCAAAGCACAGATTTCCACTGGTCTAATGTCCATTCCTTGTGTTCTTTAGCCCAAACAAGTCTCTTCTGCTTGTTGCCTTTCTTTAGCAGTGGTTTCCTAGCAGATATTCTACCATGAAGGCCTGATTCACACAGTCTCCTCTTAACAGTTCTAGAGATGTGTCTGCTGCAAAAGGTGGCTACTTTGAAGAACCTAGAATATGAAATATATTTTCAGTTGTTTCACACTTTTTTGTTACGTATAATTCCACATGTGTTAATTCATAGTTTTGATGCCTTCAGTGTGAATCTACAATTTTCATAGTCATGAAAATAAAGAAAACTCTTTGAATGAGGTCTGTACTGTATATATATTTTTTTCCCCCATACAGCCAACGGGAACAGGCTAAGAATATGTGTATGTACATAGGACTGCTCCAAGGACATTTAATTCCAAGTGGCAATAAGGGCAAAGACTGAAGTGAATATGAGTATTCTTTGTATAGAGAATATTTCTCAAATTTGCCTGGGCCAAGCCTAAAGGACATACTTGCCATTGAAGTCTGTTCTAGAAAATTTTATTTAATTTTGTACTATATACTTGCCAAGCACCCTGTAACCACCATCTAAAAAGTAAACTTAGCCATGTGGCTCACCCTGATGTTCCACAATGGGGGGGGGGGGGGGGCGCTAAGGTTCTGCAGTGACCCAAGCACTATATGCCACATATGGATGTTAGCTATAAAAACAGAGAATTGGAGGCTTTCCTACATCTGCTTTTCCACTGCAAATATGAACCTAATATTTTACATGTGGCTCATTTATTCAAAGAAACCTTTGAATAAATCTCTTTTGAAAATATAGACCTCTTTTGAAAATATATTCTTGCTTATTAAAGTGGATGTAAACCTTCACATATACCCAGTGAAGAACACAGCCTCAGGTGATACATAGAAATTAAACAAATCTCCCTACATAAATGTTTTATGTATATCTGCTGTCTTCAGCTTTCTACATTCTTTAGAATGTGCACATGGTGTTAGAAAATGTTCTTCCTGTTTCAGCAGAGGGAATCTGGGCATACACTTCAGCCGATTGGAGGAAAGGCACACACCCCCACTCAACATAGGCAGAGGAACAAAGAAACTTGCAGAGCTGTATTGTGAATAGACAAGCTCTCTGCTTATCTGCCTCCAAGCTCGCTCCCCGACACAAATTTCAAGCTGCTTTTATCTCCTGTGTTAGAGAGCTTGTCAGAAGTTATCATGCTGATAACAGAGGAATGGAGTAGCAGAAAGAGAAAGAGAGGGGACTTAGAGCTTTGTAGAGAGATAAGTAAACACTACAAATAAATGTGCCCAGGTAAGATTTCATGAATGGGGTTTACATCCACTTTAACTTTTGAGTAGTTTAAGAACGAAGGGGTAGCTGAATGCAATTGCAAGTATAAGCAGTGCTGGACAAATCCTAAGAGCCAAGTAGCCACTGCTCCTTAAAAATTAAAGGAAGCGCCCCCAATTTTATTTTTTCCTAGTAGTAGTCAATATAAGCAGCTCTAAATAACAATCCTGCTGGCTCCTGGATTGGACATACTGGCTCTTGAACTACATATTTGTTCACTTATGGATAAAAGAATTTGATGAACAAAATCCTATTTTCAGATCTGCACTTAATGAATCCAAAATCATGATAAACTAACTGAAGCCAGCTTACATCTATTGGTAACGTCTCATCTTCCTTTTCAGTCAACCGCATATAAGAACGATCTGAAACAGAATGTAATTAAAGAAAAATGCTTAAAATGCATTCAATGCAGCAAGGAGTATAAAAACAGGAGATTGTAACAAGGTAAAGAAAAACTACAGGGATTTTGGATATACACACACACACACCAGAAAGATTTAAAGGAAAACATTTTTTTAGGATGAGGTAAGTGAAGGAGGACTGCACTAAAGTAAAGGAAGCTATTCAGGAAAACATTTTTTCCCCTTTACAACCCCTTTAAAGGAGTTCTCTGACCTAAAACTTTTAACCCCCGCTGTGCCCGGGCTGTAAAAATATACAAAATAAACTGTCACTTACCTGCCTACGATCCCCCGTTGTTCCGATATCGCCGTCCCGTTCTCCGGTCCCGGGCCCCTTCCGCTTCCTGTGTGTCGGTGACTCATAGTGCGCTCAGCCTATCAGCGGCCGCAGCAATGTCCCGTCGTGGCCGCTGATAGGCTGAGCGCACTATGAGTCACCGACACACAGGAAGCGGAAGAGACCGGGACCGGAGAACGGGACGGCGATATCGGAACAACGGGGGATCGTAGGCAGGTAAGTGACAGTTTATTTTGTATATTTTTACAGCCCGGGCACAGCGGGGGTTAAAAGTTTCAGGTCAGAGAACTCCTTTAAGTTGGAGTAAAACCATTTATTAGAGAAAGCATGCCAGCGAGATAGCAGATGCATCTATGTTTGTATGAATATTGTTTTCAAATGCAGTATTATAATATGGTCAAAGAAAACCCAACATATTTAAAAAGCTCCTATTTAACCACTTGACCACTGGGCACTTAAACCCCCTTAATAACCAGACCAATTTTCAGCTTTCGGTGCTCACATTTTGAATGACAATTACTCAGTCATACAACACTGTACCCATATGATATTTTTGTCTTTTTTTTCCCCCCACAAATTGAGCTTTCTTTTGGTGGTATTTAATCACCGTTGTTTTTTTTATTTTTTGCGCTTTAAAAGAAAAAAAGACTGATAATTCTGTAAAAAAAAAAAAAAAATTCTTGGTTTCTGTTATAAAATTTAGCAAATTTGTAATTTTTCTTCACACATTTTGGCCAAAATTTATACTGCTACATATCTTTGGTAAAAATAAGTACAAATTGGTGAATATTATTTGGTCTTTGTGAAAGTTATAGCGTCCACAAGCTATGGTGCCAATATCTGAAAATTGTTCGGGGTATTGCAGAGTATTGTGCGGGGGTATTGCAGAGTATTGTGCGGGGGTATTGCAGAGTATTGTGCGGGGGTATTGCAGAGTATTGTGCGGGGGTATTGCAGGGATGGCTGGATATGTGACTGCAATAGTCACAGATCCAGCCCACAGCGCTGCTCACACCTGTTCTCTCCTCTCACACAGTACCGATCGGTACAGAGAGAGGAGGGAGGAACCGGCGTCAAATGACGCCGGTTTGTTTACATGTGATCACTCCGTCATTGGACGGAGCGATCACGTGGTAAACAGCCACTATCAGCGGCAATTTACCGCAATCCGTGATGCGCCAGGTCCTCTGGACCCATCGGTCAAGGACACTCCCGTGTGCGCGCCCCAGGGAGCGCGCGATTCTGGGAGGACGTCCTCCCAGAGCTAAGGAACCGCCTTGTAGCTGCAATTCGGCCATGAGGCGGTGATCAAGTGGTTAAAGCCCAAATCTCGGGTACAAAAAAAAAGGTTTTACTAGGGTTGTCCCGATACCACGTTTTTTAGGACTGAGTACAAGTACTGATACTTTTTTTTTTATGTACTCGCCGATACCGATACTTTTTTTTAAATGTGTCCCCATATGCAGCCATGTCCCCCCACATATGCAGCCATGTCCCCCCACATATGCAGCCATGTCCCCCCACGCTCATCCCCACCCCTTTCCTGACCGGCCAGGCTGCATGCTCAGATAAGGGTTTGGTATGGATTTTGTGGGACCACCCCCCCCACACCATTTTTTCGGCATAGGGGTTCCCATTAAAATCCATACCAGACCTAAAGGCCTGGAATGCTCATGGAGGGGAACCCATGCCGGTTTTTTTATTTAAAATTTGGCGTGGAGTTCCCCCTCATAACAGCGGTGAGACTTCCCTCCTCTCTCCAAGGTCATCAAATCCGCAGCTAAAACGCAAAGGAACCGCTGAACAGCTGATTGAAAACTTGGCAAAGAAAACGGAGCTCAAAAACGCAACGCACAAGTGTGAATCCGGCCTCACTATTAAGGTTTACAATTTAGAACAGTCAATACTCCGAAGCACTTGCATTCTTTTCTTATGTATCCTGGATATCGCTTCTGCTTCCATGCCTAAGGCTGGCCCCGACATATTGGACTTCCTTTACTCCCCCCTCTCTTTTTTGCCACAGTGCACAGCCGTGAACTACAAGGACTACATAGACTTTAATTCAGCAGGATCTACCATTGTTTTTGGGCCACATATGTATGTCAGTGTCTGAGACACCAGCATGAGCCCTCTTTTACTGGCATAAACCCCTCACCAGATCCTAGGAGCAGGGACATCTATCAGAGCCTAAGCGCTCCAAAGGGCAGAAAAAGCAGGCCAGCTAGTGATCAAGGGAAAGGCTGGAGGTAGATGAGGGAGGAACAGAAGCTCTGACCACTGAAGGAACTAGCAGGATAAACCCATGGCTTAGAGGGGAGAATAACCCTGCAGGGAACCTGCATCCCAGGCATTGTCCAGGGAGGATAGTGGGGGCAACTACTTATTGATCCACTGAGGTTGCAGATAACACTATAGAGACAGAGCCGCCTCACCACAGAAGTGAAGAGGCTGTTGGCCAGGGTAACATTGCGAATGTGTGCCCCAAGACATTTAAATTGCTTGCCGCCCCAGTCCAGAATGGGGTTGTCGCAACTGACCCAGCGAGTAGTTAAAGGTCTGAGTGCACTTGTTGGCCAGACTGGAGTGACCATTGGATCTAGATTATCCAGCCCATCGCCTTGCCCAGCTGTTGACTGAAGATCTCCACAGAAAGCTTTTTTTTCTATGGAACCCACAGGTCCCAGCAGGGAACTAGGTCTTTACTCTTGAAACACATAGAAATAACTGAGCTGCCTATAACAGAAAGGTGGTTCATACCAGCTAGGGCCTAGTGTCCTACTCCATTAGGTGGCGCTATAAAACCCTGTGGTCAAAGAATTGAAGATCTGTGGCTCAATCAAACTAAGGTACCTTCAGACTGTCAGTGTGGCTGTCTGCCCGTACCTCATAAGGGCAGGCAGTTACTGAATGACAAGAACCATAAATGAACTACCTAAAGCACCCATTAAGGTCCTGGTAGTTCATTGAGAACTACAGGCAGTCAGCCACACTGGATGGCGGTAGCTGTAGTTCACCCATGCTCAGAAAGCTGAATAAATGAGACGGCCGCATAGGAGGAGCCCCGCATGGACACAGATTGTTTTTTAAGCGGTGACAGCGGATGTGGGGAGAAGTTCCCTGGCCCACTGTCACAACAAAACCTTAAACCCCTTTCATAATGAGGCAGTTTTCATTTTAGCGCTAGAAATAGAGCCTGTAAAGCCCCTAAAACCTGCCTCCCATGCTGCCCGAATGTGAAAGCCTGAGTGCTTTCACACTGGGGCGGTGCGCTTGCGGGACATTAAAAGTCCTGCAAGCAGCATATTTGGGGTGGTTTGGGAACGGTTAGCGCTCCTGCCTATTGCAATAAATGAACAGCGCTTCCGAAAAGCGTTTCGGATGCGCCGCAACAGATGTTTTTAACCCCTTCTTTGGGGTTAAAAGCACCCCGCTAGCATTCCAAACACGCAGCTTAAACAGTGGTAAACCGTCGCTAAAAGGAGCGGCACTTTACCGCTAATGCACGGACGGCCCCAGTGTGAAAAGTGGAACTCTACTCCATTCTAATGATGTGACATCTGCAAGCTCCTTCACTGGAGCCAACATTTTCAGCGATAACATAAGAACATAAGTTGCATCAACCAGAAATTCATTCATCCTGGCAAATGCAGAAATTGTACACATGCACCGCTCAGTGTACATCATCGGGAAGAAGGCGGGTATTCAGACGGTGGCTAAGCAGCAGCTTCCAGGTCTTCATGAGGTGATCCTGCCACCTCCTGAATGCCTGTTATTTTTCTGGCACAAACATGCCCAGTGTCTTGCAGGTGCGGCTCAATTGACTTAAAGGGGATGTAAAGGTAAAAAAAAAAAATCCCTAGCTTCCTTTACCTTAGTGTAGTCCTCCTTCACTTACCTCATCCTTCCATTTTGCTTTTAAAATATCCTTATTTCTTCTGAGAAATCCTCACTTCCTGTTCTTCTGTCTGTAACTCCACACAGTAATGCAATGCTTTCTTCCCGGTATGGAGAAAGCCTCTTGAGGGGGGCAAACAGGAGTGTCAGGACGCCCACTAACACACAGCTCCTTTGTCTATCTGCAAAGTAGAGTGTCCTGACACTCCTGCTCGCCCCTGAAGAGGCTTTCTCCACACCAGGGAGAAAGCCTTGCATTACAGTGTGTAGTTACAGACAGAAGAACAGGAAGTGAGAATTTCTCAGAAGAAATAAGGACATTTAAAAGCAAAATGGAAGGATGAGGTAAGTGAAGGAGGACTGCACTAAGGTAAAGGAAGCTATTCAGGGGAATAAATAAATAAATAACCTTTACAACCCCTTTAAAGTGGTTGTAAACCCCACTTTTTGACTTTTACCTACAGGTAAGCCTATAATAAGGCTTACCTGTAGGTATAAAGAATATCTCCTAAACCTGTACGGTTTAGGAGATATTCCCCTCGCAATGCGCCGCTGATTGCAGCGGCGCATGCGCGGGGGGGATCCTCGGCTAACGGGCTTGCCGGAATGAAATCTCCCGAGCGCATGCGCGGGAGTGACGACATTGCCGCTCCAGCCAATCACAGCGCTGGAGCGGCGATACCCGGTAGACACGCCGGAGCAAGATGAACCAGGTAAGTTCCCTACACCTTGTTTTAAGGTAAGTATTTCATAATGAGCTAGTATGCGGTGCACACTAGCTCATTATGGCTTTTACTTTTCAGGTGTAAAAAAACAAAACAAAAAAAACAGATGCGGGTTTACAACCGCTTTAAATGGGCGAGTTTGAGTCAGTACCACCCGTCAGCTCGATATGCCACACTAAATTTGTCCAAAGCACTGCGGCATGTGTACAGCCCCCTTTGGCTGTATGGCAGATCTTAGGGTGGGGGCCTAAAACTGTGGCTTAACCGTATGTTTTTATTGCCCCCTGTCCACCCACCTGAAAGAGGCAGAAGAGTACATCTCTATGCAACACATATCCTGCAAAGTCCTTCATTGTGTGTGTGGGGGGATGGTAAAGCCCTCATTAGCACACCCGACAGGTGTACCAAATAACGGTTTAGACTTCTACCCAGGCCTGATAGGGACCGGTTGTCTTTATATGGAATCACATTTCCCCAGTCTTCTATTTCAGAAATCCAACTCAGTACAATAGCTTCGTCGGCCGCTCTCACCCCCCTCCTTCCCCGGCCTGACAGGCCGAACACACTGCATCTGCCTTTCTCACACACAGCCCTTAGCACCTTTTCTGCACCGGATCCCGACTTACGCTGAGCCGCTGAGAAGGCCGCATGTGCCAAGGCAAAGAGTCCGACCCCTACCAGCCCTTTCCAAATCGAGGACGCCATTTCTCCGAAGCGCCTTCACTCCCAGTTAATACAAACAGCCGGCGGTCGCTGTCCGTGACGTCACACACCCCGTCGACGTTTGATTACGACAGACGTATGACCGTTCTCCCGCATGCGTGCGGGCGCCATGTTGTGGTTGTCAGGATTCAATCTGAGTGTTCTTTGTTAGCAGCGGCTGCTAGATAGAATTATGCTGACTGTTGTTACTTTCTATTGGTAATTCTGGAAAAGCATGTGTCATAATAATAAAGCTCTGGCAGGAAACCAATAATGATTTTAATGTACACAAATAAAAAAATAAAATAAACTAATGTTAAGTATCATATATGTCAGCTGATCGTTCACCTCCCCAACAAGATATCTGATTGGATCCTCCAGTCTCCCCCATGGAGCGACAGATGTCAGCGAAAAGTGACATTTTCGCTGACATCTGCCGCTATCGATTCCTTCTGCAAAATCCAGATGGTTCTATTTTCCATCCGTCTAAAGCAGGGGTCTCCAAACTGCGGCCCGAGAGCCAGATGTGGCCCTTTGCTAGCCTTTTTCTGGCCCTCAGGGCTTTATTCCTCCCACTGATATGAGGCACTATTCTTCCCACTGACTCCAACAAGGGGGCACTTTTTCTTCCACTGATACCAATGATGAGATACAATTACTCCTACTAATAGGGGCACCACTCCCTATCCTACTGATGGCAAACTACGAGGCCATATTTATTCTCACCAATGCTGGGCCCGGGGCTTTTTCTACCCCACTGGCCACAATCCAGCCCTCCTAAAGGCTGAAAAACAATAAACTGGCCCTTTGTTTAAAAAGTTTGGAGACCCCTGGTCTAAAGGATCAGATGAAAACTGGCGGTCAGTTTTCACCCAATTTCCCCATAAAGAAGAGAGGGACTGGGTCTGTCTCTGCTCTGCACAAAGAGCAGGACGAACCTGTTATCCGCCTGCTCAACAGGGATCAGCGGAGCGATAGCCCACTGAGCAAGCAGAGTCTGTCAGGCAGAGCCGCCCATGTGAAAGGGACCAAAGTGAATAAATGTCCATCCTTAGTCCTCATGCAATAACAGTACTGTGAATAAAGGTATGACACTAAGAGAAGGAAATCTTCCACCGCCTCAGGAAGCACACACAGCCTCTTACCAGAAGCAGTTGACCACCTAATTACAAGTGGTCACGACATGCAATAGTACTCCTGGAATGGTTCACAAGGGACCCCACCTATACACAACACCCATCTATCCTTCTATCCAATGGAAAAGAGATAAGAGGCAGTCCTTCTTATATCTGTCCATCCTCCAGGAAGCATTCTGTAGCATCACTAGGGGCAGTGTTTGTCCATGAATCATTGCCACCCGACCTGGGTCAGATCTCTAGTGACAACTATTCGTTGATCTCCTATAGCTCAGTCCATCAGTGATCTTGGCAGCAGTGGCTTTCTTTGAAGCTTTGTTTGCAGACGAGTTAATCATACACTTCAGTCTTTATTACACCAAGTGGTCTGGAGCCAATCTCTACTCCACCGCCAGGGGGCATGAATCAACACCCTGCTGGGTCAACTTGCAACTTCCAACTTAGGCCACCTTGCTGTATCAACCAGGAAGTAAAACTCCAGAAATATGATATTAAAGCGGTAGTAAACCCGCTGCTGGTTTTTTTTTATAACTGAAAAGCTAAGCCACAATGAGCTAGTATGCACCGCATACTAGCTCATTATGAAATACTTACCTTGGAATGAGGTGTGGGGAACTTATCTGGTGCACGCCGAGGGAGATGTCATCTTGCCTCTGCGTGTCTTCCGGGTATCGCCGCTCCAGCGCTGTGATTGGCTGGAGCGGTGATGTCGTCACTCCCGCGCAAGAGTGTGGGAGACTTCTTTCCAGCAAGGTCCGGCAGCTGCCGGGCCTTTAGCCGAGGATCCCTGCTGCGCATGCGCCACTGCAGTCAGCGGCGCATTGCGAGGGCAATATCTCCTAAACCGTACAGGTTTAGGAGATATTCTTTATACCTACAGGTAAGCCTTATTATAGGCTTACCTGTAGGTAAAAGTGGTAGTACAGAGTTTACTACCACTTTAACCACTTGCTTACTGGGCACATATACACCACTCCTGCCCAGGTGAAATTTCAGCTTCCGGCACTGCGTCGCTTTAACTGACAATTGCGCGGTCGTGCGACGTGGCTCCCAAACAAAATTGACTTCCTTTTTTTCCCACAAATAGAGCTTTCTTTTGGTGGTATTTGATCACCTCTGCGGTTTTTATTTTTTTGCGCTATAAACAAAAAAAGAGCGACAATTTTGAAAAAAAATGTAATATTTTTTACTTGTTGCTATAATAAATAGCCCATTTTTTTAAAAAACGTTATTTTTTTCTCAGTCTAGGCCGATACGTATTCTTCTACATATTTTTGGTAAAAAAAAAAAATCGCAATAAGCGACTGGTTTGCGCAAAAGTTATAGCGCCTACAAAATAGGGGACAGAATTATTATTTTTTATTATTTTTTTTTTACTAGTAATGGGGATCTGCGTTTTTTTTTTTGAAACTGCGACATTATGGCGGACACATCGGACACTTTTGACACATTTTTGGCACCATTCACATTTATACTGCGATCAGTGCTATAAATATGCACTAATTACTGTATAAATGTGGCTGGCATTGAAGGGGTTAACACTAAGGGGTGAGGAAGGGGTTAAATGTATACCCTGCATAGTGTTTCTAACTGTGGGGGAAGGGGACTGACTGGGGGAGGTGATCGATCTGTGTCCCTATGTACAAGGGACACAGATTGGTCTCCTCTCTCCCTGACATGACGTGGATCTGTGTGTTTGCGCGCCCCCCAGTGGCCCAGAGGAGCGGAGGCCGTAAAAAGACGGCGGCTCAGAGATTTACAACCACCCTGCGGCCGTATAAAGTCGTAAGGCCGTCAGGAAGTGGTTAAACCATGTTGCCTTCCAATACAAGGGGAGGAAGGAGATAAGGAGGGCTCCAGAAATTATCTTGGAAAAGGATTGTGAGAGCTATGTGTAATTTGGTGCGTTACCTTCTGAGATACAGCTTATTGTATATTATTATATCACTGCTTCTGGTCTCTGCCTGTTCTACCTCTGGTCCCTAATGGAATAAGTAGCTGCATAAGAAGTCTATAAACTGTAAGCAGTGAGCACAGAAACACTCTGTCAGAATTGTTGGTGTGTCGCAGTTACAAGAGGGATGTTGGTAAAAATAATACTTTCATCAGTGCCAAAACTCTCAGTTTCAATCATTCAGCTGCTTAGGTGAAATTTGTGTGAACAAAAAAAATGTTTTCTTTATTTCGAGGATATTTTGTTGACAGTTAGGCAGATTCAGGTATAGTTACGCTGGCGTATCAGTAGATACGCCGTCGTAACTCTGAATCCGCGCCGTCCTACATTTAAGCGTATGCTCAAACTGAGATACGCTTAAATGTTGCTAAGACATGAGCGGCGTAAGTCTTCCTACGCCGTCGTATTTTAGCTGTCTATTTACGCTGGCCGCTAGGGGCGTGTACGCTGATTTACGCCTAGAATATGTAAATCAGCAAGATACGCCTATTCACGAATGTACGCTCGCCCATCGCAGTAAAGATACGCCGTTTACGTTAGGCGCTTTCAGGGGTAAAGATAAACCACCAAAAAGATGGCGCAGCCAATGTTAAGTATAAGTTGTTGCCTTGAATATTTATGGGGCCTTAGCCAATCCCCAGTAGTGGGCTGAAAGGGGACTGAGTTCACCTCATAAATAGACACAGGCCATGCCAGTAAGGGCAGTCTGGTGGTAGACAGACGGAGATGCAGTGTTGAGGAAGCTGTCAGTGGCCCTTGAGGCAAACCCCTAGTCTGGGAGGGCATTGGGCCGGGGCTTGGGTGCTGGAAGGATCCTGCTATAACACAGAGGAGGAAAACTTTCCTGGAGGCATGGGAGCAAGGGAGCACAGAGTGAGTAGTGCAACACTATGGGGACTACCAAAGGGGGAGACTGCCACATGTAGCCACTCTCCCTTAAAGACAGCGGTGTGCTTAAGGGCCCTTTCACACGGGCTGTTCGATCAGGTCTGCTTGTCAGCTCTTCAGGTGGACCTGATCGGATTGCAGTCTCCCCTATGGAGCGGCAGATGTCAGCGGTGACATTTTCGCTGACATCTGCCAATATCCGATACAAAATCCAGACGGGTGGTGGTCCTACTTTCCATCTATGTGGCGGATCAGATCGGATGAAAACAGGGGGTCTGTTTTCATCCGATTTCCCCATAGAAGAGAGCGGAACTGGGTCCCTCTCTGCTCTGCACAAAGAGTGGGACGGACCTGTCACCCGCCTGCTCAACAGGGATCAGTGGAGCGATCCCACACTGAGCAAGCAGAGTCCGTTAGGCAGAGGTGCCCATGTGAAAGGGGCCAAAGTGAATAAACCATCATTGGTCCTCATGTGATAACATTACTGTGAATAAAGATATGACCCTAAGAGAAGGAAATCTTCCACCTCAGTAAGCACACACAGCCACTTACCAGATGGAGTTGACCACCTAAATACAAGTAGTCAAGAAACGCAATAGTACTCCTGGAATGGTTCACAAGGGACCCGGTCCACCAGTATATACCAGCTTAGAACTTTCCCACACTGAATTGGCCAAATTGTAAAAGGCAGTAATCTTCCAAGTATATATCTCTATATTTCTTATAAACCCAATTTTATTAGATAAAAAGAATGCACTCACATGAATCCAGATAAGACACAGCACGATAGCAATGTTCCAAAGTTTCAAACCAGTAAAATGGCCATGCTCCACTCCGGTACGTGATGACATCACATGTCAAAGCTCTACCCTATGCGTTTGGTCATCATAAGACGACAGTAACACTGCCAGTTTCTGCTCTTTTTCTGTTGTAGGATGACAACGTTAAACAGAGGCTCATAATGCTGCAGTAGCATTTGTCACCACATGTTGCACACTTCTGCTTTGGAACTACAGGACACAATACCTTTGAGGTCCTGTTGTCAGCCTTAGACCCAGGCAGCCTCACCTCCCCGGCCTGTCCCAAGGAGCAAGATTGGCTAAGGAAGGCAGTGGCGACATCACACACAGGCTTCAGTCCACCCAAAGCTCTGGTCCCCAGAGACAGGAAGGAATTGAGCTGCGGTCACTTGAGGACTACAAGGTGCAAATAAGAGTAGGATAGAAGTGCTTGCTTAAAGCGGTTGTATAGTCCCAGAATTTTTTATTTTTTTTGTCACCTGTAAGGAAAAAGGCATAATGAGCTAGTATGCACCGCATACTAGCTTATTATGAAATACTTACCTTAGAACGAGGCATCGGTAACTTACCTGGTCCACACCAAGGTAGCTGACATGTTGCCGTCACTCCCGCGAATGCGCGCGGAAGACTTCTTTCTGGCAAGGTCCGGCGTCTGCCAGGCCTTGAGCCGAGAATCCCCTGTGCGCATGCGCTGCTGTCAGCGGCTCATTGCGAGGGGAATATCTCCTAAACCGTAAAGGTTTAGGAGATTTTTTTTTACCTAAAAAGGTAAAAGTACAAAAAAAGTGTGATGCAATTGCCTATATGCTTCAGTCTAATGCTCTCCCTGCTAACTTAATGCTGTTGGTTACAGGTAACAGGTGTTTTATGTGTGATTCATCTCTCTCTGTAAGGACTGTTCATATGTTAAATAAGGCTAGCTTTTGAAAGGCCTTTAATTGTGTGATAACCCTGTCTACAACCTAGTGATTCTCAGAGGTGTTAATAGGTGTCAAACTGGAAGCAGACGAAACGTCTGCTTAGGAAACTCAAGTGTGTGAAGGTGGTTTGTTGTGTAAGGAATGTGCAGTGATTAGACATGATAATTGTCGGTCGGTGCCGACCTGTCTGGAATGTTTTAGTAATTAGCCTTAGTGTGTGATTGGGTTGGGTGGAGATTTCATTGTTGCTTCAATGTCTTGGACTGTATAAAAAGCTGAGAAGAAAAACCATTAAAGGCTGTGTTGTTCAAGCAGTAAGCTGGTCTCATGTGTGGCTTTCTGGGCGATTCCAGGGATATTCCTCCTCGTGGAATATTGGGGTGATTTTCGTTATGGGAAGAAGGGAACGTTGACGGGGATATCATACCGATACCGTCACAATTGGTTGGTAGCAGCGGGATCTTCCCTTCTATTCCCCTTTACACCCGGATTCCAAGCAGACACTGGAAGAACTACTGGAAGTTCGTGGAAGGATTGCTATCAACAAAACCAAGCGGGTCATCATAGCAGAATCAATGGAGCTAGACCAGGAGGACGGGATTGCAGCAACGCCAGCAGTACAAGAGATGGAGACACCAGTGATTCAGGAGGAGGAATCGCCAGCCAACAAGCTAATGAGAGAGAAGCTAGCTTGGTTCGGCCCGAACCCAACGCCGGATGTGGTGCTGAAAGTGATGGACATGTTAGTAAACGCAGAGCTACAGAAGGATAAACAAATAAGGGACGCAGAGCTACAGAAGGATAAACAAATAAGAGACGCAGAGCTACAGTTAAAACTGGCAGCAGTCCAACAAGCAGCCGCACCTTCTACGAACAGTGAGTACAGCACAGCAGACGCAAGGAAGATTCCGTTTAGCGCTTTTAAAGCTTTTGATGAAAAGGACTGTGAGATTGATAACTACCTGACGGATTTTGAGCGACAATGTAACCTGCACCGAATAGCGAGAGGAGAGTGGGTTGCAATATTGTCAGGCAAACTGTCAGGCAAAGCTTCTGATGCTTTCCGGACCGTGCCAGATCAGGATATCCATAGCTACGCCAGGGTTAAAGAAGCGCTCCTGGCTCGTTATGCAGTAACCCCAGAGTCCCACCGACAGAAGTTCAGGGACTCACGCAAAACCACGGAAGACTCTTACGCGGAATGGGCATGCCAGCTGTCCCTGTCGGCCTCTAACTGGGTTAACAGCAGCCAGGCCACCACCGCAGAGGACATTTTGCAACTAATGCTCCTGGAGCAATTTTACAATCACATCCAGACGGACGTCAAGGATTGGGTGAGAGATCGCAGGCCCATGACTCTACCAGAGGCCGCGAAGTTGGCGGATGAATATGCGGATACTCGCAAGACAAACCAGGTCACACCACGGGTACAACCCCCACAACCAACGGCGCCCTCACACCCACCAGCCGCTAGATACCAACCGCCTAACAGACCGATGACATATAGCCCTCGCTACCCACGCCAGGAGGACAACGAACAACGCTGCTTCCGGTGCAAACAGTTGGGTCACTTCAAGCAGAATTGCCCCATGAATGACAACACCAGGTCAAATTGGTCTCAACCTGGGTACCGCCCACCAGCAGCAGCCCATTGTGTAGACTCAGCTTGGGATCCCCAGGAGCTGGGTCAGGAAGAACCATTGGGCACCCCTTACGAAGCCCTCATGGTACAATCTGTTATTACGGACAACAGGGAACACCATTGTCAGCTGGTCATGGGCGACAGCCATGAGCCGGAGGGGCCTTGGAGGGAGCTGGGCAGAAAGAGGCACCGCCAGCTACCCTCCAAGAAGAAGAGGTCCTGGAAGTCATTTAACCAGCGGACCTGGGAGGAGAAGAAGCGACTGGAGGAGATGGAATCGCAGCGGGCGTCCCAGATGCGGGCCGAGATGTTCGCCAAGGGCCCACCGGTGGCCCCTTACACCACCACCCAGTTCCTGATGATGAAGGACCACGTTGAAAGCCTGCAGGACATGAGCAAGCAGGATCTGATCCGTGAGTACATAGAGCTGGAGGAGTGCATAAGCCGCATGGAGGAGGAGAACAACCACCTGAGGTCACAGCGGGCTGACCCCCCCAGGCTCCATGAACTGGAGATGGAGCTGGAAAAGCTCAAAGAGGAGAACCGGCGGCTGCGGAGGGAGCAGGGGGTGGCTGACCTTATGGGGCTCTGAGTCCCCTCTCTCCCCCCCCCCCCCCCCGGACTCTGAGCACCAGTGCTACAGCACTTCAACAAATATAACTTTTTCTTTTTATGAATCTCCTGTGATTGTCACTTCAGAGCCATAACCTGCCCCTCCCATGGCGGGACACCTAGATGGCGGCGCACAGACCCATTCGCCATCTTCACACTGACTTCTGGTGACTTTGCAGATCGCACAAAGACTTGGGGACTGACCGACGTGTGATCTGAAGACCCGGTGGCATACCTGAGTCTGAAGCAGTTGCCAAGGGAGGTCAGTCACGCCAAACGGAGTTAACCTCGGACTAAAATCTCTGAACCCGTCAACCCTACTGGACCAGGGAAGGTCCAACCGGGTTTGCCGGAGCAGGGAGAAAAGGGGGGCCATTGTGATGCAATTGCCTATATGCTTCAGTCTAATGCTCTCCCTGCTAACTTAATGCTGTTGGTTACAGGTAACAGGTGTTTTATGTGTGATTCATCTCTCTCTGTAAGGACTGTTCATATGTTAAATAAGGCTAGCTTTTGAAAGGCCTTTAATTGTGTGATAACCCTGTCTACAACCTAGTGATTCTCAGAGGTGTTAATAGGTGTCAAACTGGAAGCAGACGAAACGTCTGCTTAGGAAACTCAAGTGTGTGAAGGTGGTTTGTTGTGTAAGGAATGTGCAGTGATTAGACATGATAATTGTCGGTCGGTGCCGACCTGTCTGGAATGTTTTAGTAATTAGCCTTAGTGTGTGATTGGGTTGGGTGGAGATTTCATTGTTGCTTCAATGTCTTGGACTGTATAAAAAGCTGAGAAGAAAAACCATTAAAGGCTGTGTTGTTCAAGCAGTAAGCTGGTCTCATGTGTGGCTTTCTGGGCGATTCCAGGGATATTCCTCCTCGTGGAATATTGGGGTGATTTTCGTTATGGGAAGAAGGGAACGTTGACGGGGATATCATACCGATACCGTCACAAAAAGACTATACAACCGTTTAATGCCCCATAGTTTTCTCCAGCACTAGGACTGCCTGTGTGTGGCTCGCTCTCCCCTTGTTCATTCTGTATAGGGTATATGAAAGACAAGAGCAATGCAACAATAACATACGTCCAATAGAAGTTTCATTAAGCATGATACAAAAGTGGGTAGCCAATACGTTTTGGGGGCTCAAAACGTTCTCTTCGTCAGGGATCATATAGATGGGGTGACAGTGCAGCAGCCACTTACCTTTTCCATCATGAAATCCAGGTTATCTTGGAGTGCAAGACTCCCACAACATATATCTGTTTTTTCATTCTACAACGTTCTTTTGTCAACAACCCTACTAAGATTGCGTCCAATTGGCTAATGAATCAGGTGTGCAACACTGTGGGGACTAATAAAGGGGGGAAACCGCCACATGTAGCCAGTCTCCCTTAAAGACAGCAGTGTGCTTAAGGGCCCTTTCACACGGGCTGTCCGATCAGGTCCGCCTGTCAGTTTTTCAGGCGGACCTGATTGGACCTTGAAGTCTCCCCTATGGAGCGACGGATGTCCGCTGACAGCCGCCGTTATCTGATCCGATCATGACCGCAAAATACAGATGGATGGTGGTCCTATTTTGGATCAGATCGGATAGAATCTAATGAAAATGGACAGGCGGCCCGTTTCTACCCGATTTGCCAATAGAGGAGAGCGGGACTGTGTCCGTGTCCGCTCTGCACAGCGGAGCGGACAGGACGTCATTGGGGATCAGCAGAGCCACAGACTGTTCTCTCCCTGGCTGTGCATGAGTGGGGGATCCCTTTCAGGGCTAGGACAAGGGGTGGACAGGAGGGACAGCTGTCCCAGGCACAGCAGAGCAAGGGGACAAAGAATGGACACCAGGCAGTAAATCCATTCTACGACATGCATTGACAGGGGGGTGCAGTTCTGCATCCTTGCCCTGGGCACTAGACAAACCTGTCCCGGTACTGCACACAATCCATGAAAATGTTGCGCCTGTGAAAAGACAGGGTAGGGTATTGACCTTTAGTGAAACTGTGTGTGACACTTTCATGTAATGTAACTGCACGGGGTGGGCAGGACCCAGCAGCTATCAAACTCCAGCCAATAATTGGGCTGCTTAATAAAAAAGTGTTGGGCCACATACACGTAGCGGCCGGCCCGGATCCCATCCCATTGCCTGGTGTTTGATAGCTGCTGGGTCCCACCCCTGACATCAACGCTCAATTTTGACAGTTGGTCTCTCTCTCAGTTACATTACATGACAGTGTCACGCACTCACCGGCTCTGACAAGCAGAACGATCTGCTCAGGGGCTGCACACTCATTGGATTCAGACTTTCACAGTAGTCCCACAGACAGATCTTGGGAGACAGCCGCCACCGGTGACTGTACGGTACCACGGCTGTTTTCATATCCATACAATATACTCCTTACTATGTGGTCATACTATATACTCCTCACTATGAGCCCGGCTGTGAGAAAAAGTGTGAAACTCCCTCTCCTCTGTCAGTGTCAATCAGTGCCACCTGTCAGTGTCAATCAGTGTCACCTATCAGTGCCAATCAGTGCCACCTGTCAGTGTCAATCAGTGCCACCTGCCAGTGCCAATCAGGGATACCTGTCAGTGTCAATCAGTGCCACCTGTCAGTACCAATCAGTGTTTCCAATCAGCGCCACCAGTCAGTGCCAACCAGTGCTACCTTTTAGTGCCAGTGTTTCCAATCAGTGCCATCTGTCAGTGTCAATCAGTGCCACCTGCCAGTACCAATCAGTGGCACCTGTCAGTGTCAATCAGTGCCACCTGTCAGTGCCACCTGTCAGTGTCAATTAGTGCCACCTGCCAGTGCCAATCAGTGATACCTGTTAGTTTCAATCAGTACCACCTGTCAGTACCAATCAGTGTTTCCAATCAGTGCCAATCAGTGCTACCTGTCAGTTCCAATCAGTGCCAGTGTTTCCAATCAGTGTCATCTCTCAGTGCCAATCAGTGCTTCCAACCAGTAGCATCTGTCAGTGCCAATTAGTGCCACCTGTCAGTGCCAGTCAGTGCTAATCAGTGTTTCCAATCAGTGCCCCCTGTCAGTGCCAATCAGTGCTTCCAATCAGTACCATCTGTCAGTGCAAATTAGTGCCACCTGTCAGTGACAGTCAGTGCTAATCAGTGTTTCCAATCAGTGCCACCTGTCAGTGCGAATCAGTGCTTCCAATCAGTGCCACTTGTTAGTGCCAATCAGTGCCTCCTAATATCAGTGCCAACCAATGCCACCTATCAGTGCCAATCAGTGTTTCCAATAAGTGCCACCTACCAGTGCCAATCAGTGCCAGTGTTTTTAATCAGTGACCATCAGTGCTATATATCAGTGCTGCCTATCAGTGCCCATCAGTGCTGCCAATAAATGACCATGAGTGCCACCTATCAGCACCCATCAGTGCTGCCTATCAGTTCTGCCAATTAGTGCCCATCAGTGCTGCCAATCAGTAACACTGAATGCTGCCAATCGGTGCAGCCTATCAGTGCCAATCAGTTCTTTCTATTAGAGCCAATCAGTGCCAATCATTGCCAGTCATTGCTGCCTGCCAGTGCTGGCAATCAGCGCCAATCAAAGGGCCTGGTAATGGACTGGGGGGGGGGACCAATGCCATTTTTCTCAGTAATTTTCATCTATATTGCAGTTTTAAAATACTTTTTTTTTCTTTAGAAAATTTATTTTGTTGTGGTATTGTTCTAAACACAGGAAAACTGCGCCACTTTACAGGTAGGGATGAGCTTCGAGTTCAAGTCGAACTCATGTTCGACTTGAACATTGCCTGTTTGCCTGTTCGGTGAACAGCGAACAATTTGGGGTGTTCGCGGCAAATTCGAAAAGCCGCGGAACACCCTGTTAAAGTCTATGGGAGAAATCTAAAGTGTTAATTTTAAAGGCTAATATACTAGTTATTGTCCTAAAAAGTGTTTGGAGACCCGAGTCCTGCCCCAGGACGTTTTTTCGGGAGCAGTGATTTTAATAATGCTTAAAGTGAAACAATAAAAGTGAAATATTCCTTTAAATTTCGTACCTGGGGGGGGGGGGGGGGTATAGTATGCCTGTGAAGTGGCGCATGTTTTCGGTGCTTAGAACTGTCTCTGCACAAAGTGTAATTTCTGAAGAAAAAAAAGTCATTTAAAATCACTCGCGGCTATAATGAATTGTCGGCTCCCAGCAATTCAGAAAAAAATCATTCATAAAAAAAAGCATGGGGGTCCCCCCAAATTCAATTACCAGGCCCTTCAGGTCTCGTATGGATATTAAGGGGAACCCGCCGTCAATTTTAAAAATTTTTTACGTGGGGTTCCTCCCAAATATCCAGTCTAGACCCTTCAGGTCTGGTGTGGATTTTAAGGGGAACTCCACCCCCCCCAAAAAAAATGGCATGGAGTTCCCCCAAAAATCCACACCAGACCCCTTATCCGAGCATGCAACCTGGCCGGGCACAGAAAAGAGGGGGGAGACGAGAGAGCGCCCCCCCCCTCCTGAACCGTACCAGGCCACATGCCCTCAACATTGGGAGGATGCTTTGGGGGTCTTTTGACGGGGACAAGGGCCTCATCCCCACAACCCTTGCCCGGTGGTTGTGGGGGTCTGCGGGCGGGGGGCTTATCAGAATCTGGAAGACCCCTTAACCACTTCCCGCCTGGTCAATAGTCCCACTTTTGTATATAAATGCAGCCCCACTGTATATATAAATACAGCCCCACTTTTGTATATGAATGCAGTCCCACTTTTGTATATGAATGCAGCCCCACTTTTGTATATAAATGCAGTCCCACTTTTGTATATAAATTCAGTCCCACTTTTGTATATTAATGCAGTCCCACTTTTGTATATGAATGCAGCCCGCTGTATATATAAATGCAGCCCCACTTTTGTATATGAATGCAGCCCCACTTTTGTAAATGAATGCAGTCCCACTTTTGTATATAAATGCAGCCCCACTTTTGTATATAAATGCAGTCCCACTTTTGTATATAAATGCAGTCCCACTTTTGTATATAAATGCAGCCCCACTTTTGTATATTAATGCAGTCCCACTTTTGTATATAAATGCAGCCCCACTTTTGTATATAAATGCAGCCCCACTTTTGTATATTAATGCAGCCCCACTTTTGTCTATGAATGCAGTCCCACTTTGTCTATGAATGCAGTCCCACTTTTGTCTATGAATGCAGTCCCACTTTTGTATATGAATGCAGTCCCACTTTTGTCTATGAATGCAGTCCCACTTTTGTATATTAATGCAGCCCCACTTGTATATTAATGCTGCCCCACTTTTGTATATTAATGCAGCCCCACTTTTGTCTATTAATGCAGTCCCACTTTGTCTATGAATGCAGCCCCACTTTTGTCTATGAATGCAGTCCCACTTTGTCTATGAATGCAGTCCCACTTTTGTCTATGAATGCAGTCCCACTTTTGTATATGAATGCAGTCCTACTTTTGTCTATGAATGCAGCCCCACTTTGTATATTAATGCAGCCCCACTTTGTATATGAATACAGCCCAACTTTGTATATTAATGCAGCCCCACCTTGTATATGAATGCAGCCCCACTTTGTATATTAATGCAACCTCACTTTGTATATTAATGCAGCCCCACTTTGTATATTAATGCAGCCCCACGTTGTATATTAATGCAGCCCCACTTTTGTATATGAATGAAGCCCCACTGTGCATGGCACTCACCATGGCATTGCCTCGATCACACACAGCAGGTATCTCCTCTCCCGACGTGTGTCATGGAACAAACAGGAGCTGTAGGTCTGTGTTCGGCAGGGCAGTGTGCTCTAGCAAGGTCCCCTCCCTAGACGGGCTTGTGTGATAGAAAAAAACACTGATTCAATCAGTGTTCCATCTCCATCTACTATCACACAAGCAGGCCTAGCACAGACAGCACAGCCGAACACAGACCCAGCTCTCACACACAGCGAGAGATGCCCGGTGTCATACACGCAGGAGAGAGGGGGAGCGCTGCAGTCAGCTACAGCTCAAAGCAGCCTCAGGACAGGCAGCCTACCGGGCTGGGCCAGTCCGGCCCTGGTGATGAGAGATAGAGAGTGAGAGACTCGGCAGTGGCAGCTGCAGGCACCGCAAAGCAGTTTTAAAAAAAAATGATAACATTTTTTTTTTAAAAGCCAATGTGACATGATTGTCTCGGGGGGGCAACTACCCTGTTCCCCCCCCCCCTGAATCCGCCGTTGGGTGGAGTTGCCCTTAAAATCCACACCAGACCTGAAGGGTCTGGAATGGATATTTGGGGGGAACCCCACGTCATTTTTGTTTTAATTGACGGCGGGGTTCCCCTTAATATCCATACCAGACCTGAAGAGCCTGGTAATTGAATTGTTGTATAACACATGATGTGAGGAGTACCGTATTTATTGGCGTATAACACGCACACGCATATAACACGCACCTAATTAAAAGGGAAGTTTCAGGAAAAACTTTCCACAGCCCCCTGCGTATAACACGCAGGCACAGTTTACCCCCCATTTCCAGGGTAAAAAAGTGAGTGTTATTCGCCAATAAATACAGTATATTGTATGACACATGTAGGAGTATATTGTATGACACATGTAGGAGTATATTGTATGACACATGTGAGGAGTATATTGTATGACACATGTGAGGAGTATATTGTATGACACATGTTAGGAGTATATTGTATGACACATGTGAGGAGTATATTGTATGACACATAGTGAGGAGTATATTGTATGACACATGTGAGGAGTATATTGTATGACACATGTGAGGAGTATATTGTATGACACATGTTAGGAGTATATTGTATGACATATGTGAGGAGTATATTGTATGACACATGTGAGGAGTATATTGTATGACACATGTGAGGAGTATATTGTATGACACATGTTAGGAGTATATTGTATGACATATGTGAGGAGTATATTGTATGACACATGTGAGGAGTATATTGTATGACACATGTTAGGAGTATATTGTATGACACATGTGAGGAGTATATTGTATGACACATAGTGAGGAGTATATTGTATGACACATGTTAGGAGTATATTGTATGACACATGCAAGAAGTATAATGTATGACACATGTGAGGAGTATATTGTATGACACATGCGACGAGTATATTGTATGACACATGTGAGGAGTATATTGTATGACACATGCGAGTATGTTGTATGACACATGTGAGGAATTTATTGTATGACACATAGTGAGGAGTATATTGTATGACACATAGTGAGGAGTATATTGTATGACACATAGTGAGAAGTATATTGTATGACACATGTGAGGAGTATATTGTATGACACATAGTGAGGAGTATATTGTATGACACATGTGAGGAGTATATTGTATGACACATAGTGAGGAGTATATTGTATGACACATAGTGAGGAGTATATTGTATGACACATAGTGAGGAGTATATTGTATGACACATGTGAGGAGTATATTGTATGACACATGTGAGGAGTATATTGTATGACACATGTGAGGAGTATATTGTATGACACATAGTGAGAAGTATATTGTATGACACATGTGAGAAGTATATTGTATGACACATGTGAGGAGTATATTGTATGACACATAGTGAGAAGTATATTGTATGACACATGTGAGGAGTATATTGTATGACACATGTGAGGAGTATATTGTATGACACATGTGAGAAGTATATTGTATGACACATAGTGAGGAGTATATTGTATGACACATGTGAGGAGTATATTGTATGACACATGTGAGAAGTATATTGTATGACACATAGTGAGGAGTATATTGTATGACACATAGTGAGGAGTATATTGTATGACACATAGTGAGGGGTATATTGTATGACACATAGTGAGAAGTATATTGTATGACACATAGTGAGGAGTATATGACACATAGTGAGGAGTATATTGTATGACACATGTGAGGAGTATATTGTATGACACATGTGAGGAGTATATTGTATGACACATAGTGAGGGATATATTATATGACACATGTGAGGAGTATATTGTATGACACATGTGATAAGTATATTGTATGACACATGTGAGAAGTATATTGTATGACACATGTGAGGAGTATATTGTATGGCACATGTGAGGAGTATATTGTATGACACATAGTGAGGGGTATAGTACAGCACATGATGTGAGAAGTATATTGTATGACACATAGTGAGGGGTATAGTACAGCACATGATGTGAGGTCGGAGTCTCTGTGGGTCGGTGCGTGTGGCAGACCTATACCGTGGCAGTGTATTGGTGGGCGGGTTCCTCCTCCCGGGGGCGGGGCAGTTCGGGCGCTCTGTCTGATTCTCGGGAAGGACTCTGGTTCTCAGATCGGCCCCTGTCATGGCGCCGTGCGGTACGGGAATGCCAGGCTCCCGGGACAGGGGACTCAGGGCGGCAGTGCTGGTGGTTTTGATGGCGGTAGGCCTGAGCCTGGCGGAGGAGGACAGTGCCATGGAGGAGGTAGTCACCGAGAAGCAGGCGGAGGCCAGTCACCGGCAGGACAGTGCCAACCTTCTGATCTTCATCCTGCTCCTCACCCTCACAATCCTCACCATCTGGCTCTTCAAGCATCGCAGGTTCCGCTTCCTCCATGAGACCGGCCTGGCTATGATCTACGGTCAGTGTGTGTGGCCCCCAGGAGCCCCTCATGGCACTCGGGGAGGGCTGTGTTATCTCTGCACTAATCTTGGGACAGGTGTCAGGAAACTTTATTGGGGTTCTCAGGTTGTCCTGTCTGTCAGATGTAGATTGTGACATGTGGGGGGGTTCTCATTGTCTCCCCCACTTCTTGAATGATGAGAGTTGGGGGTGACCCAGCATGTGGGGGGATCTATCCATTATCTTCCATTGATGGAGAGGAGACAACTATGGATGTGGAGCTATGAATAAGACTTGGAAATGTGTGAAGTGGGGGGCTTGTTGTACTAGCAGGGATTTAATAAAGAGTTATTCACACTTTTTTTTTCTTCTGGTGTTTTTCCTTTTAGAAGTATGGGCAGGTGCGCTCTTTCCGGATGGGGCAGGTGCGCGCTTTCCGGATGGGGCAGGTGCGCATGCTTTCCGGATGGGGCAGGTGCGCATGCTTTCCGGATGGGGCAGGTGCGCATGCTTTCCGGATGGGGCAGGTGCGCATGCTTTCCGGATGGGGCAGGTGCGCATGCTTTCCGGATGGGGCAGGTGCGCATGCTTTCCGGATGGGGCAGGTGCGCATGCTTTCCGGATGGGGCAGGTGGGCGATTTCCGGATGGGGCAGGTGCGCGCTTTCCGGATGGGGATGGTGGGCGATTTCCGGATGGGGCAGGTGGGCGCGCCAGTTTGGTAACATTACTGACCTAGGGGATGAATTCAGGTATTGCCTCTACTTTAAGAACCTGTTCTTATGGTGGTACTTGGAACCATACCTTGGCTCCAGTTATGTGATATCCTGGAGCTCCCCGCTGGCATCTTCAAGCTCTTGGGTATCATTTACTGCCTGCTTCCATTGATTGTGGTGATGTGCCCGTAACGCATGCGCAGGAGTTCAGTCGGCTTTGGTATTGCGTGAGGCCCTGCTCCTCTCTCCTATTGGCCAGGGGAGAAGGAGGGAGCCCTGTGGTGACGTCACAGCTCCATAGGAGAGGATACCTGTCCCCTCCCCCCGAAAGGTGCCAATTGTGGCACCGGAGGGGGGAAGGAATAAGATGAGCGGAAGTTCCACTTTTGGGTAGAACTCCGCTATAAGGATACCTACCATAAGGGTACAGCATGTTTTATATGCACAAGTAAAGAGCACCTGTTGCAGTCTAAAGACTTTTCATGTGAATTTGTTTTTTTTAATGTTATACATTAATATTGATTGTGTATATTTTTATTTTATATTACATTTTTAATGCATGCATGAATGAATGAATGAATTTATGCCTTTTGGCACGAAGCATTGCAATATTTACTGCATATACTTGTGAGTATTGGTGGTAACCCCTAAGGGGGGGACATGTATTAAGAGAAGTTTTTGTTTGTTACATATTTGAACGCACATCTTTGGGAGGATTACTGAACGGGGAGGTGTTTTTATAGTTTTGGTTTATTATATACTGTTATATTAATTGATCTCACATTGTATACTAGGGCTGTTTACAGGACAAACTCAATAGAGGGAGTTTTATTTATTTATTTATTTTTTATGTTTTTTAAATCTCGGTGACAGTCACTTTAGGTGGATTTTGCTTTCTTAAAGCGGATGTGCCACTAAAAAAATATATTAAAAGCCAGCAGCTACAAATACTGCAGCTGCTGACTTTTAATATAAGGACACTTACCTGTCCTGGAGTCCAGCGCCGATCGCAGCAGATGACGAGCCGATCGCTCGTCACCCTGTTGCTCCCCCCTCCATCCACGGTGAGGGAACCAGGAAGTGAAGCGCTCCGGCTTCACTGCCCGGTTCCCTACGGCGCATGCGCGAGTCGCGCTGCGCCCGCCGATTGGCTCCCGTTGTGTGCTGGGAGCCGAGTGTTCCCAGCATACAACGGGGGACGGACTGGAAGCAAGGAAAAAACCCGTCTTTTGCCCGTATCGTAGGGCCGGAAGTGGGTGCAGATACCTGTCTGTAGACAGGTATCTGCACCCCCCTCCCCCCTGAAAGGTGTCAAATGTGACACCGGAGGGGGGGAGGGTGCCGATCAGGGCGACTTCACTTTAGAGTGGAGATCCGCTTTAACTGTTTTTTATCTAGAGATCGACCGATAAGGATTTTTCTCTGGCTGATGCCGATATTTAGAAATCGGGGCGGCCGATTGATGATGCCGATTTTTGCGGCCGATATTTTAGGCCGATTTTTTTTTTTTTTTTTTTTTTTTGGCAGGTGGCACTGATTGGCAGGTGGCACTAATTGACACTGGCAGGTGGCACTAGTTAGCATTGGCAGGTGGCACTGATTGGCAGATGGCACTGGTTGGAACTGTCAGGTGGCACAAATTGGCACTGGCAGGTGCAACTGGATGGCAATAGTTGGCACTGGCAGGTGGCACTGGTTGGCATTGGCAGGTGGCACTGGATGGAAGGCGGCACTAATTGGCACTGTATGGTGGCACTGGTATTGACACTGGCAGATTGCACTGGATGGCAGGTGGCACTGGTGCAAAAAAAAATGGTGTCACCAACCCCCTCAGTACAGACCCCCTTTCCCTCCAGTATAGACACCCCCCCCTTGGTACAGACACCCCCGCTCTGCCCCCCTGTAGTACAGACACCCCCCCTCCCTCAGTATAGACACTAGAGAGCTGTGTGTGTGTGTGTGTGTGTGTGTGTGTGTCCCACGAGCGCGGGCCCCTCCTCTGTGGGTGTAAACAGAGGAGGGCTGCCGCTCTGGGTGTACCAAGATGGCCGCGGCCCTGGAGCTAGGTTGAAGCCGCGGCCTTTCCTGATGCTGTGACCGCAGCGGCAATCCGCGGATCAGTGTGCCGATCCGAAGGGGGTGACCCCTTCGGATAACGGATCAACGGTGGTCCGTGGCACCACTAGCGGCCATGTTAAATATCGGCCTAATTTGGATAAAAATTGTCCGATGCCGATTTCTCCAACGGCCAAATTTCAACTTTTCCATTATTTCAGAACTAGGGAACTAACGATTATGTTAACTTTTATGGTATCCAATATCCACCTTGCCACTTTTGTGTACTGAAAAGTATTGCAGTAAATCATCACTGTAAACAATAGAATGCCCTGTAACAGAAGTCTGTTCTCACCCCTGTGGTATCCCAAGTCCCCTCCAGTACCTCCCCTGAGTTCCTGTGGTGTAGCCTCATTCAATCTCTTCAAAGAGTCGAGATCCTGATGATCATGGCTGATCTCTCAGGTGTACCAGTTTATGAAGCTGAGATGGAGAACATGTTCTTCACTTCTCATCACAGGACACACCCTTCTGTCATTCACTTTTACACAGATGACCAGTTTATCTGAAGATCTCACTGGCCATCTCTGTAAAATATCTCCTCCCATATTCTCTAGCTCAGAGGTGGAGAATATGAGTGAGAAGCTGCTGTAATGTTAATCAACAATAGCAAGCTTAAAGACGAAGTAAACTTATTTATTTATTTTTTTTCTGCAAAAATAAACCATGTAAGAGAAAGGCATAATGAGCTAGTATGCATACTAGCTCATTATGAATGACTTACCTGAGATCGAAGAACGCCATGTTGCCTTTCAGTCTCTTCTGTTTATCGCCGCTCCGGCACTGTGACTGGCCGAAGTGGCCATGACGTCACTCCCGCGCATGCGTGGGACCGGCATGATCCCATTGATCATGGGATCATGCCAGGACACTCGGTGCGCCTGCAACATTTGTCTACGGTGAGCATGCGCTGTAGACATCGGTGCAGAGTTTTCTGCAAATATCTCCTTTTTATAGCACTTTTTGATGTGAAAATTACAATGGTTCCAAAAATGTGTCAAAAGTGTCCGATGTGTCCGCCATGATGTCGCAGTCACGAAAAAAAATCGCTGATCACCACCATTAGTAGTATAAAAAAAAAAATTTATTGATAAAAATGCAATAAAACTATCCCCAATTTTTTTTTAATTTTTTTTTTTTACCAAAAATATGTAGAAGAATACGTATCGGCCTAAACTGAGGAGACATTTTTTTTTTATATATATTTTCTGAGGATATTTATTATATCTATTTTTGTTTATAGCGCAAAAAAATAAAAACCGCAGAGGTGATGAAATACCACCAAAAGAAAGCTCTATTTGTGGGAAAAAAAGGACGCCAATTTTGTTTGGGAGCCACGTTGCACGACCGCGCAATTGTCAGTTAAAGCGACGCAGTGCCGAATCGCAATACCTGCATATTGGTCTGGGTCTTAACCAGTTAAAATGCACGTTAAAAGTGTCAAACTAAAAGTGTCAAACTATATGCTAAAATAAGCGCCAAAGTGTGCATTACAAACTACACCAAAATGTGTCTTAAAATAACCTGTGCCAAAATGTGTTTAAAAAAAGTGCCAAAATTCACAATAAAAAAACCACGGTCAGATGCACGTTAAAGCGGGGGTTCACCCAAAAAACTTTTTTTAACATTTACATTCAGCCGAGTTGTCAGAATGACAATCGGCTGTTTTTTTTTTTTTTTTTATCGCCGTACATACCGTATTTTCACCGCCGCTTCCGGGTATGTCTTCTGCGGGACTGGGCGTTCCTAATTGATTGACATCCTTCTGACTGGCGCATACAGCGTGTCACGAGTTGCCGAAAGAAGCCGGACTGCGAGTCGGCTCTATACGGCGCCTGCGCACCGACGTTCGGCTTGATTCGGCAACTTGTGACGCGCAGTATGCGCCGGTCGGAAGGATGTCAATCAATTAGGAACGCCCAGTCCCGCAGAAGACATACCTGGAAGCGGCGGTGAAAATATGGTATGTACGGCAATAAAAAAAAAACAGCCGATTGTCATTCTGACAACTCGACTGAATGTAATGTTAAAAAATGTTTTGGGTGAACGCCCGCTTTAAAAAAAAAAAGGCAAAAATGCATATAAATAATGCAAAATTTGCCAATTAAAAAGTGGCAAAACACACATTTTAAAGTGTGTGTGTGTGTGTGTGTGTGTGTGTGTGTATATGTATGTATGTATGTGTGTGTGTGTGTGTGTGTATATATATATATATATATATATATATATATATATATATATATTATAAAAAAAAGTTTAAAAAGTGCTAATTTTCATGTAATAACACGCTGTTTTTCACTTTTTAAACTCAGCTGCTCTGTAATCAGGTGTATCAGGAGATCGCTTCATAAACAGGGTGATAGAAAAGATTTTTCTCTAAGAACTGCAATGAGATAAATATCAATGTTTGGTAAACATACACCATGATCAGGAATCATAATTTATGGCTTGACTGTAGATGCAGGTGATATAGCCTTTAAATTATTTCTCCTGAGGTTTTGGATCAGGGTCTATAAATTCATTTATACCCTCACCAAAAATAACTTGGCCAAGTCCCCAAAACATGTGTTACTGGGTTGTAAGGTAGAAGAAGGCTCCTCAATTTCATATTTTATATGCGCTAAAATCGCAATAGCCAGGAACTGGAAGTCGGCAGCCATACTGTTTGACCAACATAAACTTTTTTTTTTTTTTTTAGCTCATCTTGCAGGATAAATTAAAATAATTTGAAAGGGTATGGGGTCCCTGGATTGAATATCTGACTTATGATCCCTCCGGGCAGTAGCTGACTGACAGGTTTCCTCCTGGAGTCCCCCTTCCCTTGTATTCGTTCCACCTTCTTGTACTTTTTGACTTCCCTTTTCTTTTTTTGTTTTCCTCTCCTCTTTTTCTCTTCTACTTGGATTTTGATGTTGTAGGGCCTGGACTGCATCCTTTCACGATTGGGGGGCGTACTCTGGGACCTGTTTTAACTAAGCCAATACTATAATATAGGACATATTAAGATGTTTCAGACTTAAAGCGGTTGTAAACCGCATAAACTTTTTTTTTTTTTTTTTTTTTTTTTTAAACCTGCAAGGCAAAAGGCATAATCAGCCAGTATGCACCGCATACTGGCTGATTATGAAATACTTACCTCGGAACGAGGTGAGGAACACTTACCTGGTTCACGCCGAGCGAGATGTCATCTTGCTCCGGCGTGTCTTCCGGGTATCGCCGCTCCAGCGCTGTGATTGGCTGGAGCAGCGATGACGTCACTCCCGCGCGTGAGAGATTTAAATTCGGCAAGGTCCGGCGGCTGCCGGTCCTTTAGCCGAGGATCCCCCCTGCACATGCGCCGCTGCAATCAGCGGCGCATTGTGGGGGGAATATCTCCTAAACCATACAGGTTTAGGAGATATTCTTGATACCTACAGGTGAGCCGTATTATAGGCTTACCTGTAGGTAAAAGTGACAAATAAGGGTTTACAACCACTTTAAAGTCTGCTATACAGCTCGCGTTAAAGCTGTATATGAAGCTGTAAGCTAAGACAAGACAGTCATACGACAGGGACGTGACTTTGATCCCCCAATAATTAGGGGGAACTCCACGCCAATTTAAAAAAAATAAATAAACTGCATGGGTTCCCCCTTCATGAGCATACCTGGCCCTTTGGTCTATTTTAAGGGTAACCCCCACGCTGAAAAAAACGGCATGGAGTCCCCCCTAAAATCCATACCAGACCCTTATCCGAGCGGCCAGTCAGGAAAGGGGGTGGGGAGGAGCGAGCGCCTCCCCCCCCCCCTTCCTGAGCCGTACCAGGCCGCATGCCCTCAACATGGGGGGGTTTGGTGCAGGGGCACCTTGCCCCCATGTAGATGAGGACAAGGCACCCTTCCCAAAAACCCTGGCCGTTGGTTGTCGGGGTTTTGCGGGCGGGGGGCTTATCAGAATCTGGGAGCCCTCTTTAATAAGGGGGCCACCCACCCTAGGTGAATGAGTAATGGGGTACATCTTAGCCCTACCCATTCACCTGGAGGAAAAGTGTAAAAAAAAAATAAACGCACTGCACAGGTTTTTAAAATTATTTATTAGTCAGCTCCGGGGGTCGTCTTCTGACTTCGGGGGTCTTTCGTCTTCTCCGCTTTCTTCTTCTGCTCTCGGGTGTCATCTCCGCGCTCCCTGGTGCTTCTCCCGCTCTCCGGTTCTTTGTTCCTTTTGCCGGGCGTCGCCTTCTTACCTCTTCTCTGATGTTGACTCAACGCTCCCTCCCGCTGTAATGCCGGGTGTGCGGTGCGCAACAATTATATAGGCCTCTTATGTCGTCACCACCTGGAGCATGCTGGGACTGTGACGACATAAGCTCCCTTGTGGTTAACTCCCAAACTGCAATTGTCATTTTCACAGTAAACAATGCATTTTTTATGCATTTTCTGCTGTGAAAATGACAATGGTCCCAAAAATGTGTCACAATTGTCCAAAGTGCCATAATGTCGCAGTCATGAAAAAAATCGCTGATCGCCGCCATTAGTAGTGTAAAAAAAAAAAAAATGCTATAAAACTATACCATATTTTGTAAACGCTATAAATTTTTCCGCAAACCAATCGATAAACGCTTTTTTTTTTTTTTTACCAAAAATAGGTAGAATACGTATTGGCCTAAACTGAGGAATTTTGTTTTTTTATATATATTTTTGGGGGATATTTATTATAGCAAAAAGTAAAAAATATTGATTTTTTTTTTTCAAAATTGACGCTCTATTTTTTGTTTATAGCGCAAAAAATAAAAACCGCAGAGGTGATCAAATACCACCAAAAGAAAGCTCTATTTGTGGGGAAAAAAAGACGCCAATTTTGTTTGGGAGCCACGTCGCACGACCACGCAAAAACTGGCCAGGTCCTTTAGCTGCCTAAAGGTCGGGGTCTTAAGTGGTTAATATTAGGACACTTGCCTGTCCATCAATCCCATGATGTCAGCATCCCAGCTAATTTTACGATCAGCTCTTGGGTGCTGCCGCCATTTGTGGTAAGGTTCCCTACTGCAGGGCTCGAAAAATTCCGGGCGCCAGGTTGCAATTGCGACAAGAAATTGTGACCTGGCGCCCGCGCTCGCCGGTAATTGAGGCCGCGGCCTCAGTTACCGGCCGTCACGGGCCCGGCGATCGCACGGTGGGGGCGCACGGAGGCACAGTGGTCGGTAATTGAGGCCGCTGCCTTGTGAAGTGCCAAGCTTCCTTCTGTGACCTGCGCCACCTGGTGGTGGCCGTTGGCATTACAAGTAAAACAGCATAGAACTGCTGTTTTACTTGTCAATGAGGTTTGTATTGATGGTTCAAACCACAGTCCTGCATTGCTTAAAAAATAAATAAAAATCCTTGCACAATTTCTTTGGCAATACATGTGTCTTAAATAGGAACTTCCATGAAATTGTGAAGAGAAAGGACTGAAGCTGGAGAATATCAGTAATCTGATTACATATTAGAACATATGTAATTTTTCACTGCCATCTCCTTCCCCCAAACATTATATATTTTTTTTATTCTAACACCCTAGAGAATAAAATGGCGATCGTTGCAATACTTTCTGTCACGTCGTATTTGCGCAGCGGCCTTACAAGCGCACTTTTTTTGGGAAAAAAATACACTTTTTTTAATTAAAAAATAAGACAACAGTAAAGTTAGCCCAATTTTTTTTTTTATATTGTGAAAGATAATGTTACACCGAGTAAATTGATACTCAACATGTCACGCTTCAAAATTGTGTCCGCTCGTGGAATGGCGACAAACTTTTACCCTTTAAAATCTCCATAGGCGACATTTAAAAAATTCTACAGGTTGCATGTTTTGAGTTAGAGGAGGTCTAGGGCTAGAATTATTGCTCTCGCTCGAACGATCGCAGCGATACCTCACATGTGGTGTTTGAATACCGTTTACATATGCCGGCGCTACTCACGTATGTGTTCGCTTCTGCGCGCAAACTCCGCGGGGCACGTTTTCTGGCTCCTAACTTTTTTAGCTGGCTCCTAGATTCCAAGCAAATTTGTCAAACCCTGCCCTACTGTGCATGCGTGCTGCGCTTTCTAACTGGTGCGGAGCAAGGAGGAGGGGGGCCGAGGTCTCCTGGAAGTGGGTCAAAACAGGTACCAGCATCCCCCCGAAAAGGTGACAAATCTGGTGACAAATCTGGCATTGGAAGGGAGGAGGAGGAGGCAGATAGCCGGAGCTTACACTTTTGGGTGGAATTCCAAACAGTACAAACTTGTATAGCCCTGACATCAAGTCCAGTATGATAGAACTTAGACAGAAAAACTGAGGCTCTGGAGCCACAATCGGAACATATTTCTTTTTTTTGGTGCACAAATGACACTAATAAATATGGATTACGATTGGTGTATTTGATATGTTTACAAAGCATAGACGTAGCACACCGGTTGACAAAACCTTTACACAAGAACTCAAGGATTCCTGTAGTGTGTGTGTTATATATTCCATAAAGATCAGATATTTTAAACATTTACCACACTGTGTGCCCAGAATGACTTCTTTATGCTCTCAGGATAACTCTAGTGCTGCCAGGTACCATGGTGTAATTGAAAGTGTTATCTCCAATCGCTGTAGGACAAACAAGTCTGTTTGATGTTCTGGTATTGTTACAATTTCTGTGTAACAAACGCTAATCACTGATTTACATTTTCTTGAAAAAGTGACAGATCTGTATGTGCTTGGAGTGCTGTGCTTTATTACACATAGAAATCTTATCATTTTCTGAGCTAAAATATCCATACATGATGAAGTCGAGGAAATCAGCTGCTTGTCTGAAGATCTGCAGGTAGATCGGTTTGATCTGCGGTGAATTGTAGTTTGGGAGGGAGCCCAAGCAATTATTATTTCTGAAATGTATGCTTCTGTGCAGTCTGGACAAATCTGTATGTGCATGCATATGCTATAAATTTAGTGCAACATTGCTTTTTTTTTTTTTTTTTTTGGGCAGTTGGTACCTATTTCTGACAGGTGCCTGCTCCCACATCCGCCTACAACCTCTTTAGATGCATCACATGTCCCAGGAGGCTGCAGGATCAGTCTGCAAGTGCAGCAATTCTCATGCATGGGATGGCTGTGAAACAAGTCGCAGTCGGGCTTCGTACACACGGGCAAGAATCTCGTCAGGAAAAAAAACTTATTGTTTTTCCCGGCGAGATTCTTGTCAAGAATCTCTTGCCGCCCGAGTGTACACACAGACCTTTCAAAAGAACCGCGGTTCTCTTGAAGGGCAAGAACACACAGTGACGTCATAGCGTATGACGAGCATGCGCTTGTCACATTCGATGCTGTCGCCGCCATCTTGCTTCACTCTACCTATGCCGTGGAAGCTACTGCGCATGCGTCAGTCATTTTGAGCATGCGCAGGTTTCCACAGCGACAGGTAAGTATACACACTCTGGGGTTTATCGTCGGGAAACGGGCCGACAATAACCTCGACGAGAGCAGGATCTCTATTTTTCTCGTCGAGATTCTGGCCAGATTTCCAGACGAGAAACCTGAAGCCTCGTACACACGCTCGGTTTACTCAGCAAGAAAGCTCTGCCAGCAGTTTTCTTGCTGGTTCTTGCCAAGAAAACCGAGCATGTGTACGAGGCTTCAGGTTCTCAAGCCAAGATGGCGGTGCTGGGGACCGAAAGATCGGCAAACAACTGACCTGGGCGAAGACGTCGCTGGGCTCCTGGACTGCTGAGTACTTGTTTATTAAAGGCCAGCAGCTACAGTATGTGTAGACGGGTATACTTTTTTTTTTTTTTTTTTTTGAACATCGGTAAAAACCTGAACTAAAGTGACACTAAATATCTTTATTCTCATGAGATAGACTTATCAGCTGAGAATGGACATGGATGGATCAAACTTTAGAAGGTCACTGTTGATTTGGCCAGATTTAGATCTATTTATGAGTGGCGGAGCTATAGGGGTTGCTGCAGTTGCACTTGAGACTGGACGGACCCTGCCGTTCTGCCACTGTCGGGGGGGGGGGGGGGCCAGCAGTGGGGGAGGTGCGATCGGCAGCTCTATGGTGCCAGTGGGCTCTACCAGGGGCTTGTAGATTTCTTTCCGAGTGTCCAGTGTATACAGTGGAGAGGCGAGGGGTTGGGGGGGGCTCTGACCCGAGCAGGTATCGGTTTCAATGAGTCGCTCTGCTTGTACACAGTTGCTGATGCATGCCGGAGTCAGAGGCCCCTCTCCTCTCCGCTGTATATGCTCGGGAGAAGAACTACAAGCCCCAGGGAAATCCCCCTGCCTGTGGACACCATAGAGCTGACGATTGTGCCACCTCCCACCTTCATCAGCCAGGTACACGTGGAACCTCTGGAAGATGGGGGGGAATCAGCTGTCTGGGACCCTGATGTAAGGAGGGGGGGCTTTCTCAGCACACTAATGTAAAGTAGGTGCCCTCTGGGGACCCCAATGTAGGGGGAGGCTGTCTGGGGACCCCAATGTAAGTGGGGAATGCGCACACACGCGTATGTATATACATGTGTATGCCCACCCAAGTGTATGACTTTCTTTACTTCGCTGCTATGGGCTCTAGCCCGAGATCTTTTGTAGACCACGCAACAACCCTGGTGGGGGCCCTTCATGGTTTCTTGCACCGGGGCCCTGGAGATTCTAGTTGCCTCTGGTAATGGGGTGCGGTTCACAGTGTGAACCTAGGCTTACTCCTCCACTGCTTACTGACAATAAAAACCAGACAAGTTCTTGATGTTTTCAAAGATCAGTACACACACTGTAACCACACATAGTGACCGGACACTGGTATCTGAACCGTACAATTACATGCCCATGGGATGAACCTAATTGACTTTGTATAAGTCCCAGTAGGGACTTTGAATACATTTCTCAGATCCATATTATTGTAACTCCATATAAGCCACAATGTATCCCCCCTAATAGTCCCAGGTTGGTGCACAGACATATGACTAAAACTGATGTCTTGGGTCACGGTATTTCTTCATATTGTGCAATGTGTGATAATTATCTTCTCCTGTGTGGGATCACTGATGTTCTGTTGTTCACAAATGACCTTAAACGGTATAATTATGGTGTGCTTGTAGTATCACATGGACAATATCAGCATCTTATCAGTGCCATAAACGCGCTGCTGAATGATATCGGCATAGTCTTATTGCTGCATAACTGAGATCTCACTTCTTTCATAAAGGGGAAGATGCATACAAAACCTATTGCAGTAAAAATGTTTTAAAAGATACCGCTCTTTGTGCACCTTTTATATACAGTAAAACCTTGGATTGCGAGCATAATTCATTCCAGAAACATGCTTGTAATCCAAAGCACTTGTATATCAAAGCCTTTTTTACAGGGTATAAAAGAGAAAAAAGGCACCTCCTAAGCGTGGCAATAAGTTGTTAAATGTTGTACCTTCATTAAATGTAACCATATTGCTACAATTGGAGGCTCCTCTCTTCTTTTTTTATACTTGGTTGTGACATGACGCTACTCTTATATTAAGCCATCGCTTGTATATCAAGGCAAAATGTATTAAAACATTTTGCTTGTCTTGCAAAACGCTCTCAAACCGAGTTACTCTCAGACCAAGGTTTTACTGTATGTTTTTTATTTGGTTGTTGATTAGAAATGCACAGGGTACATTGTAGTATGTTAAAGCGGTTGTTAACCTACAAAAAAAAACATTCCTTTAAAGCATGAATAACTGCACAGTGCTAGTGCTGTGTAATTTGCCCCCCCCTAGATTCTGCCCTCACCTGTAAACTGACCACGGTATATCATGGCTGCCGAGCCCTGACACCGTGGTCAGTGTACATGCCTCTGTCATATGCAGCCCTGCTCTCTGCTCACCTTTGTTTCCTCCCCCCTCCCCTCCCTGCCTGTCAGCTGGTCTGTGTGAGCCGCCTCTCCCCTCCCCTTGTAGCACCGCTCCGAACAGTGCACGCAAGCACTGCAGCCCCACTGCTAGTATAACCTGTAGTGTATGTACTGTGTGCCTTTTTTTACAAAAAATGTATACACTATACACCTGATGTATACACTACAGAGTGAGATGTGAGCTCGGCCCCTCCCTAGTACATGCATCAGGAGAGTGCAACGGGCGGTTATACTACAGGTTATACTAGCAGTGGGGCTGGCGGTTCTTGTGTGCGCACTGCCTTAACAACCCCTTTAAAGCGGAGTTCCACCCAAAAGTGGAACTTCTGCTCATCTTATCCCCCCCCCCCTTTGGTGCCACAATTGGCACCTTTCGGGGGGGGGGGAGGATACAGCATCAGCTGCTGGTGCCGACATTGTTGGACTCCAGGACAGGTAAGTGTCCACTTATTAAAAGCCAGTAGCTGCAGTATGTGTAATGAATGAATTAATGAAAATATATATAATTAATTTTTATTTTTTTATTATTTATTTATTTTATCTGCCTAGTTTGTACATGCATAAAAAAAATCAATTGTTGGGATCACTTCAGTCATTACTGTCATAGTTATAGCATGCCATTTGCAGTATGTAAGGCTGAACTGCAGTACACTTGATAGGCTCCTGGTGTAGCTCTTACTCTCTCGATCTAGTGTACAGGTGATTACAATTGGTTAAAGTGGTTGTAAACCCAACCACACATCTTGCACCTACAGGTAAGCCTAGATTAAAGCTTACCTGTAGGTGCAAGAAATAGCTCTTAAACCTACATGGTTTAGGAGATATTTACAGTAATTACAGGCACCGAGGTCTACGGCGCATGTGCGCCGTAAACGATGGCGCAGGTGCACTGAAAGTGCAGTTTTTTTATGAATGGCATTACCTGGTTTAATGCCGTATTCCTGCGCGCATGCACGGGAGTGACGTCATCGCCGCTCCGGCCAATCACAGCGCCGGAGCGGCGAAAACAGGAAGTATCTGTGAGGACATGGCGGCGGGGAACGAGGAGGACTTTGGGGGCTTCGATTTCAGGTAAGTGCCACATAATGAGCTAGTATGCATACTAGCTCATTATGCCTTTCTCTTGCAGGTTTTAAAAAAAAATAAAAAAATATTTTTTAATGCAGCTGCACATGGAAGTGTGACACGGAGACAACACACACCCCCTCTTTGCTCCCCCTGGGTCCAGATTCGAAGCTCTCTGCTGGCTACCAAGCCTACAAGCTATCCAGCTATTTGAGCCATAACAGAATCTGGGACTCGGTTCAGGGACCCTAGTCGGAGTTTCCGTTGCCGTTCGCCAACTATTACCTTTACAAATCGTGCATTAGCCAGAAGTTTTCTACCTCCATATACCATGATGTTTTAAATAGCCTTTCATATGCCTACTTGGCTGGTTAGGTAACAGCATTGTATATGCCACATATTGATTACCAACGGTCTGTTCCACACATTGCTGCAGAGACCTTTTTTACCTACCGTTATGCTCCTGATGAAGCGTCCTGAATGCGAAACATGGTGAGTAAAAGCAACATCCATCACTCCGCATATCCAATCCAGTCCTAAGGATTTAAAAGTCTTTGTTTACCTTCTGGTGCTGTATGGTTTTGTCTATACGACCATGTGTGCATAAGTATAAGCTTTTATGTAATATGTCCTAAATTGTGTACTGTGATAATATGCTGATTCTGTACCGTTTTGTTCAAGTTCTGTATATCATAATTTTTTCTTGGTACACCCCTTTTCTGTGAATAAATATATTTATAGATTTTCTACAATATTTACTTGTACTGTCAAAAGTCCATTCCATTAGCCTAGATTAATCTCCAGTTGCATATTATCGGGACGTTGGTACACTTTAACATTGGCATTCACAGCTTTTAGTCGCCCTGTGGTTTATGCACTTTTTCTCTAGCAAGACCCATTTAAAGGTTTTATATATCGCCAACAGTTTGTTTGCAGCGCTTAACAAAATAAAGGCAGACATTACCGTTACATTACAATTTGTTACAAGAGGAATCGGAGGGTCCTCATTAGAGCTTACAATCTAAAAAGGGAGGGTCAATTGATACAAAAGGTAATGGCTGTGGGGATGAGCTAATGGAGGAAGTAAAACGGTGTTGATTAGAAGCAGGATAGGCTTCTTTAAAGAGAAGATTTTTCAGGTATCGTCTAAATATGAATAGATTAGGGGACAGTCGGACAGATTGGGGTAGGGAGTTCTAAAGGATGGGAGAAGCTCTGGAGAAATCCTGGAGATGACAAGGGAACTAGAGAGTTGGAGGTCTTGGGAGGACCGAAGAGAGTGGCTTGGTTGGTATTTTGGGATTAGGTTAGTGATGTAGCTGGGGGCCGAGTTGTGGATAACTTTGTAAATTATTGTTCGTACTTTGAATTTATTCGTTGGGTGAGTGGGAGCCAGTAGAGGGATTGTGTATATTCAACTGTGACAGGCTCTTCCCAAGCCAGCACCTTTCAGTGAAAGCCACCACACCTGTATATTGAAACCTTTAGCAGCATTTTTTCTTTTTCTCTTCCTGTGCAGGTTCACAGTGGTGGCAGCTCCACTGCAAGGGGTGATTTTAATTTTCCCTGGAGTCAAACCTGCCATACACTAGTAGATTTTTTTTTAACATCTATATGGACATTCTCATACATTTCTCGTACGTTTGAGGAACTGAGAAATGTTAAGCTGTCGTCAACTTTTTTTTTTTTTTTTAAATTGTACCTACAGCTACACAATAAGGCTTACCTGTAGGTACAGTGAATATCTCCTAAACTTGCAGTGTTTTGGAGATAATCGCACTAGATGCAGCTAGTGACGTCACTGGTGCATGCTCTCTGAAGGTCTGGCATTCCATCCTGGATCTTCATAGTTTGGTGCCCGAGTCAAGGGCTCCCATGCGCAGGAGTGACATCAGTCTCGACCACTCACACAGCCGGAGCTCGCAGACCCAGAAGGAAGACCAAGGCTTTCATTCCAAGATAAGTGTTTTATAATGTGCTAGAATGCAATGCATAATTGCACATTATGCCATTGCTTGGAGGGGATTTTTTTTTTTTTACTTTGTGTGGTGTACTACAGATTTTAAGAGGTTTTCCACTTTGTAAAAAAAGGAATTAAGTTAGCAGCTACAAATCCTTTAGCTGCTGACTTTAAATAACAAGACACCAAGTGTCCAGCGCTGTCTCACCTGAGCTAGATCCCTAGCCTTCATGATCCCGGCGCTGGTATCTTAAACATACTGCTTATGGCTTCGCAGCTGGCTGCCAACTGCACATGTGTAAGCCACTCCGCACTTTGTAAATGGTCCCACAGTCTTCTGGGACCTGTGACGTGTCCCAGAAGACTGCGGGAAGAGGGAGAGGAGAATCTCTGCTTGGATCACCTAGGCGATCCGAGTGGGATTGTAAAAAAAAAAAATAACCTGCCAAATGTGGCAGAGGAGGGAAGGAGGAGGACTTAAAGGGATTGTAAAGGTAAAAAAATGTTTTCCTAAATGGCTTTCTTTACCTTAGTGCAGTCCACCTTCACTTACCTCATCCTTCTATGTTTGCTATTAAATGTCCTTATTTCTTCGGAGAAATCCTCACTTCCTGTTCTTCTGTCTGCCGTCCTGCCGTCGGCCGGGTCCTTCCTTTCCCACGCCGAAGCGGTATTTTCGTCAGGGCCCACGGGCAAACCCTCCCAGGCTGACAAAGGCTCAGCTGGGGGATTAAAACGTCCCTGGGTGCGTAAGCCGATCACGCTGGCACTCAAACCCACCAATGTATGTAGCCTTCCCCCGCCCGTCTCTGGGGGTCTGCGAGGTGGTCTCTTTAGAGTACTAGAGAGGGTTCCTTCCTATCCACCGAACAGATTTTTTTTCCCCTTGTGTCTCCCTCTCCTTCCGGCTCATCGGTCTGCCCTGGGGCAGTGTGGGACTTGCTAAGCTGTGGGGTAATTTTACCTGTCCTACAGGACAAGAGGTTTGAGGGTTTCTATTCGAATCTGTTCTTGGTCCCGAAGATGGACGGGGTCCGTCCGATTTTGGGCCTCAAGCCCTAAACGTCTTTGAACGTTGGGTAGTTCCGCATGGAATCTCTTTGTTCGGTGGTAGCTGTCCCCATCCAGGGGACTTTCTGGCGTCCTTGGACATCAAGGACGCATACATGCATGTCCCATTTTGCGCAAGTCAGAGGTTTCTGTGCTTTGCGATGGGGAGGACCACTGTCAGTTTGTGGCCCTATCTTTTGATCTGGCGTCCGGCACCAAGAGTTTTCACCAGGGAGCTCGCACTTACCAGGTGCTGTAAATCCTGTCTACTGATCATTGTCCTAGTACTTTGGGCGATCAGGATATGCCTCTCCTCGTGGCCGAGGAGGTTGCAATGTCGTCCGATCTGGATTCAGCCAGAAAATGCCACGGCCGTGGCTTTGGTCTACCATCAGGTATACTGGCAGGCGGACTACCGGAGTCACCAGAAGCTGGACCAGGGCGATTGGTCTTTGTACTTGGAGGTGTTTCAGCTCCCTTGCAGGAGGTGAGACTCGCAGGGCATGGATCTCCTGGCCACTCATCTCAACCGCAAGGTGTTGAAGTTCGTGGCCAGGTCTAGTGATCCTGTATAGATGCGTCGGTTAGGGTTTCCCATTGAAGAATATGGCTAGGACTGAGGAATTGTGACCTCCCCCAAAGGTCACAGGGTGTGGCTGACCCACCCCCACCAAAGTATACCGCCTACCCCAACTAAGTCGGGGAATGAACAAGTCGGGGAAAGCGCCTTGATGCTCGCGGCCTTTTCCCAGGATCGCGGCGAGCTGTGGGCAGGATGTTTTAGGCGAGGCCGCGGCTTCGGCCTAGTCCTCGGAGCGCCGGTCCTATGGAACAAACTTTTTTTTTTTTTTTTTTTGCCCATGTCCACCTTCCAAGCCCCCACTCGCCAGGACGCTATTTCTAGTCGCATGGCATGGTGACCGGGATTTGTCAAGCCTTGTACTAGGCTTTAAAGCAAACATTCTTACTAGTGTATGGCCAGATTTAGGCTTTTAATAGATTTGGGGTTGGGCTTGATGGTCTTCAATGGCAGATCTCTAAAGGTCAGCTCTGTAAGTATAACTTTATTTACAACTTGTCTTCATCACCTTCTCTTCAAGTTATTCTTTAATTTTCAAGAGTTCCTTTTGTTCATGTTTTCCTATATCAATGAACCGGTTTCACTACTGTCCTTATTAAAGTATACATTCGAAACTACAAGGTAGAGCGTGGCGTGATTACAGCAGATGCAGCAAACTTTAAATATAGATTTTCTTGTGAGGTTTCTAGAACTGTAATTTCATTTTCTCCTGTTGGTTTGAAGCTTTATTATTTTTTGTCTGCAGAGAATTGTCTAGGATCTATCATCAAGCAGCCAGTAGAAGCGAAGTCCTATTTTCCATGGCTGTACCTGGTGACAACTAGTTTCACTGTATTTTCTCAAGTGCTGGAACGGTGTTGTCTTAGTGGAAGTTGTTTTTCCATTTTCTCCCATCTACGGTGTTACTTTGTACATAAATTCAGTTATTTTTTCCGTTTCCAACATGTGACTTTTAAGCTATTATATTTTTTCTTTTTTTTTTCTTTTATGTGGTGTGAAAATTGCTCATGGCGTCAGTCGCCCCTTTACGTGGTTTTCCATTATAATACAGAGTTGGTTCAGAGGGAAACCCAAAACTATGCTGTAGGGCAGGGGTGGCAAACTCAAATTCATCGGGGGCCGCATCAGCAGTATGGTTGCCCTCAAAGGGCCGGTTGTATAGGACTATGCATCTACTCTTTATTATCATAAATAATTGCGCTACGTACACAGTGGATGGGCCAGGATTACGCTACGTACAGAGTGGAGGGGTCAGGATTGCGCTACGTACAGAGTGGAGGGGGTCAGGATTGCGCTACGTACAGAGTGGAGGGGGTCAGGATTGCGCTACGTACAGAGTGGAGGGGGTCAGGATTGCGCTACGTACAGAGTGGAGGGGGTCAGGATTGCGCTACGTACAGAGTGGAGGGGGTCAGGATTGCGCTACGTACAGAGTGGAGGGGGTCAGGATTGCGCTACGTACAGAGTGGAGGGGGTCAGGATTGCGCTACGTACAGAGTGGAGGGGGTCAGGATTGCGCTACGTACAGAGTGGAGGGGTCAGGATTGCGCTACGTACAAGAGTGGAGGGGTCAGGATTGCGCTACGTACAGAGTGGAGGGGTCAGGATTGCGCTACGTACAGAGTGGAGGGGTTAGGATTGCGCTACGTACAGAGTGGAGGGGTTAGGATTGCGCTACGTACAGAGTGGAGGGGTTAGGATTGCGCTACGTACAGAGTGGAGGGGTTAGGATTGCGCTACGTACAGAGTGGAGGGGTTAGGATTGCGCTACGTACAGAGTGGAGGGGTCAGGATTGCGCTAGTGGAGCTCGCGATCCCACCCACCCGCTCGCTGGGAAAGTGCTGCTGCCTGTTGTCTTAGATTTGCCGCAGTGAGGTGGGGGGGGGGCCTCTGCTTGGAGGCTTGGACCAATCACAAATTCTCAGTTTCACCTTCTTTGTCATGGAATACCATCTTCGAGAAATGTAACCCCCCCATCCCCTTAAAGTGATTGTAAAGTCAGAAGGTTTTTATCCTAATGCATTCTATGCATTGATAAAAAGCCTGTGTGCAACAACCCCCCCTATCTACCCAGCAATGTCCGCGGGCGCCTTGGCCATCCAGGACTCTACCTCCTGCTTGTCTGAGACACAGCAGTGGTGGTGGCATTGGCTCCCACTGCTGTCAATCAAATTTTAATCAATCAGGAGAGGGGGTGGGGCCAAACCGCAGCTCCATCTCTGAATGGTTACACGGAGCTGTGGCTCTGCTCGGGTGCCCCCATAGCAAGCTGTTTGCCCTGGGGGCACTCGAGGTAGTGGTCAGGAGAACCGAAGAGGGACCCGAGAAGAGGAGGATCGGGGCTGCCCTGTGCAAAACCACTGCATGGAACTGGTGAGTATAACATGAGATATATATATATAAGTTCGGCTCTATACGGCGCCTGCGCACCGACGTTCGGCTTCTTTTGGCAACTCGTAACGCGTAGTATGCGACAGTCGGAAGCCTGTCAATCAGATAGGAACGCCCAGTCCCGCAGAAGACATACCCGGAAGTGGCGGTGAAATAAGGTATGTACGGGGAAAAAAAAAAAACAGCCGATTGTCATTAGGACAACTCGGCTGAATGTAATGTTAAAAACATTTTTTTTGGGTGAACCTCCACTTTAATAAATTTCATATTATCAGACATACTGCACTTAGGCGCATTTTTTCTTTTTGTTTGGGCCTTTAATCACCTGTTGGTATCAGACTGCAGCTCTCATCCAGGTGCCACCTACAATGGGGCCAGACAGATGGTAATGAACTTGAAGACGAATCCCCGTGAGATCAATCTCAGTCACTGATGATACCGACATCACTCAGGACACACCATACTGTACCGTGCAGCAGCCGATAGTTCGCGCATAGGTAGTAATTGGTGGTGATGCGCATGACCCATTGACACATAGAAAAGCCGAGCAAGGATCTCTCTGCACCTGGGTATTTGAATAGACAACCTCCTCCTTTTTTTTTTTTTTTTTTTTTTTTTTGTTCTTTGATATATTTTAGTCAATGAGCTACTATGACCATGTACGAAGTGTTTCCACATGTGTTGATTTTGTTCCCCACGGGTTTCTGTGTGCTGCAACAGAGAAGACGGCCACTGACTCCTGGTTTATTACTTTGTATAGCCAGAGTTGTACATGTCTAGTGGTACAATATGTTATTGGAGAACACCTGTAATGTTCATTTTAATATGTTTGAAAATCAATAATCCTATGCTGCTTGTAATCATCAAACGTTCTGATTTCCAGGCCTCATCGTTGGAGTGGTGCTGCGATATGGTGTCCATGTTCCTAGTGATGTCAACAATGTAACCATGAGCTGTGAGCAGGAAATGAGCCCAGCCACACTGGTAGTGAATGTGAGTGGCAAGTTCTACGAGTACACCCTGAAAGGGGAGATCAGCTCTCAGGCGCTGAACAACGTCAAAGACAATGAAATGCTGCGGAAGGTGAGACTGGGTGGATGGTGGGTACATTATGGGCATGTATCAATGAGCCTCCTGCAGCACGCACTTCACATGTAAAAACTGGTTAGTCGCTGTACATTCTGCAGTATTAATAACTTCATTTTATGTGGTAGGTCCGTTCTAATCCTCGTTTTACAACCTTGTTTTTTCATATGATTAGGTACATATGCACCACAGGCAGGCTCTGTCTGGCTGCAACCTGTTTAGAGATGTCTAATTTTGTCCAGAGAAGTAACCTAGTTACATATTTTACTTGTTAATGTTGAGCTATAGATGAGTGCACTGACATTCTTCAGTGTGTCTGGATAAAGGTAATGTATTAAAATAAATGTTTGTCAAGTAGTAGAAATATGATAACGGAACTAAAGTGGTTGTAGAGTAAGGTAAAAAAACTTTCTGTATGTAGCATCCCCTGAAGCCTCCCTAAATACTATACATACCTGAGCCTGATCTCATTCCAGCAATGTGCACGAGAGACTCTCTCGCTCCTTATTGACTCTGATACAGCAGCAGGAGTCATTGGCTCCCACTGCTGTCAATCGGAGGCAAGAGCCGAGCCGACTCGGGAGTGAGCATGTATGAGTGCCCGCATAGCAAGCGGCTTGCTATGGGGGCACTCATTGTGGGGTAGAGGAGCCAGGATTGCCAGCGTGGGACCCCAGAAGATAATCAGGGCTGCTCTTTGAAATTCCATTGCACAGCGCAGGTAAGGATAACATGTTTTTTTAAAACAAAAGAATTACCTTTTAATATTACTGCTCAGAATTGTAAACTAGCTGTGTGACTATATTTGTGTGTTTTTACATATAAAACAAAAAGTTCATGTCTGGTGTGTTGAATTACAGTTATAATTGAATGTTTGTTTTTACAGTGCCTTGAAAAGTATTCATACCCCTTAAAATTTTCCAAATGTCAATGTTGCAACCAAAAACGTACAATGTATTTTATTGGGATTTTATGTGATACGGGAATTCTTATGGCTTTCCTTCAACAGTGGCTTTCTTCTTGCCACTCTTCCATAAATGCCAGATTCGGATGGATTGCACAACTATTAGTTGTCCTGTGGACAGATTCTCCCATCTGAGCTGTGGATCTCTGCAGCTCCTCCAGAGTTACCATGGACCTCTTGGCTGCTTCTCTGATTAATGCTCTCCTTGCCCAGCCTGTCAGTTTAGGTGGACGGCCATGTCTTGGTAGGTTTTCAGTTGTGCTATTCTCTTTCGATTTTTGGATGATGCATTAAACCGTGCTCCCTGAGATGTTTCTAAGCATAAAGGCTTGGAAAATGTGTGTGTGTGTGTGTGTGTGTGTGTGTGTGTGTATGTATATTAGTATGTGTGTGTGTGTATAACCTAACTGTGCTTTAAACTTCTCAACGCACAACTTTATCCCTGACCTGTCTGGTGTGTTCCTTGGCCTTTATGATGCTGTTTGTGCACTAAGGTTTTCTAAAAAAAACTCTGAGGGCTTCACAGAACAGCTGTATTTATACTGAGATTAAATTACACACCGGTGGACTCTATTTACTAATTGGGTAACTGAACACAATTGGTTCCTTTAGATTATAGTTAGGGGTATCAGAGTAAGGGGGCTGAATTCAAATGCATGCCGCACTTCAAATATTTGTAAAGAAATGTGAAAACCATTTATCATTTTCCTTCTACTTCACAATTATGTGTCACTTTGTGTTGGTCTATCGCATAAGATCTCAATAAAATACATTTATTTTTTGGTTGTAACATGAAAAAATGTGGACATTTTCAAGGGGTATGAATACTTTTTCAAGGCACTGTATATCACGTGTGGTTTTCAATGTGAAGTATTGCATTTTAACTGTTTTTTGCATGTTTGTAAAATGCTTTTCCTAAAGAAATTGGTTCATCTAGCTTTTTTGTGTGGCTATGCATGTTGAAACGCAATGGTCTGCGCTTTTCATGCCCTGCCACTCATTCCTACAGGTATGCTAAACCAGTGTTTTCCTGGTACAAAAAGGTTTGACGGAATTAAGCAATCGCAGAGTTAATAAATACAAGATACAGGGCGTACTACAACAAACGATCACACCTTGGTTACAAACCGGGACAATTCAATATGCAATTCAAAAAATAACAGGGTTCAAGATGTGTGATAAGCAGCATCATAATGTATTGTAAAAAATTTCTCATATCGATATTTTGCCAGAAGATTGAATACGGTTACCTTATAAGAATGTAATCAGTAGGTGAATAGGGGCATGCTCCATTTGAAAGATTAGCAATGCTTAGGTGGTACAAAACTGAAGAGAAGGGAACAAGGAGGTAGTAAGAGTTAGGCCCCTTTCACACGGGGCGGATGAGTAATGATCCGCCCCGTGAACCTCCGTATGCTCAGCGGGGATCGCTCCTTTGATCCCCGCTGAGCCGGCGGATGACAGGGTGGTCCCGGCACACTGTCTTTTCCGTCTGCAGAATTGGAAGAATGCGGAGGCGGGTGAGATCATGTGTCAGCAGATGTTCATCCGCTGACACCTGCAATCTCATAGGGACCAATGTATGTCCCTTTTTCATCCGCAGACGTATGGATGAAAAAGCGGACATACGGTCCGCAGGTGTGAAAGGGGCCTTATAGACCTGGAGGAAGAAGAAAGGGGGGGGGGGGGGGAAATGGGTGTACAGTATTTCTCAACCTTTTTTCAATCAAGGCACCCGTTGCAATTCTGAACACTCCCAAGGCACCCCATTCTGAAATTTGGGTAACTAATATTTTTATATAACGCATCAACATCCACGTACTTAAAACGTATTCTTCCACAGCAAATACGCCTTTGCACACTGGTATTCCAATCTTTCTTCGCTCTCACTCCTCTCCCTCGCTCAGCTAATGTGATTCCAGTGCTGACAGAGGAGCAGAGGAAGGGCAAACAAGTTTGCTGTGCAGATGTCTGACATCTTCCTCAACCAATGACCTTGTTGGTACGCTGGTGGCTGGAAGGTTGTAGTGAAGCTCAATGAAAACCTGTGACTTTATATAACTAAAGGGCAGGCTTCATAGGCGTGCGCACAGGGTGTGCCAGGTGTGCCCAGGCACAACCTAATCACCTCCTGCAGTGAAGATTCCCCCTGCTGCCCGGTGCCCCCTCCAACAGCATGGCAGGCTTCCCTCCTATCCCATAGGCTACTGCAGTGGGCACACACACACATGATATTTAAGGATGAGTGGGGGAAGGGGTAATGTCATTTACCGGTCCCTTCCCTTTCTGAATGAACACAGTGAGTTTGGTACCGTGTTTTTGAGCTTTCAGGTGCACACCCTAATGCTACAGGCTGCGCACACCTATGGCAGGCTTGATCCTCCTGCTGGCTTTTTATACAATTTTTTTTTTTTTTTTTTGTGACCCTTTTTAGTAATTTTGCCATGGCACACCGGAAGAAACCCAAAGGTACCTTGATTGAAAAAGTCTGTACTAAACTATAGCTTGCAGGCTTATTTCAGAGTTGTGTACACATCAACACATAGTTATTGTATGTGTTAACTTGCTAAAAAAAATAAAAACGTTAACATGCTTATTCTCCTGCAGTGATGCATGTGTTTTGCACAACAGTTTGTAAATAGGCTGCATTGCTATTTGAACAAGCTCCCCTGATATGAATGCATTATCTATATACATTTTTGTCTGTTTTAAACTAGTGCGGCACTCTATATTTTAAGAAGTGGTTTTGCATATATTACAGTGCAAACCATGCCTTAATAAGTGGAATTCATACTCGAATGCCTGTAAATCAATCTCAATAACTGTAAGGGCTCTTTCACACGGTGCGGATCCGAATTGATCCGCTCCGTTAGCCCGTTTGGCTCAGCGGGGATTCCTCCGTTAATCAGGGCGGTCCCCGCACACACAGTGCAGAGACCGCCCTGTCTCTCCTCCGCTCTCCCCTATGGGGAATCGGATGAATACGGACCGTGTGTCTGTATTCATCCGATCCGTTCCGTCGGACGTAAGAAAAATAGGGTTTTTCAATCCCATAGGGATACATTACAAGTCCGTAAACGGACTCGTAATAAACGGACCGTTTGTCCGTGCGTGTGAAAGGGCCCTTATTCATTTACATCTAATAACCACCTCTAATGCATACTATTGTACTCAATGCCAGTTTGATACACAATTTTTTGTGGTAAACATGAAAAATCTCTAAAAGTCCCAAAATATAAAGTCCACTATGTGCAAATTAAAGTAGCCAGTGCTCAGACTCCATGGCATTTGTATTCTTTGGTGAAACCTCTCCATGATCCCCTCCTTTGCCACCACACTCGCCAGAAAGATGACCCCTTTATAAAAGGTGGGTCTACAACCTTTTTTTTTTTTTTTTTTTTTATTCGACCTCCTTCTTTCCTGGTGTTCCTGTTCTGTGTTGAAGGATTATCCACTGGTTACCTCCGTTATGTGTGCATGTATGGCGAGATAAAAAAACCAAGGCAGTCTCCTATAGCATAATTCAGATTTATCTGAACCAAAAAAATTGAGTATCAATGCTTGCATTACACAATCCAAGAGCGCTCCATAGTACTTCCTATATCCATCTGTGTTCCATTGACCGGAAATAGGAATGCGGAAGTGACGCCAACAAACCCAACACATTTTGTGAAACTTGTCATCAGGAGGGGCTGCTGAGGCCTTTTATGTGCAATGGAGTCCCCCGCCAGCTCCTTCTCAGAGAGCAAGTTATATAACATCATCTTTATTTTTTTGTATTTATTTTTTTTTTAACAATTAGGGCCCAAACAATTTTTAGATTATGAAGTGACATTGCATCAGCTACTTACAGTATGTATTATGGCTTTCCGTCTTGCATTTTTAGCGATAATTCCAAGCTTTCTCTGGTTGAGGTGGAGATTGTGATATCCACTTGCCTCTCGAATTTTGTGCTGACTGCAGATGGGAAGTGGAACAGCGGCCACATACCATATGTAGTTAATTCTACTACAGCATGTTTTAGCACACACAATGGCCACATCCCTTAGTAATGGAAATAATTTGCTTCGTACAGCTTGGCCCAAACAAACTATTTAAAGTGTCTAAAGACGTCCTGGGCTTTGTGGTGGTATATCTGAATGATGCCTGCAGCTACAGGCATCATTCAAATATTGCCATTTTCAGCCGGCGATTCCCTACACCATAAGAACAATCATAGCGGCTGGTCAGCCACTTTATTGTTCTTACGGGTGGGGAGGGGGGACACCCCCCCCCCCCTCTGCTGCTTCTACAGACTCACTGCTGCGATTAGTGAGTTGGAGAATGGATCTGCTGGCCCCGCATGTCCACCATAGAGATTTCTGGTGGACCAGATGTGCGGCGGAGTCTCTATGGTCGTCGGAGGCTGGCCAAGATATTATGACGTCATACCCGGCCTCTGCATTCAAAAAAACAGCTCTGCCTCGGCTGGGAAGCCGTGATTGTGGGTTTTTTGTGTGTTTGTTTATTTTAGGCTTCCCAGCCTTGAGGTGAGATGTGGGGTCTTATTGACGGGGAAACGGGTCTAGGGACGTCCACCTAGCACTTGAGAGCCGCGCTGTGGACGTCTTTCGGGTCTCAAGTGGTTAAAAAATTATCATTTGTGCATGTAGAAGAGATGTCGGAATTGGCCTGGTTGGTAAGTGGTTAAACACACGTGTGTGTGTGTTTGTTTGTTTTTTTCTTTTTTCAAATCTCTGGTGGGACCCGAAGGTTAAACAAGTTTTAGAGATTACCGCAATTGCCATAGTAAAATTGTAAACATAATGGTGTCGGTGTGCAGCGTCAATATTAGTTAAAAATATACAGTAAAACCTTTGATTGCGAGCATAATTGTTCCAGAAACATGCTTGTAATCCAAAACACTTGTATATCAAAGCAAATTTCCCTATAAGAAATAATGGAAACTCAAATGATTAGTTCCACAACCATTTATTCATAGGTCCTTCAGTTTATAGACCATATAAAAATGTCCATCCACAAATGGCAGCCTCCGCAAGGGGATAAGAAGCAAAATCCATCAGGAGCTACGAATTATAAAATTGGAGAGGCGCCTCTAAGTGTAGCAATATATTTACATTTAATGAAGGTACAACATTTAGAAATTTGCATGGTTGAAGATTGAGAGGCACATCTAGGTATGCAGGCATCCAAGATAAAGCTGTCCACATAGACCATCCTCCGCACCGCCGGCTCTCATCACTGTCAGTCTACAATGGTGCCCAGGAAGACTACCCTGCAGTAGAGCGATCTGAGAGCGAGGCTTGAACTGTTTATGGAGCGCAGAGTGGAAGGTATGACGTTAATGGCGGTGAGGAGGATGGTCTATGTGGACAGCTTTACACCAGATGCCTGGTATACCTGGATGTGCCTCCTAATCAACCATGTGAGTTTTCTAAATGTTGTACCTTTAAATGTAACCAGATTGCTACACTTGGAGGCACTTCTCTTCTCTTTTCTTTTATACTCCAGTTATGACATGACACTACTTGTATATCAAGACATTGCTTGTATATCAAGTCACAATTTATTAAAACATTTTGCTTGTCTTGCAAAAC